>NC_024314.1:12947193-12962633 GCF_000523025.1 Cynoglossus semilaevis
AAAAAAAAAAAAAAGCTACAAGGCTCTACCGCAGGTACACACACACACGACATGTCACGGCTGCTGATGTTCCCATGCTAATTAAAGCCTCCACCCGTGTGTTTTGACGGCTCACAAAAAGATGCTGCTGCTTTCATCTGATCAGACCTGGTGGTGGTTAAACAGTCAGATAAATATGTTGCAGTGTGACAGCTACTAATTTGTGTCCAAGTCATTCCTTTAATCATCATCTTCTTCTTCTTCCTTCTGAAACGGATGTAGCCTCCCACCTCCTACGGCCGCCATCCAGGTTTCTGTTGGGTGGTGTTAGCTGTCAATCACACTTTGCTGCACCTCATCTCTGAATGTGACGTCATGTTCTATTGAACAATGTCTGGAGAAGGGTCATTAGGTCAGAGGAGGTGTCAGAAACGTGTCAGCTGTTGGGTGTTTTCCCTACCTGGGACCTAAATATTGTAATTTGTCTGTTTGTTGTCCTGACTTTCATAAGAACAGGAACACTAGTGGTGAGAAGGACGACATTTTCTTCCCCTATTTCCCATTAAATCCCAGTCACGTTTCTGTCCGGCCTCCAGCCTCTATCTGTCAGGAGCATCAGCGATTGCAGTATCTGTCCTACATCCACACACAGAGAAGGAAAGGTCAGTGTGTCTTTATGTCCTCTCACCTTGTGTCCTCCTCGTCTCCTTTTTTTTTTTCTGCATTGGATGGTTTAGGTCGCACACAGATTGACTGCAGGTGGCGCTCAAGCTCAGTTATGGCCTTTTTAGCATATAAATGTATATATATGATGATAGATAACAAATGTGCATCAGTGGAATCAATGACTGCACTGAGCTGTTTTTCTGTGGCTTCATCTATTGAGATTTATTCTATATTTTCAATTTTCAGTACTGCGCAAAGAAGGGCATTATTATATTTGAAATTCTGGAAATTAGTTCTTGACAATTGTCAACAATTATTTGACAAATATCCAGCTATTCACCAAATGGTGGCAGAAGCCGGTACAGCTCGTGGCTAACGTTGGTGGTTTGCTGATTAGGGTTAGTTATTCTGAATTAAACTAATAGCAGTGAATGTGATATATGACCATGTGTCCGTGGTGTAACCCCACCCCCCCTGCTCCAGCTCCCTTCAAGAAGATGGAATAGAAAATGTATTCACTAGAAGGCGCCCTAATTCACTGGGGCACCTGCGCTCCTTCATTTGTCTTTGCACGCCCCTGGCTTCAGTCCGAGACAGTGCACACAGAATCCTTGATTTTTTTCCCATTGCATTAAACCACACAAAGATGTTGTTTATGTCAACTTATGGCATTGCGCCACCTTCAGACAGCTCAGATCCCCTACGTCCTGTGTGTAAATTCTCATCAGATATACAGTATGTGAGTGAAAATGGCTGTCCTGCCGTGTAGGCTGCCTCCTGTGGAGACAGTTCCCCATTTGGACTTCATTTAAAAGCAGCGTCGCCGCTGCAGTGGTTCCCCCAGACCGTGAACGCGTCTCTTTAATGTGGTCACATTTGGACGTTTACAAGTTTATTCAGTGAACGTCAGGGGCCCTTCCTGCCGTACACAGGCCAAACTTTAAACACACTACATGTTCTTGTATTTTTTTAGTGTGCATGAAATAACTTATTTACCTTTTTAAATTCATTTAAACTGGAATATAACTCTCGTGTCAGCAGGAGTGGATCTACCAATTTCCGTGCTCTTGGCCAAATTAGGTCTGGTGCCCCTATGTTGCCTACACTGTGGGAGCCAATCACTTGTACACACACAGGCCCATTTTGCTCTAGCCTATAGATATGTTGCTGCAGTCTTGTTGCTCCACAATGTGACGGTGATGTAACGGTTGGAGGTGTCCATCTGGTTGTCCAGCTTTGGTAACAGGAAGGAATGCCAGTTTTTTTGTTGTTTTTTTTTAAATGAATGTGGCGTCTTCTCCTTCTCCGCCTTACAGTTGCCACCAGGGAAGTAAACTGTAACATTTCCTGGTACTGTCCCCAGAGCCTGGTACTAATTCTTGTGGTGGAAACAATGCTTTTGTTTTTTTTGTTTTTTTCATCCAGTCAAGACCAGATTGGTGCTTCAGGCACTGTGCCGTCAGCCTGCTCTGCATGTCATATTGCATAACAGGAAAGAAAACCATCAAAACCCCAAAGTAATCCATTAAAATAGACTGCGGCTGCTTTATTTTGGTCACTGGAGGCTAAACTCAGTGGACGCAGTCATGGACCCTCTCTTGATGATGGGTCTGGACTGTAAGAAAAGCTGCTTTGGGATGTGTGGCCTCCTCGCACTGGAGAAAAGAAGAGTTGTGCACACACCATAGGGAGGGGAGAAGGAGGGAGGAGATGGGGAAGGAGAAAGGAGGAGAAGGACGGGGGGAGGTGGGAAGCGTCAGTCAGGAACGCTTCATTGCTCCAGGACAATCCACGAGCAGGACCGGTCTGTTTCAAGAGCAATCAGTCAATCCGCATTAATTACCCCCCATACCACCCACACCTACCCCAACACACACACAAACACTACAGTGTAGTGTTGCTCACTCTGGCACAGGCTGTATGGATGCGTGTGTTGTCCTTTCTCTCAGTCTAAACACACACACACACACACACACACACGCCCAGCCCCCATCTTTCCCCTCTGTAGAGTGAAAGAGAACCAATAAAAATCAGCCTATAAAGGCCATTTTCCCCCTTTGTCACTAAATAAATTAAATGCAGATTTTTTTGTTATAAAGTGGCGGAAACAGGATTCTTTATGGCCCCTGTGTCATTAGTGCAGAGGACAACACTGAACAGAACCAAGACGTTTGACATTAATACATATCTGTGCTTTTGGTTGTAGTTCTCCTCCCTCCCCTGCAGGGGGTGTTAGTTTCTCTTATATATTTAAAACTATCAATAGTTTGTTTCATCCTACTCTGAATACGTGAGCCCTTCCTGTTGATTTGACAAAGTCCAAATAGATGGCACTACCGGTGACGATGGAAAACCCCACTACGTTCACCTGGTGGTGTCATGAATTACTGCAAGAAGAATAAATATATACAGCATTGACACATTTTCAGCTTAATTATGGAGACATGTCTTTGATTTATTAGAAGTCTTGACAGAGGCTGCCTAAAGAGGCCAGGGAGGACTGGACTTAGATGAAGGTCCAGGACCAGGTGGAGATTTTCTTTTCCAGCTCAGTGAAACATAAAATGGGTCAGAACTGTGTTTCTGTTCCATGGATAAGGGTTGCAGCATAAATCATCAATAATTGTGTTTTACAAAGCAAACGAGAGCATTGCAAGAAAAGACAACCTGAAAGAACTTTATTTACATAGTTGTTTGACTGCGTGTGTGTGTGTGTGTGTGTGTGTGTTGCTGTGGAATGCAGCCTGCTATGTAAATGGGGGGAAGAGAGGCCATAACGATTATCTAATTACAGATGTGATAAATCCTTTCACTTTGGCCTCATTTCATGTGAATTATGTATGTATCAATTAATTTCACCACAGACGCTTAAAGTCTTTCATGCAAAGTATTTTTTCTTTTCTTTTTTTAAGCAGCCAGGGTATCTGTGTGTGGTGCAGACCTGCAGCTCAGACCCTTTCTTTGTCCACTGCTCAGAGTGTTTGTCTGAAGCTGCAGCCGAACACAGGAAGTTGGTCATGATTTTAAAGTAAATATTTGAATGAAAAAGGACATCAGTTCAAACACTATTTACATGTGCATTCACTGTAGGAGCTGCATAGGGAGATAACAGCAGCATTTAAATGATCACCTTTTCTGCACCTCCTCTGTGGCCTGTATTCAATAAACAATAAATATATGGAACTAAATACCTTACGATTTATGATCATCCAAATTCTAGGCCTGAATGTAACATTGTAAATATTAACGTGTTAAGGGTTTTGTACTGTCTACGGAGTGACAGAAGTTTAATTTATACATAAAATAACATATAACACCAACCCTGAATTTATTTATTTAAAATCCAAACGTATTACCAATAGCAGGTTACAATTTTTGGAAGTGTTGTTATATTTTTCAACTTTTAGTTACTATGAAATATTTAATATCTCGCCAGATATTTTTTTTGCAATTAACTGTCCTGACAAAATTGTAAACTAAATATACACGTTCAAAAGTCATTGTGAAATTGCACAACACTATTTCTTTTGAATTATTCACACGACCTACTATGTTAAATTATTTGAAAAGTTCTCAGTTATTCAATGCGTATTTGTAAAATCCGTATTATTTAACCAACATTATGTTTTGTATTGGAGAAATACATATACACACAGACAAAATTGAAATGTTTTAAATTCTTGTTGCTTATATTTTACTTTTGAAAATAATTGTTTTATTACATATTTTCTATGTTTTTATTCAGAGGAAACACATTGTGCAGTGTTAAAAAATGATTAAAAATGTGTGTAAAGAACGACTCCTCATTAATAACACCTTTATAAATAAGTGTATATCTTATAATATTTAAAAAAATTAAAATCATTGTCTTGTGGATTAAATCTGATCTTGTACGTAGATTTTATAAAGCTGACTATGTATTGTGAGTTCACATAATAATAATTACAAATATTCAAAAATTATATAATTTATTATCGTTTATAAAATGAAAACAATATAATTTGTTGAATCTGTTCTTGGATTTTGCGATTTCCTCATTTTTCCCCACACATTCCTTCAGTTCAGCAAAAATAAAAATACACCGATTTAATGTATATATAGATATAAGTATATTTGAAAAATGTTTTATTTATTTATTAGGGTTGACATTGTCCATATCGGGTTTAAGTTAATAGTGTGTCTGAACATGTTATTATTAATAAAAATATATTTATTTATCATCTGCTCGGTCCTGTTCATGCACAAATCACACAATACTTGTATTTGTAGGTCATCTTTTAACAAATATATTTTAAGGATTCACCTGCCAGTTTATATACCTTTGAATAACCAATAATAAAAATAAAATAACTTTATTATGTCCTCGCACGCTGTCTTTAAGAAACAGTGAACTTTATTGTGAACTTGCTCGTTTATTTGATAGTATTAGGATTTGTTTTCATCATCAGTAACAGAGAGCTGACCTACCGTTTGGGCTGATCGGAGAACTGGAAATGTCTCCGTGAATTATTAAAATGTTGGTAATAAATAAAATGATAAACAAGTTTGAAGTCCAGCGGCGAAAACTCCTGCCGTCCTGCAAGTTTTGGAGCGTCCGTTTTTAAGATAAAGGCGCTAAAATGTAGTTGTGAAGTAGTCTTCTTCTTCTCTCTGCTGGTTTCCTTTGTCTCCCAAACTTTTTGTCTCTTTCTCCTCGTGTTTTTGGAGGAAAGAACACCCTGAGTCCCTCCTTTAACTCCCAGCAGCAGCTGCTGTTTCTGCTCCGTATTGCGCCACTTCTCCGCAGATTTTTCTCCTCAAAAAAACTCGGAACAAGTTGTTATTTAACTTTTGCGTTCATCTGCATTTGGTACAAACCTCCTTCTCATCTTCTTTATTTTGCCTTTTCTTTTTTTTCAACCCCGTATTCCCTTTGATTTAGTCACTCTTGACTCTCCTTTTGCTCTGGGGCCAACGAGGCTCCGCCGTAGAGGGGAGCAGAGAGCGGGGGAGCCTTGAAACGGTACCTAACTTATCTCCTTTCATCGTAAGGCTCGGGGCCGCCTTGAAACCGCGGGGGCAGTAATTGCTTTTTTCAGGCAGCCCAGTGCGGACTGGCCAGCAGCCAATCACAGCCTTGTTTACACTGCGTGATTGACAGCGCAGTGGCACCGCGCCAGCCAATCAGAGAGCGGCACTGATGGAGGAGCCCGATCCGTGGAGCTTTTAACCCTTTAACTGCGCACATAAACAAAAACACATAAGGCCGAGTGGCCGTGGATAAGCAGAGGATCACGTGCAGGCGCTCGCACATGTGGCTTATAAATGGACGTATATGTGGAATACGCACAATATTCATTTACGTTCACTTTTTAATTTGTTTTAGTAGTGGACCGCGCTGCGGTAACACCCGACGCACTGGTTCAATTTTGACCTCTGTTTCTGTGTGTGTGTGTGTAATAAATTCGGCAAATAATCCGCTGTCGATCAGTCAAACATTTGTCTTCTCCAATATTGGGACGTGAAGCTAACGTTTTGTTTTCTATAGGGTTGCTAAATATTATTGACACGCCTTTTGTGGAGTCAGTAAGAAGACATCACTGTTATGGGCCGGACTTTACTGTAGGTCACATCTTCTTGTCGGGCGGTTATCAAATGTGGATGCTGTGGATCAAAAGTGGGTCCCAAGTGTGCCTGATGATAAAGTTGATACAGTCCTGACGCGGAATTCTGGGTGTTTATTGCTGTGTACGTCTCTTAACCTAGTGTTTGTCAACCGTTGGATAGGTCTCCAAACTTGTGCACATATTGTATTTATACCATGGAAACTCGACTACAGGTCCTTTCACTTGCTCAGCGTCATCTTGATTCAGGAAAAAAACCTGCACTTGTCCAATAATTCAGACACAGATCCTGCTAATCAGGATTTATTTTGGCAAAACATATGCAGCAGGGGGAGAGTGAAAAGGCGGATTTCCCTAAAGAGGCATCAATAAAACTCTCACATCACTGCTGTCACATACAAGACAGGGGAAAGAGGGAAACACACACACACACACACACACACACACAGCATTTCAACCCAACTGCAGCAGGATCACACAGAATAGACGCTGTTCGCCCTCCACCACTGATCAGGAGGTGCAGCTCCGCTCCTGCTGCAGCTGGACTCCTCCTCTCCTCCTCTCCTCCTCTCCTCCTCTCCTCTTCTCCTCCTCTGGTTGTGCACACTGAACTGCACTGTACGCTTCCGTGTGTGTAAATGTGTGTGTGTGTGTGCGCGCCCTGGGCCAAATCAAACGCGCGCCCTTGGCTCCTGCGGCTTCCCTCATTGGCGCAGAGCTGCAGCCAATTGCTGCGTGTGTTTATCGTGGAAGGAGGGAGGGAGAGGGGGTGGCAGGAAGGGGGAGGGGGAGGAGGAGGGTGGGAAGGGTAGGGCAGCAGGGTAGGGGGTGGAGGTGCGCTGGGGGAGCGCGTCACGGGCACGCTTTCACATTGTCGTTCTCAAACCAATGGGCCTGTATAGTGTGCGCCCACCGTCCTCCCCCTCCACCCCCTCTGTCTCTCTCTCTCTCTCTCTCTCTGTGTGTGTACGTGCACACGCAGAGACACACACCCTCCTCCCTACCCCCTCCCTTCTCCTCCTCCCGGCGTGTCTGTGTGTAAGTGTGTGAGGCTCCGGCTGCATGAACGAGCCTCGTTTCACTCACACACTCACTCCACTACAAGCCTGAACTTCTACGCTGCGTCTCTGCCATTCCTCCACTGACTGACTGACTGGCTGACTGACTGACTGACTGCACAGAGCACAGTCCACAGCAGCAGCAGCAGCAGCAGCAGCAATAGCAGCAGCAGCAGAGGATGTAATCAATCCCACATGTTCCTGAGACCCGGGGATTTTCACTTTGAATATTTTTAAAATACTTTTTTCAGCCCTCCATCCTCTCCTCCAGTAGCCTGGATAGAAGTTAGCTGTAAGTAGCCCGACCTTTGTGCTCGTGTCTGTGTTTTTTATACCGTGTTTTTATCTCGGTTTCTGTGCTTGTGTGAGGGCTGCGTGGACGAGGAAGGAGAGAGAGGGTGATTTAAATTCTGTCGTTTTCTGCAAAAAGCATGCACGGGGCGCAGATGCATTTATTTTTCAACCAAAAAAAAAAACACACACACACACACTGACTGCTGCGCCTTCTTTCTTTCTTTCTTTCTTTCTTTCTTTCTTTCGGTCCATTGGAAGAACACAATATTAAAAATACACTCATAAAACCACGGGGTAAATTAAAAGCCCTCCTTCTTTAAGGAAGATCTTTACATTATAGGAAGTATTCAGCGGAGTGTCGTTGCAGCTGCTGGCCGTCTCCAAAGCTCAGAGGCCGGACTGTTATAACGTGACCTCTTCCTCTCCCTCAGAAAACTAAAAAAGAACCCACCCCGTCTTTCAAATCGCCTCCGTACGATTGTAATTCTATAGATGATGAATTGTAGATTATTTCTGTGTGTGCTCGTTCATGTTTGTGTCTCATTTGTGGAGAAAATAAGCAGAAAGATTGTGCTTTATTTCCCCTTGAAGCGCACTGCGCTCCGCGGCGTTCAGTCTGTGCTGACGCCCGGCTGCCCTCACCTCGGCCCGGCTCTGGACTCTGCTGTGTGCCGGTCCTCTCCCGGTGTCACGGTTAAATTCCTCCTTTTGTTATTTTTGACTCTAAATTTGTGGGAAAAAAGTCCCAAACACGGCAAAGGCGAGCGCCGTTAGATCAGCATCAGGAAAAATTTAATCGCACACATTTTTATGTGTAAAGTCAAAATAACAAAATATATTATAGCGTACGCATTCTCCGTTTCTGTTCAAAGTGTTATTATTAATTTAAAATGATGAATTTTCTTTTTTATTATCTTATTAGTTTTTATTTTTTGTGGATTTGTGTCATTTTAAACAGCACTGTTACCTCAGCAGGGGCTTTTCCACTGGCACCGTGTCGACCCTTTGCATGGCACTGATGGCAGGAGTGTGTGTGTGTGTGTGTTTAGGGTAGCTGTGTGTGTGCCTGTGTTTGTAGTCGTTATTGTTGCCTATTTAGGGCAATTTCTGGCTGTTGCTGTTGATTTTTAAGGACCAGTGTGTTTCCAAATGGGACTATTTTTCCTCTCTCTCAGCAGCCGAGCGAGGCAGATGGGTTCACACTGTGGTTCTGTCAGAGACAAGATCTTTTTTTTTATTTTTGACCTCCGTACTGTCACCAAGTGTTTTCTCGTAGGTGCAGTTGTACTTTTGTTTTTCTGTCTTGAAGACTTTGATGTTAGTGCGTAGACGATGTAAATATATTGACAGTCGAACTGAGGCGCAGTGTCTCAGTGGACTTTGGATGTACCTAGATCTGAGTCATCTGTTGGAACTGTGGCCCAAAACCTGATTCTGACGAGGACGAACTTTATTTCTAAAGCTCTGGTCGAAGTAAGAAGAGACATGAATTCCTCCTGGGTTCAGATTAGTTGAGCGTTAACCTTTTTCAGTTAAGGTCTGGTACTAACCCTGATGATCCGTGTACGGTCCTAAGAAAAATATCTGTGCGCGCGTGTGTGTGTTCGAACGAGTTTAGCTCGTGTCTTTCTCTCTCTCTCTCTCACTCACACTCACACACACACATAAAGCAGCACATCCAAATGATCCACTTCGAACCAAACTGCTCTGCCCTGTTCGGGGACTCGATCGTGTCGTCGTGCGTGTTTTTTGGTCCGGCGTTTGCGCAGATAAGACTGATTTGGTTCTGGGTTTGGACCGGTTCAAATGTAGCCCAAGTGGCTCTGTGTTGACATGGAATGTAAACACGCAGGACGTGTGTTTACGGGCCTCCAAATTTAAAAACGTATAGACAAACGTCAGAGCAGAGTGGGCCGTGATTGATGTCCTGCTGAGAAGGACCATTGTTTCTCCCAGGGCCGGTCTGCAGAGCAGGGAGAGTCCATTTTACCTTCCCCAGTGCGTACACACTCGACCCCCCCCCCCACCACCACCACCACTCACCCCCTACTGCAATTAATGGAGAATGTGACAGAACGCATGTTGACGTTTGTATGTATTTTACCAATGTTACAACCCTTTACTCACGAGACCCAGCTGTTTTCTTTAACATTACAATAATACAAAGTCTTTTTTCAGAGACTTTGATTCCTCTTCACCACAATGTTGTCGCACGAGGCTTCGCGTGATCTAAACTTTTTACACACAATTCACGAAGAGTTCTACAGAAGCACTGGTGTGTGTTAGAGTGTGAGACCGCGTGTGTGTGTGTGTTCGTGTGTGTTTTCTTGTATGTCTTATATTCTTATGCACTTCAAAAAGCCCCCTGGTCCACCACAGCATTTGATTTTTTCTTTGTTCCTTTATCGTTGATTCCTGGGAGCTGCTGGTATCAGCACACACACACACACACACACAGCTGTGGAGCTATAGATGGACGTGCCATGCATTGAAAGGCCTGCAAAAGAGAGAACACAGGAGATGGACTGCTGAGGTGTGTTTTTGGTGAAGGCGCACGGACTCCCTCATTTCTGTGGGGGGGGGGGGGGGGGGGGGGGTCCTATTTAGGTAAATGACCTGGGTTATAAGGCCTACATATAAAGTCGATGAGTCTATTTCACTCTTTATTGCCGCCACAGAGCATAAAGGTGATTTGATTTGTGTTTGTGATTACAGTCAGCCTTATATCGTGTGTGTGTGTGTGTGTGTGTGTGTGTAGCAGGAGACGCACGGCCACTGCCATTGTCAGAGAACGTGGGCCACTGCTGCTGACTCCAGAAGGGGTGAAGGCTGTGTTGAAGCCCCGTTTTCATTAATAAACAACAGGAAAACACCGCCACGGTGTAGAGTCAAACATGAGTCCAAAATACGCAGTTAGTGCATGAAAACAAGACGAGGTGACGTCAGATGTGATTGATGAAAGGTGTGTGTGTGTGTGTGTGCTCCTCAGCTTCACCTTTTGCCTTTTTTCGCTCTTTCTTTTGTTAATTATTAAGAATTCAAGCCAAGGTGACACGATAAACACACCACCTTCTATGGTCCAGTTTGGTGGAAAGAAAATGTAAAAAACTCAGTTCTTTTCTTTGAGACATTTGTGTCCAGAAGTCTTGTTGTTGTCCTAACGTCTTCCAGGCGTCACTCTGTTCCTGCTCTCGCTCTTTTCGTGTTTCAGGTCAAAAAGACCCCGCGACCTCCGACGTCCGGCCTCCAGCGCTGGTCGGCTCCAACTTCACGAGTATTTTTGTCTTAAAACCTGGGAACTCGTGCTCGGTTTCTCTGTACCTGAGCCAAAATCCGCGTTTCCTCCGCTCTAAATATACTTCCCATTCTTTTTGGCTGTTTTCAGCCCTGGGTGTGTGTGTGTATGTTTGTGCGTGTGTGTGTGTGTGTGTGTTTGTGCGTTCTTCTGGCATAGTGTTTGGTCACAGGATGATGATGAGGAAGAAGAGGAGGAGGAGGAGGAGGAGCAAGGAGGGCAAAGGCTCAAGCGTTGGTGCCAAATATGTAGCGCAGAGTAAATCCACCATCAAGTCACTTCTTCCTCGCCGGGTTCCTTCTTCCATCTGCTACGCATTTGACGTTTACGCATTTTTGCGTAGCTGGTGGTGAGGAATCAGCGTGGACAGACTGTGACTGTTTTTTTTTTTGTTTGTTTTGTTGTTGTTGTTGTTTTTTTTAAGTGTTTCGACATTTTGGGGGGCTGGGGGTGGAGGGTGTTTTTTAATGTAGATGCTGCCTGTTTGTCCAGACCTGTGTCTCAGCTCAGCCTCTCTCTGCTGCGCTCACACATCCCTGTTGCCTGGCTCATTATTATTGTCAGCGCTTTTGACGCGTCCCTCTCTCTCTCTCTCCATTGCTCCCCCCCTTCTCTCTCTCTCTCTCTCTCTCTCTCCCTCTCCCTCTCTCAGGACATGACGGGGACGCAGTTTCTGCCCTGCACAGCCAAAAGTCCGCTCCATGCGAGGGGAGAGCGAAGTTCATAAAAAGGGATTATTTTTATTATTATTATTTGAATCCGGGGGTCTGCGGCTGAGACGCCCTCGGCTGCCACCACCACCTCCTATTCCGGATTTTACTTCCTGGGATTTGGGATTTTACCGCTTTTTATCGCCGAGATGGAGAGCCGAGATTTCGCTCCTCCGCACCACCTCCTGACGGAGCGCAGCGCGCTGGTTCACAGCGCTGCGTCTCGGATGGCGCCGGGCGGCCACGGCTCCGTGCAGCACCCGGCGCACTTCCAGCCCGGGAAATACTTCTCATCCCACATCTCCATGGCTGCGCACTCAGGTCAGTGGTGAAGTCAGCGGCTCTTGACTCACAGTTAAAAAAAAAATCACTTTACTGTCTTTTGTCTGAAACATATGTTCTCCATATTTGCAAAACTTGGGAGGAATTCAAGCTGGTGTTTTTGTTTTTTTGAGGAGGGTGTGTGGGATTTAGACGAACGAGAATTTACAGTGAAGGGAAATCAGTCCAACTCAAGAGGGCATTTACAGATTAGCACAGAAAAGAAAAAGGCACAGTCATGTATGGAGCACTTTTATGTTTTTACTCTATTTAATGAACTGTTTATGACATATAGCTGCTTTGCTGCGCTTGTTACAGGAAGATAAATAAAATTGACAGTTGGCTGTTTTCAGCCATGCGTAAAAGCCAGAAGAAAAGAAAAGGGAAAGGGAATCAGACCTTACATTTTATATTAAATATAACCTTTACTTACTCCACGGTAGAGTGTGTTCACGGTATATGAACTCACATGTAATTATTGACAAACCACAATATGTCAAAATGATATTCGGATCATTAATATTTTGTTTATTAAGTTTTTCTGGACTTTATTCAAATTAATTTCGATTTAAAAACTAACAAACATCTTCTTGTGTTTGTTAAGAAGAACACTTTTATATTGTTTCTGTTTCATTTAAGGTTATTTGTTTAGACATTTCTTCCCTTTTGCCTAGTTTCTGTGTGTTTACGGTTTTGGGAATTAAGACAATTTATCAGCGTCTGAATCATTTCAAATTTACTGGGAATGACGAGTCAACTATTCAAATCTGGTGTTGACTAAATAATCACACGACGTCGTCAGGATTCTCTCAATGACAGAAATACACACAAAGACGAAAGTGGGTTTGATTATCGTTTCCTCTCAGTTCCAATTATTTTATGCACCGAATTACCGTCAGATGAGGCCACGGTGAATAGAACAGAATCGTCAGCCGTGTCTTAATCCTAATCCTTATTCTTTTTAAATGCCTTAATCTTGTCACAGATGCCTGTGCTTTTATTAACCAGTGGATTGTTAGCCATTGCCTTTTGTTGTTTTATTAATTGGAGTCGTGTAAATCAGACGATTTAAAAAAAAATCAATAAATAAACATCGATAAATAGCAGTTTTCTCCTGTTGTTCCACCTGGATCTACGGTGGCCTGGTGTCGACGTGGACTCAGGTCTGGCCGGTCTGTTGGTGGTTTGCACCGGTCACAGACGCAGTGGTGGAGNTAGAGGTGCGGGTAATACCAGAAAATCCGGTCTCTATATTGAGCGGGGGGACGTGACGGGGTGCGAATGGGTTGACAGTGCATGCATTAGATTTAACAAGTAGCTTTGGTATCCTGTCTCAATAGGAGGAGGAGGGGGTGGGGAAGGTGTGTGTGTGTGTGTGTGTTAGAGAGAGAGAGAGAGACAGAGAGACAGAGAGAGAGAGAGAGAGAAGAAAGACGCAGAGGCACCGTTGGAAATCAAACACCGCGTCCATAACTATTAATACAGCAGGTAGTGGACTGGGAGAGAGACGCCTAATGAAAAAGCTCATGAAAAAGCTCATTAATTATCATTTGCTAATGCAAACTACAGGGAAAAAACCTGCACATATATGAGCCCCCCTACCCCCTAGTGTGTGCACATATATCTCCTCATACTTACTACTATTTGCATATTCATTAGTTTTGACCAAAATAAAAGCGTGCACATACTCGGGTTTGAAATTACGCGGCGACATAAAAACCCAGAAATATACAAAAGTATTACATATTACGTTTATTGATAATAAACATATTTAAAAATATAATTTCCACTGTTACAAATGTTTGAGTCGTGTTGTTAAAATTCACGTCACGGACATGTCATTCACACGTGAGGCAGTGTTTGTAGGAGTGAACGTCTGATATCGTTGTTACTGCTATAATATTCTAATTTCCAGTACTTTTCAGTACTTGTGTGTGTGTGTACTGAACGTCTCGTTCTGTCTTTGTCCATGACTGCAGACACTGTAGTACTGTGTGTTTCATGGGTTCGTTAGATACACGTTAGGGACACCATTTTATATGTTTATTTCTTATTCTTTTTTATTATTATTTGGGAGTCCTAAAAGTTATAGTGACTTTACTTTTATGTTATTTTATAATTACGTTTAAAACTGAAATTATTAATAATTATATATCAATTATATAATAATTTTGTGTGTCTTTAACGACTGACTCCAGTTTTTTGGCATAGAGTGAAAACACAGCTACATGTTATATGGAACTGGACAGAAATGTTACAGTGTAATTTACATTGTATTTTTAGACCGCTTTGTTCTTCTTCTTCTACTGATTCACTTTCTGGAAACCTCAAGTCTTGGTCCTGGTTTTGGGTCAGAAAAAAAAACCTGGTTTAAAACGATCCTCTTTGCGACGACTAATGTGACGTCACAATCCTATTGAGATTGTAGTTGTAAACGATTTAAACAATTAAAATATATTACAAAAATCAACCGAAATAAACACATTTCTAACTAGCATTATTTTGTCATTTATTATATTTATTATTTATTTATTTTAGAATATTAACAAAAGTATTTAAAATGTAAACACACAATTTTACAATTGTTTTACAACGTATACGGAATTTAAAACATTGTATTTAAATTAGCTAACTTTTACCATTGAAGAATTCTTAAAATATATCGTAAAATGTCCATGTCGTTCGTTATTATTTGTATAATTAGATTTATTTGTTTTGAGTTTATTTTACTACATTCATCTTAATTAAAGTTTTTATGTAAAATAAAATCATTTTAGAATTTCCACAAATTTCCCAAACAATGCAGCCATTAGTAGTGCATGGAAAGTTATACACTATATATGACACTAACATGATATATTTTTTAAAAGATATATGTATATATTAAATTTATAAAATTCATATTTATTTGTTTAAGGAAGTTAATTTCACATTCCGTACTTTGAACATATTTCATCACCAATTTGTCACAGAAAACAGTGCCGTGATTATTTAATGTAATTAGATAATTAACATAATTCAAGCTTTATGCTTTGTTATAGCCATATGTAATTTGTGAATAAAAGTGTTTTTAATTTATAAATGTAATAGTATTGATCCACACTGTGAGCCTCACAGCCCCTGAATAAATACACATAAAAAAAGATTTTTTTCCTACACACTAATTCAGAGTTCCAAAGATGTTTTTTTTTTTTTTTTACATGTGCAGTTTGTGTCTGAACAGATCAAACTCCACTTTGACTCCTATTTAAAATGATAAGGTTGAAAAGAAAGGAGTGGACGGAGGAGGGAGAGGGGAACAAAAGGGCACAGTAATGCAGCGGAGGATGGGTGAGGGGTGTGGAGGGGGGGGGGGGGGGGGGGGGGGGGGGGTCTCTCAGTGGGACTGGAGGTGCATGACACTGTATTGAGATTCCAGAAATCCAGACTCTCCATGCATGTCCCTGATGGGGTTTTGACTGACATGACGGGCATAGAGGATTGTTGTTTTGAAATAGGGGGCAGGGATACAGGT
>NC_024314.1:12962668-12968344 GCF_000523025.1 Cynoglossus semilaevis
AGCTGTGGTGGTGGTGAGGGTGAGGGGGGGGAGTTACCTTTGTGCTCCAAACCCTTTTACACCACCCCACCCTTAGAGATTCAGAGGAGCTGTGTTCCTGGCCCTGGGCCTCGGCACGGGGGGGCAGATACCATGTGGGGATGGCTGTAGCAGGGCATTGGGGTTGTTTTAGATCTTTGGATTTTTTATTTTTATTTTTTTACCTCCCCAGGATCATTCTGGGTGTATCACTTATCCCCCCTCCCCAAAAAATCCAACCCTCACACCACATGTTTCTTCATTTTCAAGAAAACCTGCAATCCATCAATTTGCCCCAGCCTTTTATTCAGATCAGCATGGTGTCTGCTCCAATATGGTCGCTCTTGACAAGTTGATGGAATGACAGCTGCATACCAAAAGCTATAGGACCCCAGACCCCCGCTTGATAAAACCCCCACCATGATATTACACAGACCTTCAGATTAGTGAAGTCCATCACTGTTTTTACCTGCTTTACCTTCTCTGTGATGTTTGCCTGTAGGCAGCAGTTGCCTGTCTGTGTGTGTCTGTGTGTGTGTGTGTGTGTAAAGGTGAAGTTTAGCCTGCAGTAGCACAGGTGTGCAGTATTATTGAGGGCGTGGCAGAGCCTGTCATCAAACAGGTGTGTTACTTCCCCCGACAGCAGACGGTTTGATTACATGACTGTGTATGTGTTGTAAGAGAGAGTGTGTATTTGTGTGTGTGTGTGTTTGACCTAGTAATAGAGGCAGAAATGTAAATCGCTACACACGTGCGTGCACACACACACACACACACGTCTCTTCAGCTACTGTTTGTCAAATGTTTTCTTGGCTCCTTGTTCTTGGTTTTTCAACATCTCCAGTGTTTTTGACCGTCTGTATGAAATCTATACATTTTTTTCCATTATTATTATTATTAAATAAATAACTATATGTTACTAGTCTAGGCAGTCAGGAACACGTCCGAAATGGCTGAAATGCAGCTCCAAACCTTCACGGAGCTTCCACTGAGCCTCACTGAAAACACGCTCTTGTCACGTTGTTTCTTGTCACATTGTTTCTTGTTGATTGTCGATTAAGTCATGATGTAGTTTTGCGGTTTTAAGTCGCTCCATTCCAAGTCTGTCCCATTGAAATGTTTTTTGGCTGCAACCGTTCTCCTGGGTCTGTGTTATGACAGGATATCAACTATTATTCTTATACGTCTGCTAAAGCGAGCGCTTCCAGAAATGCAGCTGTCTGATTGGTCGATGGTGATATCGGCATATCGTCTATGAATGCAGTGTCTCTTTGGAAAATTCAGACCACGTCAGTGTTCAGGTGTTTTAGGAATGTAGTTTTTGTTTCATATAAAATATATGCAAACTATTATAATTGAATCAAATCTATTAAACACAAAAAATAACTTCAAAATCAAATCACCATTGGCCAGATATAGACGCCCCGAAATACTCTTGATGTGCTCAAAGTGATGTAAGACCTGGGCCACGTGAAGAGGCGGAGATTAAATATAAGCTCTAGGAACTGTTCCTGAAGATTGTCAGTGTAAATTTGGAGTCAATCTGGGTTTTTCCAGGTTAAACAAAAGAAAACATGCTTGGACTTAGACCAACACACACACACACACACACACACACACCGCACAAGGGTTTCACCTTAAGCTGCTGCTGTTTTAATAAGCCGTCGTCCTAATATTTTGCTTGGACAGATAACCTTTCTGCTGCTCTGCTCTTAATCTTTCCTCTGTGGCCTGGTCACATGACCTGGTTTCTTCCTCTTTCCTCCTTCGGCTCAACATTTCATCCTCTGCTCTCACTCCTCGCTCTGCCATCAGCCCGGTTTGTAAAGCACACTGGAATCCTGTTGTAAATTTGAGTAGGCGTGTGTGTACGTGTGTGTGTGTGTGTGTGAGATGCAGCGGCTGCTGTTCATTCATAACAAAGCCATCAGTGTGATGTCTTTCCTCTCTTGTCATGGAAGTCTTGGCTCGTTTTTGGCTCAGAAAGTGACACAGATGAGGAACAATCATGTGCATATACCTTCACACACACACACACGTGCACACACACACATATTTTTACAGGCTAGCTTCAGTGGTCGTTTGGCCAGTGTTCTGCATATATTTGGCTGAATGTTAGCTTTTTCTTGACCAATTTTAAAAGCCTTCTTCTTTGCTGACATGTAGTCAATACATTGTCGTGTTCTACCTACAGTGTATGTGTAATATATTCAGCTTATATACTCAGCTAACCCTGAGCTGTTGTCTTTTTAAGTTTAGGCGTATTTGCAGTACAAATATGCTAACTTTCTCGCCTCATTCTTGTTTGATCTCTTTTAGCTTTGATGTGCAGTGTATTTGCTGACATCGTGACAAACCTTTTTATCTTTTTCCGGCTATTCACAAGCTAACACTCCTCATGTTTTAGCCAACTTTTTTAAAATTCTAAAATAATTTCAATTTACTTTTAACAACTAAGTTGTCTAAAAACTCCCATCGTAAATTAGCTGTGTATATGTAATTTATTCCGGTGGAATATTTCAGATAACTACTAGTTAAAAATTCAGTTTTAGCTTCTTATTGTTAATGGTTTACTGATGTGAGCTGTGACATCTGAACAAAAACGCTTTTAAAATGATGAATAAGAAGCAGGAGAGAACGGAGGAGAACGGAGGAGAACGGAGGAGAACGTGCAGAGAACGTTTCCACCTGGTTGGTAATCCAGTCAGATTACCACTGCCTGACAGCACCCACTGGCCGTCGTCCCTGACTCCTGGCTCAGCCTGGCGTCTCTGGAGTCAGACTGAGTGAAAGCCGGAGAGAGGAGACACTTGGCCTCTTGCTCTCTCCCCTCACTCTCTCTCACGCTCTATGTGTAATGAGTCAGCAGTGGATGATCCTCTCTCGCCTCCACCCCAATCCCCCACCCTCTGCTTCGCTTCGACTCTCCTCCTCTCCTCCCTAGTGGTGCCCAGGGAGCATGGGGGGGGGGAGTGGCACATCATCCCATGTGCAGCATGCAAAGGCGTACGTCCCCCCTCACCCCCACCCTCTGCGAAGGAGACAGGTGGCGGAGGCTGCAGACGGCTGATCTGTGATTGGATGCATGCGGAAGAAGGGCAGAGAGTAAACTGTCAATGCACTTCAATTAAAAATAACAGCCTGGACTGAACCGGTTTGGATCTAAGTGGCACCACATGTCTTCATGTCCTCACTGCAGGACACAGTCCCAGCATGAAGGGACAGTACCAGGAGCTGGGAAACATTTACACATTCTTGATTTTACTGCACATTTTTCAAAACAGTTCTCCTGTGACCACTGCATTCTCTTCTCAAGATGAACTCCAGATGAACTGGACCCAACTCAGGAAAAACCTTCAGATGTCAACTGCTGAGACTGAGGACTGGCTGCTGCTTTTCGATCCACGACTTATTTGTATGACAACACTGGCTGTACCTGATCCAACTGACCTCAGATCAACTGGAAAGTTCTTTTTGATGTCAGACACTCCTGAGTGAGTGACGCCTGCGTTTGCTCCGCGGCACATTTGCTGCAGCCGCAGAAAAGACGCTCTTGTCTGGTCTCCAGCTCTGGGCCAACATGTGAACAGCTGCTTATGGTCCGTGGAGCAGTGATTTGAAGTGGGGGAGAGGGGAGGTTGTGGGAGTTGAGGAGAGGCAGGAGGAGGAGGAGTGGGAGAAAGCGTTTGGTTGCGACATCTCCAGGGTGCGAACACACATCACCATCTGATGACTTGGCATGTGAGCAGCGATGGCCAGACTTCCTGTGTCCATGTGCTCTCCTCTCTATCACTCTGTGGCTTTTTCCCCCTCCTTCCTCCCCTCCTCTCCCCCTGGGCCACTCCCCTCCTTCCTCCTCGCTCCTCTTTAACCACATGCTCTTCCTTCTCATCCTCCTGCTTCCCTCTTTCACTTCCCCTTCACTCCTCTTGTCTTCTGGAGTGCTCCTCCAGCCCTCCTCATTCCTCATGGCTCAGTTCCTCCCTTTTCCTCCCCCTCGTCTCCTTTCAATCGATCTCCACCATTCGCACACACCTCCTCTCTCTCCTCTCCCTCTCGTCATTGTTAGCAGACCAGTTTCTCTCTACATTCCTCTTATTTCTGTCTCAATTTCAACATTGCTGCTGAAGCTGCTGCTGCTGCTGTTACTGCTGCTACTGCTGCTGCTGCTGTTACTGCTGCTTCTTCCTTCTTTTTGCACATTACCTCATTTGCTCCTCCGGCTCCTTTTTTTCCACTTTTCTCACCTCCTTCCCTCCCATCCTCACTGCTTGGGCCGGTTGTTAACGGGCCCAACGGTCCCGGTGCTGCTGGGCCCACGGCCAACTCACTAAATCAGAAAAGATTGGAGGATTTGGCACAAGGGAGTGAGAGCTCGCTACGGCGTCTTTTGAAGTCTGAGGAACCAGAGGAAAAATGACATTTTAAACAAGCCGCAAAACACAAGGCTAAAACAGCTTCTTCGTCTGGTGCAGGAGGAGGAGGAGAAGGAGGAGGGAGGGGAAGGGGAGCGTGTGTGTGTGTGTTCATTTAAAATGCAATCCAAGGTGTTTTATGTGAATGTGAGACTGTGGGAGCCAGAGTGTAGAAGACAGAGGCAGCAGGAAGTGGGAATGCAGCACAAATGTGTTTTCAGATGATAAAAACACAGAAACTCTGACAGACCTGATCGTCTTCGTCAGGAATTTACTCGAAAAAATATGGACAAACAGACCAAACGTGTGAGGGAGGAAATTCACAGTGTTGTCGACAGGGCGTAAATCAAATATGGTAAAAGACGACGCAGCCCGCGACCCAGCCCAGACTGTCAGTGTCTCACACCTCATCCAGAGGTGAAAAGTGCATCACGGTGGAGCCGAGCAGCCTGACTCAGCTCACACACACACACACACACACACACCTCCAACCACAGCTGACGTGTGTGATGTAAGAATCAGACACTGGAATTCTTCACAGATTAGAACTCCAAATGAATTTAATAACACATTATGGAAGGGGGGGGGGGGGGGGGGGGGGGGGGGGGGGGGGGGGGGGGGGGGGGCATTCTATCTCCCACCAGAAGACTTTGGGTTGGATACCACCTCGTCTCCATTTCCCAGACTGTGGCTGACTCCTGATGAAGGGACAAGAAGGACAGATGATGTCTGTCATGTGACTGAGGGTCTGGTGAATTGGACAGTGGCAGATAAAGACACGTGTCCTGGCAGTTAATGGACCAGTGTTGGAATTGGATTGCTGGTTTGAATCCTGCACTGACAGCAGGCACTAAAACTCCCTTACTTTCTGGGTGTAATTAAAATGCCGCCCACTGCTGCGGTGTTTTTGGGCTGCGTTTTCTAATCAGTGATTTTCACTGCAAAACGATCCACCCCCAGCACTGGGCTGACATCATCCAGAACCAGGGGACTGAGGTAGATGAGTGAGGGTCGAGGGGGGGTCAGACGTGACGTCACAGTCTCTGTAAGAGACGACCAGAGCCGGGGCAACGGCGGCGGCGGACGCCACCTAAGAGGGTGGTGGTTGGTGTGGGGGTCATCGTCAGTCCAGCTGAGTGTTGGACTGGACCGGGGAGGTCGGCCCCTCTGCTCCACTCTCTTCACCTCTGTTCAGCTCATTCATATTGTAATGGCCTCCTTTCACTGGGCTCTGTGTCCAGTT
>NC_024314.1:12968415-12972027 GCF_000523025.1 Cynoglossus semilaevis
CTTCTAGGTTCATCTGGAGGTGAGGGTAAAGGAGGCAGGAGTGGAGTGGGTTAGACCTGGACCCTGGACCCTGGACCCTCCACGTCTTCACTCTGCTGCTGCTGCTGGACTGTTTGGTACGAGGGCCGTCTAATGTGGTCGTAGATGGGCAAAAGGAGCGTGTGTGTGTGTGTGTGTGTTAGAGAAGGCAGCTGTGTGGAACAGCATGGATCGTTACACAGTGACACACATGAAAGCATTAAGTATATTCTGGAGAACTTCGTTGAATATACATGGAGCAGTGTGGGCAAAAGGAGCGTTGTGTTTGTGTGTGTTTGTGTTTGAGTGTGTGTGTGTTTGTGTGTGACACTTTTTTGTCTAAGCTGAGACTCGTAAAAAAGAAAACAGGAAAAGAAAGCATGGGGTGAGAGAGAGAGAGAGAGAGAGAGAGAAACAACAAAGATCCGTCATCAGTCATTCATGGCTAATCAGTCTCGTGGGACACACACACACACACACACACACACACACAGAGCTGGGGTCCTAAACCTACCGGGACTGCTTGTGTCTCTGTGTGTGCCTGTCTAAATTTTGGATGCGGTCTGATTAGAAGCAAACTCCACACACATCTCCCTCTCTCTCCCTCTGTCTCCCCCTCCCCTCCCCCTCCTCCTCTGTCTCCTCCTGAAGCATCTCTCCTTCTTTTTCTCTCTTCACTATTTTCCCTCCTCTCATCTCTCTTTAATATCTGTCTTCTCCGCTGCTTTTTGATGTGTGTTTTTCTAAGAATATCTACCTCCCCGTGTGTGTGTGTGTGTGTGTGTGTGTGTGTGTGTGAGAGTTCAGGTTTTTTATTGGCTCTTTTGTCACTTTCTGCTCTGTGCATTTTTCTCATGTTTAGTTAAATGTATGTTAAAGAAGACACCACATTTCAAATGTGAACTGGATCCATTTCTGTCAGCTCACAGTCGGAGCGTGGAAGGCTCTGATAGTACACTCTCATTTCCTGTTTTTATCCTGACCCCACAGTGAATTTCTTACCCTCCTGTGGTCTTTTATTGCCCTGTCTTTTATTCTGTTCTCTTCTCATTACTTGTTTTATTTTAAGATAAATTGTGTGTTGTTTTTTTTTCCACCTGTGTATTATCTTCGTCCGAGGTTGAATTTAAACAAAGCAGACAGGAAACAGCTGTGATGGAGGATAACCGATTGTTCATCATCGACGTTTAGAGTCAGAGAAGTCGATTAGTTTCATGTTGTGATGCTGCGATGTGAGAATTTACTGCCGTGGTCCGTTCAAGATCTGAAACATGTGAAGAAAAAAAAACGGGTCGGGATTTTTATGGCAAAAATAAGCAGTTTAAACTGACAAATAATTGGCAGGATAATCAATAAGAGAATTAATGAATAGCTGCAGCTCTAATTTGAGATTTATTACCAGCAGATCTCCCCCACCTCCCTCCTCCTGCCTCTGCTCCTCCTCCCCCTCCTCCCCACTCTCCATTGTTTGTTTTCCTTCTCTCCTCCCGTCGATCCTTCCTCTTTATTTCCTCTCGCTGGATCCTTCCAATAATCTTTTATTCCAGTGTAAATATTACAGCAATGAGAGAAAATAAAGAACGGAGAAGCCGAGCTAGAAGAAGGTCACACTATATTCTCACCTCCTTTCTCTCTCACCCTCTCTCTCTCCCACTTCATTTGGCTTCTCTCTCTCTCTCTCTCTTCCTGTACCTGCTCTCACCCCCATCTCCCTCTTTGTGTCTCCCTCTCCACGTGTCCAACTTTTTCTTTCATTTTGTTCTTCCATATCTCTCCCTCCCTCTCTCTCACGTTCTCTCTCTTCCACTTTTCCTTCTCTCCTTCGTCCGGCTGCTCACTCTCTTCCCCGTTCTCCTCCTTCTCTCCCTCTCTCTCCCACTTCTTTCATTTTCTTTCTGGACACCTAACACCTAACAGATTACAGATTAGAGATTATGGCCTCTAATGGTGTGTGTGTGTGTGTGTTTGTTTTAATTTCAAAAATGTCCCCACAGGGATAGCCAAACCAGGGTCACACACACACACAGTGATACCTGTGGAGGGTCTAATTTAGGTAAAGTGCTGCTCTAAGAACAACATGCCCTAAACACACACACTGAAATGTGCCTTTATCTGAGTGTGTGTGTGTGTGTGTGTGTGTGTGTGTGTGGTTGGTGAGCGTCACACTGTAATAATAGTGTGATATTTGATCCCTGCAGAGATATTCACCTTTTCTCTGCAGATCAAACTCCAGGCTCAGTTACAGCCACGGCCACAAGCCCCACATATAGGATACAGTGTCTTGCTCAAGGACATGCCGGCAGCACGGAGGCTGCCTGACACCGATATGGTTATCTGGGTCTGTGGGTTAGAGGATGTCGTCGTCTTCGTACTCGCGTCGTCTCCCTCTCTGCTGCTGCTGCTGCTGCTGCTGCTGCTGCTGCTGCTGCAGCTGCGTAGGTGTGTTTGTTTCCACCGCAGCTAACTTTAGCTGCAGCAGGATTTGTGCTGCTGCAAGATATGAAAACATCATCTCACAACCATCACGAAACTGAAGGAAGAAAAAAGAAACAAAGACGGAAAAAAGTCCGCCCGTAAAAACGCCTTGAGTTTTAGGAACATAGAAGTAAAGATAAGAGGCCGACCAACTCAGTCGATGACTGCAGGGGTTGAGTTACACGACTGTTGAAAGAACAATGGCTCTGAACCTATCAGATGTTGGAGGAGCACCTGCCTGGATCTGGACTCCTGAGTCCATTCCTCCACTTCCTTCAGCTCCTGTCATTTCACTTGATATTGTTTTGGTCTCCACCCTCAGTTGAAGAACATATCTGGGTCTTTAGCGTCTAAATGCTCCTCTGTGTTTCTTGATCAATGACAGACTCTGTTGTTGGCCTGTTATGTGCCGTGTATATGCAGACAGCAGACAGTGACATGGTCTGATCCTGTTTGTGAGACTAAGGAAGTAAAAACACTGACCTAAAAGATGTGCAGTGACTGTTTGGAGGCCTGATTCTGTCAGTCTGACTGACTGATGTTCTGTTAAAGGGAAACCAAATCACGTCAGTCTGGGGTTTCAATTCATACACATTGTGTTGACATGTCCCTGCACAGAGAACATTATCACAGCTTAATGTAAGGTGTCATGTGATATATAAAGTACTGACACTTTTTATCTATATTTTAAAAAATATATTAAGTTTGCATTCATTTATTTCCTGGACCAAAGTCCACAGAGAAAACTATCGTTTTTAGCTCAGTGTAAAAGACGAGGTGTTGTTCAAAATGATCGCCTTCACCCAAGTTTTGGCTAAATAAAGAGTGGGTTTATCAGTTCATCACACAGTTAAAGTGGACGTCCTCTGTTTTGCACAGCAATCATAGTTTGTGTTAATCAGTAACAGTGGCTCACACTCACGTGTGTGTGTGTGTGTGTGTGTGTGTGTGTGTGTGTTGGCCGAGGAGTGTGTGCTAACGGACCATTGTTGGGATTTCAGATCAACTGCCAGGAGGACTTTGTGTGTGGCAGGAAAATTGAGATGCCAGATCTTGGAATGTCATGAAACATTGGTTTAAACGTGAATTTTGGAAAAAGTGACAGGGATGTGACTCCGA
>NC_024314.1:12972071-13022369 GCF_000523025.1 Cynoglossus semilaevis
TCATCTTCTGCAATGTTTAACCAGAACTGGAGAGCTACTACTGTAGGGGGTGAGGTGTACGCACACACACACACACACACACACACACACACAGAAAGGCAGGTTGAGTTAGTTGGAATTGCATTATTGGCTTTCACCGCGGGCTTTCCTGAAATATCAGCAACCTTATGCTTTTAATTAGTGTGTGTGTGTGTGTGTGTGTGCGTGCGTGCGTGTGTGTGTGTGCGTGTGTGTGTTTACCCACACGTACCATTTGTGTTTCATTCTGACGGAGGCAGCACAACCATTCTCATATGACCCTCATTCTCTAAATTCCCCTGTTTTTCTTTTGGTAAAACATGGAAAAACTTACTCTGACTCCCCCGACTCCCCCGACTCCCCCGACTCCCCCTTCCTGCTTCCTAAAAGCACCCATGTGTTTCTAGGTTCCTTCTGCCCAGCCCATATTTGGTGTTTCCTCCGGCCGTGGGTGTGTGTGTGTGTGTGTGTGTGTGTGTACTGGTCCCAGTAGCAGGATGGTTTTCCTGCTCACTCCCAGTTACAGAAACCATGATCCCAGACGGAAAACTCTGAACATCGGCTGAGGTTGTTTCAGTTTTTTTGTTCCTTTGCTTTTCATACACAGTCAGGGTTCAATTTAGCAGAACATTGGATTTTGACTGTGTGAATATATTTATATAGCCTTTAGGTCATGAGTGCTGTCTGTTGGCTAACCTTTAGCCATCTATACTTGATGTGAATCTTTGTCCTTTAGCTGCCCTACAGCTACACCATGGCTAATAACAATCATAATCTATTTGTATTTTGATATTTGGGCTTATTTCACTGGCTTCTCTCTGGCCTCCCCCGGGCCCTCAGTTTTGTCCTCCTTTATCAAAACACATGGGAGTCGTGGGACGTTGAAGACGGGAGCCCAGCTGGACCTCTTTAAGGATGACTCTCCAGAACTTTGAGTGACATTTGTCACATTTCTGACTGTCAGTCCTGATGTTCACCTACAGGTGCGTTATAATAAAGGGATGTTACCACCATTCATGCCAGGAGACACTAGAGTGTGTGTGTGTGTGTGTGTGTGTGGTTCTGGTCCGCAGCCTGGGAGTCAGGCTTTGAGCTGTGCTCTTCATAGTTGGCTGATTTATGCGCCTCACAGGGAAATCTCTCATTTGTAGCTCTTTTATCTCACCCTCCCTCCCTCCCTGTCTGTCTGTCTGTCTCCCTCCCCCCCTTCCCTCTGTCCTCTCTCTCTCTCTCCCTGTCTTTTTCTCTTCCTCCCACCGTAATGTGATTCAGTGCAGCTGCTGGTCCCAGGCGACATGCCATGCTTTTGCTTGCACACCGTGCTCCTCCTAACATGAATGAGTGAAGAGGAGTCGTTGATGAATAATAAGATAGAGCAGAAAGAGGAGAATTCTATCTGGATCTGGGTGTAGAGTCAAACTGAAACTGCTTTTCTCCTCTGAACGTCGTCTTTGTAAGCACCGCTTACTCACACACTGAATGTGTCGTGTCCCTGCTCTTATAATGCTTTAATGGACCTGTGTGGGTGTGTGTCTGGGTCTGTGTGTGTGTGTGCTTCTGTGTGTGTGTGTGTGTGTAAAGTGCCTTTTCCACGTCCGCCTTGTTTGAGTAGCATTGTCACTTTTGCAATCCTGTGGTGTCAAAACAGATCAGAAAGATCTGGCTTGACTCCTGCTCCTTAAACACACACACACAGACACACACACACACACACACACAGACTGAGGGGCTCAGTGCCAGGGCCCTTGGTAGTTGGAGCTGTATGAAAGGGTCGCACTGACTAGAGGTTGCCAAGTGTTCAGCAATGAGCGTAGCAGCCAAGCTAACGAGAGTCAGAACCTCTGAGACACACACTCACTCACACACACACACACACACAGACGACGGCAGTGTTCCGAGGTGCTCAAACCTACCCATAAGTCATTTGGACAGGATTAAAGGATGTGTGTGTGTCATGTCTCGGCTAATTTGTAGCTATATTTGGCTAACTCTGAGTTATTTCCAGGCTAATAATGAGACGACATTTGACTGGTCCACTGTTTTTGGTGAGTTCTAGCTGTTTGTCTCTAACGTGTGTGTGTGTGTGTGTGAGTTCACTGTAACAGTGTGTGGACAGAGGCTTCTGTTAATTGGCAAAAGTGACAATAAAACACGAGAGGACATTGATCTCAGATCGGGAGGAGATCGATTTGACTTGTCATCCTTCCAGGCGTGTGTGTGTGTGTGTGTGTGTGTGTGTGTAGCCACAGCTGTGTTGATCAGCATCAGTCCATCCTCAGTGAGCGAGCTGAAGCGACAAATATGGCTGTGTTACTTTATCTCCTTCCTTCACTCTCCTCCTGACGGCCGTCACATCTCCTCCCCCCATTTTTCCTTCCCATTCTCCTCCCCTCTCTTCTGAACACTGAGAAATCCTTGGGACTGTCTGGCCTTTTTCCCTGTCACAGCTCTTCTCTGCGCTGTTTCCTGTAGATTTCCTCTTTAACCAGCTGCAGAGAGAAAAGGTGAAGGTTGATGTTTTTTTGTTTTTATTAAACCAACTCTCCTTCATCGCCAGCTCTATGAAAACACATTATCTGGAGGTTTTTCAATGTTTTTCATCACTAGACGCTTAATTTGTGCTTTGCATAAAAGCCTCCAGTCGTGCTTTGACTGTTTTTAAACCGTACCTCTGCGATTCAGGTGGAATCTAAAGTGTCACAATAAAAACAGCTCTCTCTCTCACATCGTTCGTCCAGTGGAAATGCACTGGAACACCAGTGTAAACAAACCTTTGTTGATTAACAGTGTTTGGAACTGTTAGCTGGTGGCCTACTGAGTTCAGGTCTGAGATTGGTGCCGTTCATCTTCATCTCCTCCTCTTCTTTCTTAACCCTCCTCATCTTTATCTTTTTCTTCTTCTTTGTCTCCTCCTCGACCTCCTCCATTGTACAGAGATTTTTTTATTGGCCCTCACAGATGTACATGAGTACTTAAAAAAACACTCCAAGTAACAAAAATGTACCCGGAAGAGAGCCCAGCACTTTGACGAAATAACATGAAATAAGTTTGACAGGATTTTAAAAAAAATGTTATTACAGTCTGTCATAAATAAACACGCTGTAGTTGTGCTGTGACTGAATTAGCCTGAGTTTAAAGCCATCATTTGCGTTTTTACTGCGTTGGAAAGTCAACAGTGAGAGGTTTGATGCCTGTGTGCATGAGTGGTGACACGTTTTTCCAGATTGTGATGCCAACTGGGAGAAACGGGAGGCAGGAAAGAACACATTTTTGACTTTAATTATCACTACAGAGACCACAGAGAGCTGTTATCTCCGTGTTTACTGTGAACACATTATATACAGATGCAGTGATTTTGCTGTATGATCACGGCGCCGCTGGGGTCAGGGCTGAGTTTCTTTTTTTGGTTTCTGAAGCGAGATGAGAATGTGTGCTTGATCAGTGAAAACCCACAGAGTTTCTGTCTCGTGTCTCCTCCGTCTGCCTACATCTTCTGATGCAGCTTCATCAGTTTGCGGCTAATTTCGGCAGATCCACGTTCATCTCTCTGTTTTGGCGGGAAACTCGACAAGGGGATGCTGCTGTGACAGACACAATGGGAATGTGCAGGGATCAGGATAAAACAAACTTGATATATATATAACAAATCTGAAGCAGAAACAGCCTGGTGTTAGCGACTGGCCTCCGACATGGTTTTCCCAATCAGGAGGACAGAGGGAGTGGGCAAATGTGGTGTTCTCCTCAACTGGCCAACAGAAAACAGAGGAAGCAGGGGAGAGAGGAGAGAGAGGAGAGAGAGAGGGAGGTAACAGGAAAGAGGGAGGGCAGTTTTGTTTGTTTTTTTAAAAAAGGGAAAAGATGAGTAAATGGAAAAAAAGATGGGAAACGAAGGGGGTTTGTGGGGGAAAGATGAAAGAGCAGCTGGAGAGGAAAGGAGTGTTGGAGGTATTTGTATCTGATCAATATCAACGCCGTTTGAAATCAATGTTTGAAATCAATGCAACTAATTTTCCTCAATGTCTTCTTTAATACAAGAGAAGTTCGCTGCACCATTCCTCCTGTAACTCCTGACATGCATGGCTGCTCAGCTGAAAACTGCCTTTCCTGTCTGGTCTATTGAAGTAGATTAGGTGTGTGTGTGTGTGTGTGTGTGTGTGTGTGTGTGTGCACTGCCAGGGGCCTCAGTGAAACCAGCTTTTTCTCATAAGAGCTGTGTTTTATTATGACTGGCTGAAAGGCTGCTGATCTACAGTGGTGCACAGCATGAATGAAAAAAGGAAATAAGGAGAGGAGGACAGGAGGGGAGGAGGAGAGGAGGGGAGGAGGGGAGGGGGGGAGGGGGGGGGGGGGGGAGAGGAGGAGAGGAGGACAGGAGGGGAGGAGGAGAGGAGGGGAGGAGGGGAGGGGGGGAGGGGGGGGGGGGGGGAGGAGAGGAGGAGAGGAGGGGAGGAGGGGAGGGGGGGAGGGGGGGGGGGGGGGGGGGGGGAGGGGAGGACAGGAGGGGAGGAGGAGAGGAGGGGAGGAGGGGAGGGGGGGAGGGGGGGGGGGGGGGGGGGGGGAGGAGAGGAGGAGAGGAAGAAGAACCTTCACATCATAATTTAATTCAGGGGCCTGAAAGGTTTTTTCAAACTAAGTCTAGCTTGTGTTTTTGATTAAAGAAATGAAGAGAGAGAGAGGGGGGGGGGGGGGGGGGGAGGAGAGGAGGAGAGGAAGAAGAACCTTCACATCATAATTTAATTCAGGGGTCTGAAAGGTTTTTTCAAACTAAGTCTAGCTTGTGTTTTTGATTAAAGAAATGAAGAGAGAGAGAGGGGGGGGGGTTGTGGAAAGAGAGAAAAAGAGAAATTGGCAGTTGAAGGCGTTTGTGGTTGTGGTTGTCAGGGCATCAGGTCGTGGTTGAGGTGAGGGTGCCGTGTGCGTGTCTCTGTGTGTGTGTGTGTGTGTGAGAGAGAGAGGGAGAGAGAGAGGGAGAGAGAGAGAGAGATGTGGACTGTTGTGGTTGTGGTACGTGTCTGTGATGCCAGGCAGAATTTATGGTCTGTCGCTGCGTCCAGCGCTGCCTCCCTGTCCCCCCCCTTCTCTCCTTCTCTCTCCCCCTCTCCCTCCCTGCAGTAGTGACTAATTACCTGATTCCCTGTGGATGTGTTTCCTCCTTCCTCTACAACTGTTGGGGTTGTTCCACTGAGTGAGAGTGCTGCTGATAAGTGCAGATACATTCTAACGAAGCCAAACTGAACCAGTCTGTTGGCTGGAAGCGTTACAGCCTGAAATTGAAATTGTGAGCTGGCACGTTGTCATGTGTGAGTGGTTCAACCTGAGGTTTTCTATATATTTAGATCTGTGCTGTATCTGAGTGATCAGATGTTACCTGTCAAACATCCAACAAGGAGAAGAGCTGTGAAGATCTGCTCTGTTACTGTAGCTTCTGCTGCAGGGTTCTCAAGCCATGGATCAGTGGGCCGGTCGTGGGTCCCACAGAAGTAATAAATAGTGAACAGCATTCTAGAACTCAGTTCCAGGAGTTAACACATATGGAAATGCCTCTAGGGCAGATGAAATGGAGAGGGTCTGCCAAGCTCTAAAACAAACTTTCCGCTTTTTACACCTCGCTTTTTGTTCCACATCACAAAAAGTCACAATATTTTAATATCACTTAAATGTTACATCTTTCTGCCGAATGCAGCAGGAGTTTTGAAGCAGTTAAAAAAAGAAACGTGTGAGACACGACAGAGCTGGGTGGTTTTAATACGACAAAGGTGAAAAATGAAAATTTCATGACCTGCCTGGGAGAAATTAATCCCCCCACTGTATGCTACATTCACACTCAAGGTGAAAGAGTCCAGAATCTCATCATTTTCTTTCTCCTCACATGTGCAGTAATTTGTTTCAGTCAGAATGATAATCAGGAAGATGAATTAAGGAGATTCCTCAAATCTGATTTAGGAATGAGTCAACCTGCTGCTGTTGGACTGCTAACACCAGAATTCTGCAGTTGCATGTATGCAGTTTTATTTGCAACCAGCGTTTTTTGATTAAAACCATTTGACACCTGTGTCTGGTGTTTACCGATTAGAAAACTTCTCTGCTGTTGCATTTAACTACTGTTTTTTTAATCTTTTGAATTGTGTTTGCCTTAATTCCTCCTAGAATAAACATAACAAGATGCTGGAAATATTTATTTTGCAGTTGCTGTAGGTTTATCATCAAGGTCAGAGGTCAAGCCTGACTCAATGTAAGATGATGTTTAAACATAAACATTCAAGATACATGATACAATCAGCCTGTACACTTAGTATAAATGTTTAATGATTTATCACTGACCGTCATATAGGGAAGTGGTTGTTAATACGGTTAATAATCCAAATATTAACATTTTTATTCGTCGGATTCTTAAGTTTCCGATGGGACGTGAACGCACCTTGTTTGACGCATGCAACTCCGTCATGACGACGTCATAAACTGTTGACGTTCTGCTCTGCTCCTAGAGCCAGCGTGTAGCTAGCTATCGGGAAATGGAATGGTTTTTTTTGTTTGATTGTTTTAAGAAATAGACCGAAGGACAGAAAAGAAAAGAAAAAAAAAACACCTACAAAATCATGGCCAACTATAATCCGAAAATATGAGGTAACACACATAACTATAACTGTAACTGTTTAACTTTACAGAAAAATGGCCACGATTGGCCGAAATGCACTGGAATATTAAGTGCTGGAAACGATAATAATTTTTTATGCGAAACAAATGCTGAGTAGTTACAAAAATAAATAATAATAATAATAATAACTTTGCGCTACACTTTTTTATAGCACTGATATAGTGTTTTTACATAAATATAGTTTTAACCAATTTCCCATGTATTTTATAAAATTGTTAGCTGTTTGCTAACAAAACAACGAGAACTGACCATTAATTCTGGTATTTGATTGCATAAATCATGATTGATGATGAATGTTATTTATCACAATCATGAAACAAAATATTTTTCTATAAATTGCTGGAACAGAAAGTCCAATATTACCAGGTGGCTGTCAGTGTTTCTCACCTGGTTTTGGTTGTGTCGAATTCATAGAAAAATGTCAAGACTTTTATTTTACTTTTACATGAAGTTACTGTTCATCTACATGATGTCTTGTGGAAAATGTGGAGAGTTTCTTAATAAACTTAAGTGAAGTAATTCATTATACTGTATATATTATTTATTGGTAAAATGATAAAAATGTCTCTTTTGCTGTTGAGGGTTACAAACTCTGGTCTGGGCCCTGCAGGTGCCAAGAAAACATCTCTACTGTCTATCTCTATACCATTAAAGCAGCGCTCGCAGCCCAAACAGTTGAACAGCAGACAGGATGGATCCAGGCTTCCATGTTGTTTACATCAGCTTCTGACCCAAGCATTGAAACATGGCATTAGTACCTGAGACTCATCAGACCAGTCGCCACTTTTCCAACAATCTGTTGTCAAATGTTGGCGTGTCTGTGTGGATTGTAGCCTCAGTTTCCTGTTTTCAGCTGACAGGAGTGACACCTGGTGTGCTCTTCTGCATAGACTGCTTGTAACATGTGGTTATTTTGGTTGCTGTTGCCTCTGTTGACAACTGGCATCTGCACGGTGTGTGCTTTTTTTCTGCCCTGAAACCTGCAGTTCACTGGATATTTTCTACTGCCTTATCACGGGGATGGTTCAAACCTCAGCAGAACCCCTCGACCTCACCTGTACACCTGCATGCTCAAACTGTCGCAACTTGATTGGCTGATGAGATGTTTCTTATTAATATTTCTTTAGCGATTTGGGCTCCTTCATCTTACCTTCAGTGTCTCCTTGTTTCCACAGGTGCTTCCTTCATGGGTTCCTTTCTGGCCAGCAGTCTTGGTTCTCCGCCTTCTCACCCTCCTCACCCCTCAGGACCTGCGGCCTCCCCTTCTTCCCCGTCATACAGGGCTGGACCCCATTCAAGCGCTTCCCCAATATGGTTCCCCCACTCCCATGAAGGTAGGACATGAACGCAGTCACACAAGGACACACTCAAGCGCTGCTTTGGTTTCTGCTTAATCCTGGGCCTTGGTTTAGAAATAAGATTGAGATGGAGCTATGAAGTGGTTTAACCAACATGGAGCAGAGGCCAAACACACACTACATACTAGAGAGGTACATTAGACGAGGCGGCGTGCAGCCGTTTGTCTGTGTAGACAGGAAGTGTGCGGTTCTGTGTTTAGCAGCTGAAAAACATGAAATAAAAGAAAAATCTAATTTGTCTGAACACACAAACAAACACCTCAATTCATCATAATTGGATGTGAATTACGATACACACTAGACTTGTACATTTGCACTCCAGTTTGTCTCTCTCTCTACCTCCCCACCTCTCTCCTTCTCTCTCTCTATCTCTCACTCTTGTTTTAGCTTTCAGATTCACTGAAACTAATACCAATTTCCATCATCCTGTCCCCAGTCACAGTCACAGTCACACCCCCGACTCCCCGCCCCAAACCTCATGAGTACAGCCCCACCCTCTCAAGACCCATTCTGGGCAAACCGACCTCCAACGGCCCCCTTCCTGATCAGAGACACACACACACTCACACAAGTGTGCGCATCCACGTGGAGTGTGTTCTGTCACGACTGTTAACCGTTTGTGGTCAAGACTAAACATGACTCATGTTATCTATCCCTCTCAGGTATGCGTGTGTGTGTAAGAGGATTTCTCTTTTCTTCTCTGTGGAGCCGATGCGTGTCAGACAGATAACCTCCACAGTCACAGTTTCTGCCACGGGCCTTATTTCCCAACCAACTAGTGATAACGGTCAGAATTTCACATCCCAGCAGTTTTGAACAAGTTTGGAAATAAATATAGACAGCATCGCCTTTAAAAATGTGTTTCAAAAATATTTGCTGAGTTGTAAAGACTGTCAACCTTCAGCCTTATCACATATTTTTAAGGCCATGGATTTAAAAGGAACAGTGGCTGCTGCATGGGGACATCATAGACCGATCACTGGGATCTTTGGGTTTTTCTGTTTTGTTTTCCTTTTTCTCATTTATGCTTCATTTAAAATACATTTTTTGAGGTGCTTTAATGTGCATTCATTTATGTTTCATTGGCTGCCATCAAATGATAGCAATGTTTAAAGTCATCACTGTTCATTTTGAACAGTGTAGAGAGTTTGTTTCTAAACTGCAGTCCAGATGTTGTCCTCAACAACATTAATCAGTCTACAGTCCTGACTAATCCATATGACTGTAGTGTCAGTCAGACTGTCCTGATCTCAGTCAGGCTGCCCTGCCACCAGCTAATGTTTAAAATCACATTGGATTTCTAGGTCAGACACAGCATCACAAAATAAATTCCTGACTTATGTTCACAGGTCCGACTAATCGGAGTCATGCTCTGCCTTACAAATCTCTCCAAAACCAGACAAGTGTCTCGTCCTCCTGTTCATCTGCCTCATTTGATGCTCATGATGCGATAAATAGCAACAGCTAAGCCTCGAAAATGAGCACTAACGTCGCCCAGAGTGACTGTCTTAAATCAGACTCACAGGAGTTCAACAGTAGAGACGGGGAGAGAGAGAGAGAGAGAGGGTGAGAGAGAGAGAGGCTGATGGGGGGAGGGAGAGAGAGAGAGAGAGGGTGAGAGAAAGAGAGAGAGAGGCTGATGGAGGGAGGGAGAGAGAGAGGGTGAGAGAAAGAGAGAGAGAGGCTGATGGAGGGAGGGAGAGAGAGAGGGTGAGAGCTGTGGATTGAAAGACGGCATGAGTATTTGTGATAGTGCGAAAGGAAAAGTTGTGTATCTAAGAGGCAGATTTTGTATCTGCACAGCTCAGCTTTGATGTCTGAACACACACACACACTCAGACACACACACCCACATGCACTCAACTACAAATGATTGTTTTTACGAATTAAAGTCAGGGAGCTCCTGTAGGCCGCCTGCCAGCTGGCCGTGGTCCAGAGTGGAGCGAAGCCAAGACGGAGTGAAGAAACCTGGCTAATACTGCACACACACACACACACCAACACACACTCATCCAGTAGACTCAGACTGCCACATTGACACAAATAAGACATATTCAGGAAGTAATGCACATTTATACGTAATACAAACAAATACATCAATACAAATACATCCCTCTGTCTCTCTCTCTCTCCATTCATTCCTGCACTCTCTCGCCCCCTCCCCTGCTTGCTCACTTTGTCTTCCCCACCTGTCCTTGTCTTTCCTCCTCTCCCCTCTCATGTGCTTACGCTCCTCTCCCCTCTTTACCTCCCCTTTCCTCTCCTCTCTCATCTCCACCATCTCAAAGCTCTTCACTTCCCTTTCACTTTCTCCTTCATCTTTCACACAAACACACACACACACACACACACACACATATACGCATTCATCCCTCCCACTCATCCTCTCCTCATCCGTATCACAGCAGCTCCAGATTTGGGTGATATTTTTCCACCCTGTTCTTCTGCTGCCTCCTCTTTACTCTTTATATTCAAACACTAAACTCTTTTCTCTTCTTCTTCTTCTACTTTCACTCTTAACACAACTACTGTCCCCGTAAATGTCCCCGTTGTCCTTGGCACCGTTCAGGCACTAAGGAATAGTACCAGTGAATATTATTTTCCCACCAACAGTGTGGTTGCCCTAAACCGACCTAGGATCCCCCTAAATCCTACTGTTAGAAGGGTAGGGTTACTACTAGCATCTCCATTTTTTTCACTCTACACGGTGGAAATAATCTAATACCTGGTTCTGTCCCATCTTTCTTGCACTATTTATTTTAATGGAAACAGGCCTCCAGAGTGAACCCAGAAAAACACATGGTACTATTCTGATCCAAACTGGGTCACTCCAGACTTTGATGCATGGTACTTGGTACTGCCCCATGTTCCAGGTACTAGTCTTTGCTGCAGAAACTTGCTTTGTGTTACCCCCCTCCCTTCACCTCCCCTCACCTCCCCTCCCTCTCCCATTTTATCACTCATCATTATTGGCTGTAGATGGCTGATAGAGCCTTTTGGCTAATTGTCTCCATTTAGATTCACTGGTTGTTAACCAGTTGGAGTAATCACACACGCACGTGCACACACACCCCCACAGACACACACACACACACACATTAAAGTATTAAAATGCACAGACACAGTCCCGCCCCGCAACTCCATAGACTCACACACACAGTCACAGACACACACATGCTGGGAGCAGTAGGGGGTGTGTCGGTGGTTTTTGCAGTGTGACTGTGGAATGCGTAGGATGAGTTTTTATGGAGTGCTGTTTACTTTGGCCACCACCGTTAAACTTTTAACGGCTGCCAATTAACAGGCCGGCAAGGACACTCTGTGGGGCATGAAACCAGCACCTGGGGAAGAACACACACACACACACACACGTACAATCACTGCCTTTTGGCCCCCAGATTCTGTTTGTGTACCAGACCGATGTGGATGTGTGTGGGCCGGCAGCGTTTTTTAAAATCCCTATGTTGGAACCACCGTGTGGAAAGGTGTTTTTCAAAAGCAGGAACTGGTCCCAGGAACCCAGAAAAGTACCTGGAACCCTGTGTTTTCACCACAAGGACAACAAAGTCAGGATAACAGTTGGTGTTTGGGCCACACTGAGATATATATATATATATATATAGAGAGAGAGAGAGAGAGAGAATAGAGCTGACTGGAGTGGGAGAGTCCCTGAATAATGGCGTCCCACTCGGAGCTGTACTGCTAAATAGGTTTGAATTTAATGCCACAGACAACTCTCAGTCAGTTTGGTTCAAAGCACTAATCTTTCTTGTAACTATTGCTTTGTTGAATCACAGTAAATCCCCCCCCACACACACACACACCTCCTCACCCTCTGTACCACCCACTCCAAACACACGCATACTGACCCTCAACCTGCTGGCCCCTATCAACACAACCACAGAGACCTCTTCTATCCCACGATGCAGTACGACGTCCTTGAAGACGCGGAACAGAGTGGAACCACTGTTTACCTCCCAATGACCTCCTGAGAGAACTGTGTGTTTTAAGTCGGGGGGCGCTAGTAGGTACCAGGTGGGGTGGGGGGGTTGGATTCTCCCTAATATTTGTCTTGAGTTTGGGAAAAATGTGTTTGGTAGAAAGAACAAATTCCATCCAGTTAAATGCTGCAAACACTTGGCAGTAGCTGCCGGCTGTGGTTTTTGTCACCACTTTGTCCACTGTAAATAATGTCAACTCGTGTGGCGTGTTTGTGCAAAAGTGCATTTATGGGGAAAGTAGCAGTAACTGTCTTTTTTCTTTCTCTCGCTCTTGCATTTTTTGGTCTATTTTTTCCAAAATGGTTCCATTCCATGATAGATTGTAGAGATAAACTGTTTATTTAGAGGGCTGCTGAATGTCAGTGCTGTGGAGAAACATCAATTTTTTTGCTCTCCCTCCTTCTGACAGGGTACCCCGGCTATTCAGGAAGTCTTGCTTCTCCTTTTCTCCCCATGAGTCCCCTGGATCACCATAGCAACAATCTCTATGGACAGCACCGCTTCTACGAAACTCAGAAAGGTAGGTATCAGGGTGTGTGTGTGTGTGTGTGTGTATGTGGATGTAACAGAGCAGAATAGTGCGTGCGTGCGTGTGTGTGTGTGTAACAGAGCAGAATAAAAATGCTTCATAGGCTCTATACTCCCTTAAAATGCTTAATCAGCACTCACCACAGGAATCAGAAGTGGTAACTTCCCCAGCTGGTGTTTTCTCACTTTCTCAAGATATTGCTGCAGCAACATACTTTTGCAGTTCATGTGTCATAAGTAGCAGCTAAATTTGAACTGTTTCAGCTGGGACAGAAATCAGAGGAAACTTGGGTCAACATACTTCTCTGAGAAACGGAATCTGTTCTTTAAAGTCAACTTTTTCCCGTAATAATTACTCCAGGTGTAAAAAAACTAATTTAGCTGAGATATATATATATATAATGTATCCAATATTTTATGTAGAAATATTCCAGAGGAAGCGTAAGTGTTCATTTGTGAGTTTAGTGTGATTTTTTCTTTTTTTCTTTTTAGCCTGAAATCCGTTGTAATACTAACCCATCTTCTTCTTCTGCCAGATCACTTTTACCTTCGAGGCCTTCCTCCTCAGCCACCATTGCTCTCAGCCAATCACAGCCTTCCCCCTTTGTCCAGGACTGCACCGGGCCACCCTCTGGGCTCCTGCAGCCGTGAGACAGACAATGGGGGTGGAGGAGGCAGTGGGAAGGGCACCAAAGATGTGGGCGAGAAAGGAGTTTCATCTGCCTCCAAAGACAAGGAGCGGTCGAGCAGCAAGGAGCGGCACCAGGAGAGTAAAGACAAACAGCACCAGCAGCTGCACCATCAACACTCTCATCAGACAAACCCTGCCACCACTCCATCTGGCTACCATCACCAGGCGTACTCCCGCCCCCTCCATGCCCTCCTCCCTCATTTAACATCGCAGAGCAGGGAGGAGGAGCACAGACATTCTCTGGAGAGACACAAAGATTTTAGAGACAGTGATTTAGGGAGTCACGGGACAAAAAATGTGTCTACATGTAAACTATCAGGTGGGTCAGTGTCCGAAAGTGGTTCTGGAGGCAAAGGGGGAGTCATGAGCAGCTGTAGTGGTGGTGGTGCTATAGGTAGACCTGTGTCTGGTGGTAGCAGACGCTGCTCCAAAGATGGACCCATAAATGGGGAGATGCGGATCAGTGAATCCACAGCCTCCTCCTCTGAATGTATGAGACGGGGAACTGTTGCACCCACAGCCATTTTGGCACCACCCACTCCACACACGGTGGCCTCTTACTCAATGCCCCCGCCTCCTCCACCACCACCCCCTCCTCACGCCCTGCACATGGGCTCCACAGTTACTGGAGGATGGATACACCACGCACATCACCATCCTCACCCTGAATTTTTCTGCCCCCCTCTTACACTTACTCCCTCCAAAGACACCACATCTATTCCTGTAGGCTCTGCCCGGGAAGCGAAAGCCATCGGGCCAACTTATGTTCCTTCTGTTGGACCTTTAGGAGAGCTGGCAGCCCCTGACTGCCGTGGACCAGGAGCAAGCAGGAAGGGAGATGACAAATGTGGGGAAGGAAACTTTGAAAGTCCATCCCATCACCTCAGTCGACTTAGCAGCTGCCAGAAGAAGGACAAATCGCAGACACACCAGCAGCAGCTGGGATACGGCAAGGCTGACAGACCACCTGACTGGACTCACCAGTCACAGAACTTCCACAAACCCAACTCTAACATCAGCTCTCAGTCAGAGCTGCGGTCCTGCAGCCTGGAGAGAGCGTGGTCTAGAGATGTGGACATTGTAGATAATTACCGATCCTCACTTTCACTAGATGTCCAGGGAACACACCCTGGAGCTGGACAGGGTTCTAGGAGTGGTTCTGACAGCACCACTCCTCCTTTCAGGGACTGTTCTTACTCAGGTTCCCAACCTGATGTAAAAGTGGGATCAGGGTCTCACCGGGAAGGCCAAAAAGTTGCAAGGATAAGACACCAGCAGCACAGCAGCCATGGGGCAAGTACAGAAGATAGAGCAAGAGAAGGTGGTCAGACAGCCCCTTCCTGGGGTTCTCGAGAGGGCCACCAGGAGGACCAAAGAAAAGGTTCCCATCATCCCTCTGTCAGTAGTAGTGAAGTACGTGGTCTCAGGAAAACCCAAAATAATGACCACAACCATGTGAATTCCCAACCACCTCCCCCTCTCTCCCACTCATCTCCACACACGCCTGAGGATGAGAGCAGTGCCATGAAGAACCTGATGAACTACAGTTCCCAGCAGCCTCTGCTGCTGCCACAGCGTAGCCCCTTTGGAGGTTTGGGCTGCCTTAAGCAGGGCGGAGACAGATCAGATAAAGATGACAAAGGTGTAGCTAAAAGCCACATCCCCTCGCAAGACCACCCTAAACAGCCGCTTCCTCCTCGCCGAAGATCTTCTAATGATGGAGATCGGGGTGAGAGAAGCGCCAAAGACTCGGGAGACATTGGGGAAGGGGAGGTGCGGCAGCCTCCGGTTGGTATTGCTGTTGCAGTAGCCCGACCTCCTCATCGCTCCCCAGACACCACCCCTGGACTCAGCAGACAAGGCAGAGTGCTGCCCAGCATGAAAGGTCAGACACCATTTATGCCTCAAAGTCAATCAATGCCTCTCCTGTGCTACAGGGTGCGCTGTGGGTGAAAAAAATATCAAGATATATTACTAATTTGAGTAAATACTCTCATGGAAATGAAGGTGTTAGTAGATTTTATAAAAGGTCTTTTTTTGCAATATTTTTTATTTCATATCATATTTAAAGACTGCAGCCCTCATTTGTACCATGGTCGACACAGCTGGTCCGGTGTGGGGGGTGGGGGGAGGGGGGGGGGGTGATATTCAGACTCCAAATGAAAAATGTTAGAGCAGCAAGAGTTCTTAATTTAATCTCTACTGTCCCTTTTTGTTCAGGGGTATCACGTCCAGTTTATCCTCTCGGACGGGAGGCAGAAGAGAGGAAGAGGATGACGGAGGAGCACATAGGCCTTCATCATCTGGACAGGGAGAGAGAAATAATCATCAGGTAAATTCACAGGTCCCTGAGAGCATGCATGTACATGAGACGCTCGCTGTTCCATTTCTGCTCTTATCTGACAAACTGAGGTCCCTTTATTCTCTCCGTCTCACTCTTTCTCTCTCTCCCCCTTATCACTCTCTCTCTCGCTCCCCTTATCGCTTTCTCTCTCTCCCTCCCTCCCTCCCCCCCTTCTTTGCTCTCACTCCATTTACTCTTCCCACTCTTTGATGTGGTGTGTCTCTGCCCTCTTACTCTCTCTTTCTCTTCTTCTCTCTCTCTCTCTCTCCCTCCCTCTCTCCCTCTGAGATGAGATGCGGTGCATTAATGTTATGGAGACTAATATGAATGTGTCTGAAGTATCAGCTTCTTGTTATGTAGTCATATTAAGGGAAGAAAACATATAATGAGAACTCATGGACCAGGGCGCGAGATGATGGCTTCTGCTGTTGCTGTCACGTTTCATTTTCTTGATGAGTATAATGGTAGTCTTGGTAATGAAGATGACAATGATGAAGATAATGAAGATAATGACGGTGGCGGTGATGACGATGATGATGGTGGTGGCGATGACAATGAGAGGGATAATCAAGATAATGACAAAGTTCACATCTGCCTGCACGCCACCGCAGGGAAAACAAGGATCGAGTGGAGTTCGCCAGAATCCATCCTTCCAGCAGCTGCCACGGGGACCTGACCTCCCACCTCTTGGTTACGGGCGGGGCCAGCCAATTAGGGGCGGACCCAGCTGCACACGCTCATCCGGCTCATCACCACTGGATGCAGAGAACTGGCAGCCCCTCCCTCTGGATGGGGCATTCTTACGGTAAGTGCAGTCAGCGTGGAAGTGTGTGTTTCTGACTTGTTTGGCAAGTGAATGCCCGACTGAACCCGTAATTACTTTAATTTCATGTGTTTAATGTTTATGACAGTAAGAATACGTGGGACTGTGTCGTGAATAGCAATTTTTCTGCAGCCCAAGACTCAGTACAGGAAAGTGAAACTGACGTTTGGTCAATGGTTGCAATTTGAAACCCCGGGATTTGCAGTTTGACCTGCGGCTGTTAGCTTTTTAACCCAGAACTTCAGAGAGTGGCCTTTAACGTGTAGGACAGGTGTCTCGTGTCCATACAATCTGTCCACACATACACAAGTGTTCTCTATTTTATTCCATCATATTCTGTCAAGTAGAACACACCAGGTTGCTGGTTTTATATCGGGTTTCCGTATTGAGTCACACATGTGTGCGTTGGTCTTCTCTTATCTTGTCCTGTTGTGGGTGTAACCTGCTGTCACTGACTCCAGATCAGGTGTGTGCTGGTTCAGAGACCGTAAATGGACCTGGTTTTTGGCCTCTACATCATTGACCTGGAAGTCAAACCATCCTTTAGTTAAAATAAAATATTGACTGTGTCATCCATGTCTTGGTTCCAGGTCTAGGCCATGTGGGAATGGGTCCAGGTTTCCCGACCGGGTTGCCCAGCCCACTGCAGCCTGTCCTGGGTTCACTCACCCAAGACCCCAACTCCCCGCTGGTGGTTCTTCCTACAGAGCCTGGGCCTCATCATCATCTCGGTATGCCAGGCACCTTTTCACAAGAACACTGAGAGAACACACACACACACACACACACACACACACACACACACAGGCAACCAGCAGGGCCTGTATTCATTGCTCTAGCCCTTCTTAAGTAGCCCCCCCGCCTCTCCTACTCTCCATTTGTACCACTAGAGCTGCTGCCATTTCTCTCCCAGAGTTTTAGTATCATTGGCTAATCATAATATAATGCTCAACTAAGTCCCTCTGTCAGTGGGGCCTTGTTTTATAGCTTCGTTAATGGGAGCAGCTATTCCATGGCCCCCTCTGCATGCACCCGGCCTTATGCAGACCATTTTAACTGACATTCATCTCTCTCGTGTTGGACCGCTGGTGTGTTTGGACTGGACTTTATACAAGTGTGTGTGTGTAGTGTGAGGGTGTGTGTGTGTGTGCGTGTGTGCAGATGTATAAAAGTTAGTTGTGCTCATGTCTGGAACACCACGAAACATTGCTCAGTGTTAAGGGTTGTGTTGTACATCTCAGCCATCACTATAAAAAAAGGAAGGAGGAGGACATGTGTGTGTGTATGCTTGTGTGTGTGTGTGTGAGTGTGTGAGTGAGTGAGTGTGTGCGTGTCAACACTGCTTTGCAAACAGGCTGTGAAATTTAATTATCTCCCGCCTCCCTTGCCTCGCTTCGTGGGAGTTCCTGCAGAGAGGGGAAGTGCATCCACTGAACCCTTCCCCTGGGAAACATTAGCCCACTCAGGCTAATCTCACAGAACAAAGGTTCCCAGCGACAAGGCAGCCAAGAAGGAAAGTGTGTATGTATGTGTGTGTTGTGTGTATCCTCACATGTGCCTACATGGGGAGTGGCTTGGAAGAGGGATTAGACCAGTGTTGTTGGAAATGGAAAAAAGTTAAATAAGGTGAAGAGAGGATGTGAAGTATCCTGGATTCACTTAGTTTGTTTGCAACCAAAATACTACATACAGAGAAAACAACAGTGGTGCAGCTTGGAGTTGTTATGTCTTTAGTTGTCTTGGCTGAACTCTCACTAAAAAGGAATGTCATTCTTTCCTGGTTTCATCCATAGACAAATATAAAAATGTAAACAAGGTGAAGTGTCCAGAAGGCTAACCGTTAGCAACTTATCTGACTCTGTGTTTGGTTATATTGAGTTGCAGCTCAGCTTTTAATGGCTGATCTCAGCTCCTATAAACCATATAGTGGACGCTTACATCCATGTCCTATAAACAGTCTATGGTTGGACTTACTGTATTTACACTAACTGTTTGCCTTTTTCTTTTGTTGCTCTCTCCAGATGTTCTGGAGCAATCTGGTCTATGGCCTCCTGTGTATGGAGCCCGGGCCCACCCTCCCCACCTGCAGCATCATCCTGTCTACTCCCGCTCCTCATTCCTCCGTCAACAGGAGCTCTACGCCCTGCAGCACCAGCAGCAGCAGCGGGCCCTGGAGCACATGCAGCATCACTCTGTTGGACAGGTTGGACCGACAGTGACCCCTGAGAATGACTTTTACATTTAGTTGCAAAATACATTAGTTCCCAACTATTAAGCAGAGACTTTATATTGGTTGGAAACAGTTCCAGCTCCTTTTATAAGCTCCTGGTAATTGCATTTACCAAACATTGTTCCTGGTACTATACCTTGAGTCTGGAATTAGTCCTTGGAACTTCTGCTAAAGTCCTAGTCAGTTTAAATAGAAGTGCTATAATACAGTGATTTTCTTCTAGATATTTTCAGTAGTATTTTGCCACTATTATTTGGGATTCTGGAAATTAATGGATAAAGTTCACCATCGTTACGATCTTTTCTTCAACAGAAAAAACACGATGAACATCCCATCACAATCGAAGACTCCCCTGAGACTTCTGCATCCAGAACGCCTCCTACGTCCTCCTCGTTTTCATCCACCAACTCTTCACATGCAGCCAAACCCTTCTCTCACACTCCACCCCCAACAAAGACCCCCACACCGTCTCCAGGAATGTGTCCCACCAGCCGACAGTCACCCTGCTACCACTCTCCATCCAGGCGGCCACACCCACAGAATCCTCTGACTCCCGCACCGAGCCCCGCAGCTGCAGCACCCCGATCTCCGGCACTTAGTCCAGCTCCGTCACACCTGTCCAAAGGTCTGGACAGGGGAAGTGACAGGGTGGAGGGGCAGCCGCCTCAGGATTACCCACAATCTCTAGAGCCAGGTGAGAACCAGCTGAATTTCCAAAGCGAGTTTGAAGAAGTTTAGACAGTTAGAGAAAGAGACAAAGGCAGAAGTCTCCCGTAGTGTTTGGTTCCTGAGGACATTCTCTTGCTGTTGTGATCATCTCTCATCCAGACAGTGTCCTGCTGCTTTTGTTTTGTGTAAACATCAGACATCAGGCTGAAATATCTGGACTTCAATTCGACTTCATGTCTGTTAATGGCCGACTGAGTCATACGGAGGGAATGTGTTCTTTCTCTCAACACGTGGTGCTCTTCAGATTTTTGCAGCATCTGCTCAAAACTGAGCTTATCTCTCCACCTCTGTGTCCTTGAGCATGTGTTGTGTGTGTGCAGTTTTGTCTGCATTCAAGCTGAAAATGCAAAGTGTTCAGGTCAGTCACAGAGGTTGGAGAAAGCATAAGGGCCCCCATGTGACCTGTCAGCATGTACATCATGTGTGTTTGTGCCTGTCCTCAGGTGTGTGTCATACAAAGAAGGTCAACCAAATCTTTAGCTGAACCCTCCTTATCCTTCAGAGGTCCTTGAGAAGTACAGGCGGAAGGATACGCATTCATCTGCACCGGCTGTCATAGGGGGCGGAGTGATACCATCAATAATAGGGAATGCAGGGGTGACAGGGCCGGTGCTGCAATCACAGGCAAACAGCAGGGCGTCATCAATATCCTCCATAAATCCATACACTTGCACACTCATGCAGACGCATGATAACACACACAGTATAAATGACTTTGTTCAGACAGAAGGGAAATCACATCGTTTTAGTCAGACCCCAGTACTATGTGTTGCAGGGTCCACTGTCTGCAAGGTGTCCAATGCTAATGGAATAGCTGCAACCACATTTGTAGTATGTAGCAGAAATGTTTGCATGACAATGGTGAACATTAGCAATAAGAAATCAAAAATCAAAATAAAAGACATTCCTGATTGTGAGCCTTAAAATGACTTTAGTCATGCTCCTATTGGATGGTCTAATGGACTGTGTATAAGAAAAGGACATCACATCTATGAATCCAGCCAATCTGACGACCCATTTGAAAGAGATTGTAAATGTTAAGAGGACGTTACATGGCAGTTTACATCACAGTGAATGTTTAGCTCTGTACCTGGGTCTGGTATTATAGTATTGTGTACTTGGGGTAATGTATGACCGTAAATGTGTGCCTGCTACAGTACTCAGGAGCTGTGCAATTTTAAACTCTTGCTCTGTCCTCTCTCCACCAGACCTGCCACCGGTTTACTCCTTTCCTCCCATCACCATGAGTTACGAGGCTGGACCTTCACCTGCTGAGGCCAGATTAGCTGAGCAAGCCACGGTGGAGGCGGAGCCAGCAGAGACAGACTCCAAGTCCCTCCCACATACACACATCATCCAGTCTTTAACGGTATTTTAGGAGGAAGAAGAAGAAGAAGAAGATGAGGAGGAGGAGGAGGAGGAGGAGGAAAGCAGTAAGAAGGCACAGGAGAATGATGGGAGAGACTGTCAGGTGGTGGAATGTCAGAGTGGAGTCATTGACCAAGAGAGCTGGGAAAGCAGGGCAGATAGAGGAGGACGCTCTCTCTCTGAGCCAGAAAGCAAGATTTCTGGATCTCTGCCATGTCCTTCCCCAACTCCAGCCCTAGATCCAGGCTGCCCAGCCCCAGCCACAGGCAGCACCCACAAAGTGGAGTTCTCTCTGGGGTGTCAGGGCCAAGAGGGCAGCCTGGAGGAGCCCCAGACACCCAAAGATCCACCCAAGGAGCAGCAGAAGGAGGAAGAAGAAGAGGAGGAGCAGGAATTGGAAATTGTAAAAGAGGACAAAGGGGAGGATGACGAGGAGAGGAAGGAGTCTGACCCAACTGAATGTACTGTTCCTGCGCCTGGAGACCCCCACCGGCAAAATGATGATGAGGAGGAGGAGGGTGGGAACAAAGATAGAGAGATTGTAGAAGTAGAGGAGGTGGGAGTGGGTTCAGATGAGGACTTGGTGGAGGTGAGTCCACCTGCTCCACCTGCGCCTCCTGCAGCTCGTGACTCCGTCCTCCAGTCTTCAGCCAGCACAGCAGCTCAGTTCCAAGGAGCCTACATGTGGAGTCTGGAACTTCTGATTGCTGCCACCCTGTGCGCAACCAGAGATGCCTTGTACCCACCAGTACCTGTGGTCCAGGCCCCGAGCCCACCACCCAACCACGGCATGGAGATACTGGGAGAGTTGGCCGAGCTGGAGATTCAGCAGAGGAGCAGAGGGAGCGAGGGGAACGCTGCTGAAGGTACGGAGACATTTTAATTATACTTATTTTTTATATGACAAAAGTCTAGTCTGTTTTAAAGAACACAAAGAGGGCAGCATTTGGCCTAGTAGTAAGAGGGTTGCAGGTTCTAATCCCACTCTTGATGGCTGTGGAGTGTTGACCAAGAACCAACTGCGTGACTCCTTGGGCAGTGGGTGGATTGTGTACAGAGTAAAGATAGTTGATTCTGTTCTTGAACAAGTGGCCAATGATTACAAAAAATAACCACATGGATTAGGAACTAAGGTGACATAGCTAATGAGAACGATCAGTTAGACGTAAGCTAACTGTAGCTGGTGAAAAAAAAAGATTACAGGCTACAGTAACACCTTTGATATAAAATAACACTCAGTAAAATATATTTTGAAACAGTATGTGTTCATGGGACAGACATAAATCCATTCTTAGGGCCGTGAACTTTAGACATGTCTACTTATCATGCATGCTTTTGATAATCCTGAGCTCATCGTCGACCGTCGTTTATGAGCTACAGGAATAAACTGTCAGTGATAAAAAAAAAACAATACAAAAATAAATCAAAACACTTTTTGACTCTTACAAAACCCAGACTGGTGGTAAACCCCAAATAAGAAGCAGTAACCATGTGTATGTAGACACACATGCAAACACACACACACACTGACTCTCTATTGTACCCCATGGGGTTTCCCTTAGAAAGTGTGTGTACATGTGTGAGTGTCTACGTGTGTGTGTTTGTTTGGGGCTGAACGGAGATGGACAAACAAGCAGAGCTTCAGACACAAGCCAGGACACACACATTCTCTCTCTCTTTCTCTCTCTCACACACACACACACATGCAGACACACACTGTGTGCCCAGTGTGTCCCCCAGGCTCCGACGTCTTGCTCTGCTAATTAGAGCCTTTCTTTTAAAACACTTGTGCTGTAAGCGCTCCTATTTCCCTCTCGTCCCTGGGAGAGAAAGTGTTTTTATTTATGCCAGCGTCAGTGTGTGTGTGTGTGTGTGTGTGTGCGTGCAGAAGCTGTTAAGTAATCCCAGCTGAATCGCCCCCTGCTCTGCTCCATCACACTCTCTCCACCAGGCTGCCTGCACCTCCTCCTCCTCCTCCTCCATTTTTTCCTTTTTTCCTCTTCCTTTCTGCCCTCACTCCCTTCTCCTTTTCCCATTAAAACCAATGTAATCTTCTGTGTAAATCCTGCCTGTGCAAGTCCCGTTGATGGAATTAAAAGGTGCAAAAATCATAAGAGCAGCTGTGTTGCTGTCCGTGCATGTGCATGTCACACTGAGCGTGCACGTTTACGTGTGTGTGCACGTGCTTAGCATGTGCAATAGGTAAGAAATCAATAAGTCTTGTTGTGGCGTGAAAATCACCGCTGCCGCCACCAAATTGCAAAGCATTTATTTAAAAAAAATCCCAGCAGCTCTGGCCTCAGTGAAACGTTATTAATGTCACTGATGGCATTTCTTGTCATCGTGGAGATGAAACCGATCCTGGACAGATGCATTTATGCTTCTGTTTGACATGGAAAGTTATCTCAGCTGTTCACTGGAGATCGCAATTACAGATTACAGGAAGCAGGCGACGTATTCCACCGCTGACTGACTGCATGAATTAACACCAGTACGTTTTACATGAGCGTAAACAGAAGAGCTGTTTCTGCCTCAGTCTTGTTTGCGCCTTTGTGAGAGTCTGAGCAAAAATGGACGAGAATGAAACTGATGTATGGCTGAAAAGACGTCATCCAGGTCTGTGGAATAGATCGGTTCTAGAAAATGTTGGAAGTCAGTTAACTTTTCTGAAAACTAGAATTGGCTTAATTATCATCCTAATAATATACAGAAACTTGTGAACCTCCGGTATCATCAGCATACGTCTACATTTTATTTTAAAAGTACATGAACAGAAGTACATGTATTTTACAAGTTTATAGAAGATATATGTAAAAACTTAAACTAAATACTTAACCTTTAAAATATTCCGCTGCAGAACACAGGTTTTTCTCTATACGACACGTCTCAGGTCAGTACATGTTTAGAACTGTACATGGATTCATGGAAAACCTGAGTCATGGAAGCTGGCACATGGAGGCGTTTAAGCACATTCATTGCTTCCAGCAGACCTCTAAGGCAGTGATTCCCAACCACTGTGCCGTGGCACACTGGTGTGTAGTGGGAAATTGTCCAATTTCACGTAATAAGGCTGAAAACTAAGATAGAAAATAGAATTAGAGCTGTTGAAGAAGATCTTTCAAGTGTCTTTCTTCAATTCCTGCCAGTATATCAGCGTTGTCTTCAACTAAACGGGCCACGATTTTAGTCCATCATGAGTTAAATTTAAACTAAAAGATTATGATTTCATTATATATACCTTTTGTGAGATTTTTGATGGTTTGATGGTTGATGGTTTTTCCTGATATACAGTATGTGCCATGGCTCAAAAAAGGTTGGGAAACACTGCTCTAAGGGACCATCAAAGTCTAAAAGCAAGTAAATTTGGACAAAGGCGAACCACCCCTACTGTCCAGTCATGGTACTACACTCAGAACAGCCTCTTCCGTGGGAAGAATTAATAGCAGATTCAGTTCTGGATCTACAGCCTGTGTTTTACATATGCATTTATACGAGGACTCTTTATGTCTCCATCCGTCTCCACATTTGCTCCCTTTTTAAAACTTCTGCTCAATAAAGCACCTTAATGGACTGTAATGATGACTGGACCCACATCAGCTGCAAATGTCTTTCATCTTCCTCCACACTCTTCTCGTTTCCTCCCTAAAATCCCCGGGTGCAGCCTCTGATTACAGCCTCCTCCCACTACAGGGGCTCAGTGTGGTGTTATTACAGTCTGCTGTGTAAGTATGGTTCTCCCAATTGGCATTGGGTGTCTATTGATTATTGTGGGCGGTGATGTCAGCGCTGATGTCATCCTGTCAGGGTAATCGGAGCGTGCCATTGGTCTAACAGATGAGACAGCTCACTGACCTCTGGGAGCCAGGAGCGGGACAAATCCCTGTCTCTCAGATGCTTCCCGCTCTCTGTGGAGTTCCTCCGACGTCGTCCTCTATTCAGTTCCTCACTTTTTTTGTTCAAATCCGCCTTCACGGCTGAAGGCTCCATCCTTCCTGCTCATTCTTTCTCCTCTCTGTCTGCAGCAGTTCTGTCTCGGTCTGTCTGCAGCTCCAACACACAGGTTTTAATAATGTCAGATGTCAGTGAATAGGCCGTGCAGCTCCACTGCACAGAGGGAGAGCGATACAATAAAGCCTCTCCACTTTCCTCCTGTCCTTCTCTCCTCTCCTTCCTTCTCTTCTTCTCTCCTTTAGTGATAAAGCTCAACTTGAAGAACCCAGTATTTGCAATCAAAGCCAAATGTTTTACCAGTTTTACATTTTCCTTTACCAGAGTGTTAAAAGTTCTTTCATGTAATTGAGTTGCTGAAAAATGGCAAAAATTCTAAAAAGTAACTTATTTTTTAAAAATAAATAAATAATAATCCACAGGCCAGAAATAGTTCATAAGACAGAATACATATATATTCTATTAGATAACAAACAAGAAATCTAGCTAAATAAGTCAAAACAGCTAAAACACCTCAGTGGTAACTTGGCAGATGGTGGACTTGAACCTGAAGCCTTCCAGACCCAAGTCCGCTTCTTTAACCTGGCTAACAGAAGCTACCTACTGCTTCTCCTCTCCTTTACTCCCTGTACCTCCTCCACCTCCTGCTCTCCTGTTATTCTCTTTTCCTGCAAATTTCCCTGTGTCTGCGCAGCTCAGCGAAAGCTGTAGGTGACTGTGGGACGTGTGTTTGTGTAGGGGTGTGTGTGTGTGTGTGTCTCATGAATATTCTGTTTCATCTGCTGTTGCTGTGACAATGACAGAGTTAATGACAGTGACAGATGTAGAGAGATCTTTCTTCACAACCCATCCCTCCCCTCTCGTGTGTGTATGTGTGTGTGTTTGTACCATTAAGGCCTGAGCACAGTATACATCACACAAACTACCGTGCTAATATCATAAATATCACCACTTTTCAAGGCGCTGTTTCATCGCCCTGTAAATAAATCCAGTCGTTGTGTGTTTTATAACGTGGCCTCACACACTGCGCAGCAGCAGCAACATGTGTGTAATGACACCACCGTTCCTCTCTGTGTGTGTGTGTGTGTGTGTGTGTGTCTGCAGGTGAGGACGCACTCACCCTTGACCTCCACAGTTTGGCCACGCTTGCTGCAGCCCGTGCCCTGGAAATGGGCAGAGATGTCGTGGATGTGGGCACGGAGCAGCAGTGTCCAATCAGAAAGAGGCTCAACCTACGCAGGAAATGCAGCTGGACGCCTCGCCATGAGCCGGTGAGGGGTTTTGGTTTTACCCTCAGTTCCAAATAATTAACTGAGATTTGTCACTTAAAACACAAACATTTAAAAAGTAAGAAGAAGGTGAGGAAGGTGTAGGAGCAGAGGAATGAGGAGATGAAGAAAACAACAAGGGAAAGGAAGAAAAAAAAGGGGGAAGAAAAAGAAGGAAAGGGAGGAGAAATATAGCGTGACAGGAGAAACATCTAGAAGTAGAATCATGGAGAGAAGGGGGAGATCAGTCAGTAGACAGAAGATTGTCTTCCATTAAATGAAGATAACTGAGGAGGGGGAGACAGAGGAGAAGTGGTAGGAGTAGGGAGAGGAGCAAAGAAGAGGAGAAGGAGGTTGGGGGAAAAGGGTAAAGGATAGAAAAGGAGAAGAAGTTGGAGATTTAGGAGAAGAGAAAGGAAGAGGTGACGATTAAGGGAGAGAGGGAGAAAAAAGGAAAGTAGAAAAGAACTCGAGAGAGAAATAAAACCCATTTTTTTTCCTGATTAAAGAGCTTCAAAGATTTTGTTTATCAAATGTAAATGTGACTTTTTAGCTTTTTATGAGTGTCAGAAAAATCGTTGTATGTCGTGCTGCCAATGTTTTTATCACCCAGCAACAGTGCCTTTACAAGTCATTGCTATTTTTAATGGAAATAAGCAGCTTTATGGATGTTACTGCCTTTTGTCAGAATAAACAGAAAAATTAAAAAATAAGTGGAATAAAAAAAAATCCCAACAGTCGAACTTTTGATCTCCAGCCTTTTAAATTTTCTCTGTTCTGGTCTGTGTGTGTGTGTGTGTCAGGTGTGCCCAGTGAAGGGCTCCATGGAGACGATGGGAGGGGAGGAGTTGTCCATGCGTGTCCAGCTGGCTGAGCTACAGCGACGATACAAAGAGAAACAGAGAGAACTGGCCAAGTTACAGAGGAAGCCCGACCACCAGTGAGCGCACACACACACACACTCACACACACTCACACTCACGCTAAATCAATGGTACGTTTACATTTTTGATTTACTGCCTTTCCCACAAGAGAAGAAGACAGTGATGGAATGTTGTTTGGCTGTGACAGATGCTAACAGTGTGCTACATTTATTATGTTGTTTTGTGTTCATAACATATTTATTATATGTGTATAAACCTGAGCCGCAGCTGTCACTTGTGGTACATATGGTGGAAATTATATCACAAACTACAGGGCTGAATATCAACAAAGAAAATGCTTGGATGTTAGACCAGAAAGAAAGTTAAAATCTTATACAGCTAAAGTTTAGCTACTGTAAAGGTTAAAATATATCAGCATACAGCTAAGAGTTAATAACAACATGGGGTTCATAAAATAGCCAGTTAAAGTAAGTTTTTTCTCCCGTTGGCACAAATATGATTATTTGGTTCCATCAAGTGCCAACTTGGCCTGCGGGCCAGACTTTGGACACCCCTCTACTACAGCCAACATCCCTCAGTTAGACTGCATGGTTCCGATTCTGCTGGACTCTCTCTCTGTTCATACTTAATGCAGTTGGACCTGCAGCCGACACCAGTTTCCTCACTGCATCTTTGATCTCCCTCTTCTTCTTCCTCCTCCTCCGTCTTTCTCCTCCTCTGCAGGAAAGAGGAGACGTCTCGAAGCCCCGCTCGCCGGGGGCCTGGTCGCCCCCGCAAGCGCAAGTCCACCCCCGGCCCAGCTGCCGCTGCAGCAGCAGCAGAGGGCTCCAAGAGACTCAGGTCAGTCCTGCGGCGATGCCCGCCTCAGTCTATAATCAGGGTGATTGGCAAGCCCTGCTCATTCATCCTGATTTCTGTTTGTGTTCCTAGTGAAAGGCACGCTTGATTCTTAAGAACTTCCTCCTCCCCTTTCACCTCCTCCTCCTCCTCCTCGTCTTCTTTACTTCTTATTCAGCCTGAATTGATTCAAATGCTGATGATTTTTCCTGATTTGGCGCATGTGCTCATGCACATACAGATGCACAGTGAAGCACAGAGCTGTCTGTTTGTCAATTATGGTTGGTATTAAAATTGGAATTGAAAAGTAAACATTTGTTTAAATAAAGCCATTAAAATTAACTAAAAATGTATAATTCCGCCCTATTTCAATACATAAACGAGGACTTTTAAACCCTCAACATGCTTAACCTGCTTTAACCTTTCAAAAAAGGGTCTCAGATACAGAACAGTTCAGTTATAGCCCCATGCTTCAGTGTCCAGTGTTTGCTGTTGGTTTGTGTATCGTTTGTTCAGCACTGGGGTCAGTAAGGTCATTATTCTTTAGGTGTTTCTGAAACCTTTCAGTTAAAATCGTTGACATTATAAAGCAAAGTAAAATGTATTTATTAATGAAGTTTGAAGTTGCCCCACATCCCATAGACTAACATTGACATGGAGTGACTTCCATGACCATGACCCTTTTCCAGGCCCTCACTTACACATTCATTCTCATATAGTCTTTGGACAGAGGCCAAAAACTCCTAAGAAAGGAAGGAGGTAACGAGGACGAGACGTTCATTAATCATCACTGATCATCACTGATTATCATTAATCACTCCCAATCATATTTATCACTTGCATTGATTATTGTCCTGATTCACTCTGAACTTACAACACGCATTCATACGAGTGGACAAAGTCCTGATGTACAGTTATTACAGTGATGAACGACTCCCCCTCCTCCCGCCTGCCTTTTGCAACACACAACCACACATTATTTAACACCTCCAATGTGCACAGCAGGCACATTCCTGCACAAGCTGAAAACACACACACACATACACACACACACACACACGTGTCGAGTGGTTTTGCGGGGGGGGGGCTCATGATGATGAATGTGTTTTCTTATGCTGCCCCACCTCTGCTCCTGCCTGAGCCCCTCGCCTTGATAAAATGATTAAAGTAACGAGATCTTTGTCACGGGTTCCGTGATTAGAAATCACTAATGAAAATGACAATAAGGTTTTTTTTGTTACCCACACACACACGTGCACCAGCAGAAACCGGGTTAATTAGCGCAGCTGGTTGCTACGTGCATTAGCAACGTTTCTTTAGTTATTAACTGGAGCTGCATCGTCTGTTTACACCGTGGACTCAGTGACAGAAAGGTTCTGAGGGTGAGACCAAGACATGTGGGGGAGAAAAAGAGAGTATTGCAATCCTTTTAAACTCCATCAACAGCGATACAGAACTACACACACACACACACACACAGTGGTCTGTAGGTAGAACTTCCAACTTGTATCCTCTCTCCTCTTCTTTCCCTCCCCTCCCCTTCGCTCTTCTCGGCTCTTGTCTTCGCTCCTCTCTTGGGAGTGTAAATGCTGGGAGCTAAATCTTTCCTCTGTGGGAATATAGAATTCACCTGCCTCAGACACAGCTGCTAACAGAGTGTGTATTAAATGTAACGTGTGTGTGTGTTTGCATGAGTGTGTGTGTGTGTTGCCTGTGGTTTGAGAGACTATGCCTGGGATGAAGGAAAGAGAGGAAGGGAGGAGTGTTCAATAGAGGTTAGTGTTTATCGATTGAGCCCTGAAGCTCCGGTCAACGGACAGACTCCCCCGAGACTGCTTCATCTTCCTCCCTCCCTCTCTCCCTCTCTCTCTCTCTTTCTCTTTCTCTCTCTCTTTCTTTCCTTCTGCCTCCCCTTTCAGCCATTCTCCCCCTCCTTCTCACCCCCTCTTTTGAGCCCCATCCCCTTCCTCACACCAGACAAGTCTTTATCTCTTCACATGGTGATTCAGCACAGTTTCATATTCACACCGCTGCTGATTCTTACGTTTGTCGTCAAACTGTGTGGATGGAGACATGGCCCCGTCTACTGTCACCTCCTCATCATCATCATCCTCATCATCATCTTCTTCATTATAGTTATGAGCCAGACAGAGTGTGGGAGGAGAGTTTGATGATGAATGAACGTTCATTTGGTGACAGTTGGTTCTAATAATTTCCCTTACCGAGTGACTGTTCAATGACAATGAAGAAGAATCTTCAGTCCTTAATCTTGAAGAACTTTCCTCAAAGAGATTTTCAGGGAGTGGTCCTGATACTTCTTTCTACTATATTTTTGTGTGCTTTGAACAAATCGGTTTTTCTGGGTCTGAGTTGTCTCCAGGCTTTTTCTAAAACAGAAAGAATCCAAATCCTTTCTGGATTTTTGACAATCGCAAATGGATCTTGGTGCATGTTCAAACACCAAAAAAGTGAATTTTTGGAAGCAGAACCAAAGAGACTGAATGAGAACATTTCACAGACCACTTTATGTAAATGATTCAGTCTTTGTCTATTAGTGATCATGATAAAAACATCAGGAATATTGTGAGTGAGTGAGATCACAATGTTATCATGTATTGACCTGCTGCTCTGCTGTGATGTTTCCAGGGCCGAGCTGAACTTGCTGGATCATAAAGCCAGGAAAAAAATGTCCAGTCACAGTTTCAGCAGCTCACAGGTCGGTCCCTCTGGTTGGTCCAGTGACAACCAACATTTTATTCTAATGTGAAAGAAATTAGTCAATAATTATTTCTTTTATGCTGCCCTTCGTCTGCAGATGAAATCTTGTTGCAAGCACAGAGGACGACCCAGCAGCACCCTGAGCTCCAGGCTGGCCAGACGCGTCACCCAGCTGAAGCAAAAGGCTGCAGCCCAGCAAGGCACAGCATCTGCTGGGTCGCTGCACCGCAGAGCTGACCTCGGAGCAGAGGAGACGTCCAAGAGCCAGTGCAGACCTGGAGGGAAAGGTTAGAAGAGAGGGAGAATATCAATACTGTGCATTAATAGTGTTTAAGGTGACATCCCATAATAACCTAAAAATACCTCTCTGTCTGTTACAAAGCAGCTGTTATCAAATGAGAATATTTGTTTTTTGTAAAGAATATTTCAGAAAACTCCAAATTACATGGAAGATCCAGTAATATCTTTTTAATATCTCTAAGAACGAGATCATGGGATTTGATGGCACCGTTTAACAAAGGATAAATGTGATTGGTTTTGATCAAAAGTCATATTAAAATAATTATTAACTAAGTTAGTATATAATATTCAGGGACTTTAATGAAATAGTTTTTCATACACTTCAAATTCCTTTTAATCCTTTGGCATTTTATATGATATGTAATTTTTAGTTAACATTTAGCAATGTCTTGGCTAACTTTAACCTAAGTTCTGGCCATTTTTAGACTACTTTTTACATATGTTGAAATGATGTATACTAAATACTAAATCTACCGATCCTGTAGAAACTCAGCCGGACTGGGCAGCAGCTCAGAAGAAGAAGAGAGGTCGGAAACCCAAAGTGCTGGCTGGTGTTGAAGCTCATCACAAGGACGGCCGCAATTCTGACAAACGTAGAGTTCGGGAAGAGAGGAGTGACACTGAGAGTTCAGATCACGGTGAGCTACAGACACAAACATTTTCCTGTGCTCTCCTGCCATAAAGCATAGAAATAGAAATGTATTTAATCATGTGTTTGTGGGAAAATACGTATGAGACGAGTTGATTTAACTGAAAAGAATTTCAACCAGACTTCGCGAGAATCCTCAATGACAGCATGTGTGTTTATGCTCGTGTACGTGAAGCATCTCAGATTGAGAGTGGGTGCGGTTACCGACTTGCCACAGGCATGCAACGCAGCCTCCCTGGACTTCAACACTGTACAGTAACGTGAGCCCACTCTAGACGTAGTCAGAATGTCACACCCTCCTCTGGTTCCTCCCGAACTGTGGAAAAGGCCTCCTCTGAGGAGGTCAGATGAGGAGAGGCAGTGACACTCGGCTTTAGTTGGAAATGAACGCCACAATGGAGGAGGATTGTGGGGAAACCAGGTGAAAATCCAGGGGAACACGGGGATTGAGTGGCCTTTGACCTTTATGGCTTGAAGAGGGAGTCACTTGGTGTGTGTGTGTTTGTGAGAAAGAGAGCGAGAGCCTGAGACAAAGTGTTGACGAGACCGCCATGTAAGTGACAAGTGTGTCAGAGATGTGTCACCACCCGACGCGACCCCCACAGTTGGCAACACTCAGATGCCAATAACAGCCTCGGTGTGTGTGTGCATGTGTGTGTGTGTGCATACGTGTATATGCACCAACATTTGTTGCACATCGCTGCATTTTAAAGAACAGGCGTCGCAATTCTGCGCAGCTACTCATGGGGCGATATTCAGTACCTGACTGCCACTAGTCGCCGCAGTTGAGCAAACACGTCACACAGAAACAAAAGTGATGGTGACAGCTGATGGCGCTAAGCCATCATGCGAAAACAGACATGTAACTTAATAGATGCGTGGAGAGAAGCTACATCTGAGCTACTCTGGATACAAAGTCTGCTATTTACCCCACTGTGGTTACTGGTGTGGCTATTGTTATGTTAACTATATGTGTGTGTGTGTGTATATATATATATATTGGGGTGGTTTTTTTTGTTTTTTTTTTAATAGTCAGAGGCTATTTAGCCACGTTAAACTCGTTGTGCTCCAGGAATATTAAAAGCCTTCAGTCAATACATGTGGTGAAGGGAGTCTCAGGCTTTGTGACTGGTCACACTGACACATTGACTCCACAGAGGAGGAGGACGATGGCAGTTACGACAGTGATGATGGAGCCGGAGAACATAAGACGAGCTCACCCTTCAAAGAAATACCCACAAGACCTTATTCTTTACTGTCCTCCAAGTCCCAGGCCAATCAGAAGGCCAGGTGTAAGAGACCAGGACCAACAGGTTTGCTGCTGACCTTAAGTTTTTACATTATTTCTTGTTGATTGTTTGATTTCATCACATGCTGACTTCATTGTTCCTTCAAACTCAGGCCCAGATGGCATGTCCAGTATGGCTCAACAACGACCAAGCCCTGCTAATGCATGTTCAAACCACCAGGGGACTAAAAGAGCTTCTCTGCCTAGTTGGGGTTTACCTTCAGTGGGTCATCCATTCGGAGATGGACGGGTCAACCATAGAGCTCTGACCCAAGGTCACAGGAGTAGCAAGGAGGCTATGAGGAGGTCTACGTCAGGACAAGGAATTTTGGCCAAGGTGAGAGGTCATGGAGTTCAGATCAAGACCACAGGATTTGTGAAGACTGTCATTTCTGTGTCCTACACATTTAGTAAGTGTGACTGGAGAATCTGAATTGCCCATAGGGGCAAATATGAGCACTTGCTGTTTTCTGTTTCTGTGTTGTGGCTCTGTAGTCAGGAGGTGACCTGTCCAGGATGTACCCTCCCTTCCACCTCACCTCAGCTAGGATTGGCCGAGAGTCAATTTCAAAGGATAGGCGCTGCAGATAATGGATGGACCTGTGTTTATGGTCTTTTATCAGTACACTCCATGCTCGTGGGGCTGTAAAACCTCTAGAAAAAACAATATTTGGAGTGCATATCAGAGCTGCGGCACTGTACAATGAGCTGACAGAGTTCAACATCCATTCGGGGGGAGATATGATCTGTGCGCCCGGCACCAATTTTCAGTCCGATTATTCACATAGAAGTGTGAGAGAAAGGGAAGTGAGATGGAAAGGTGAGACGCGATTGTGACAGGGGGGATAAATGAGGATTACAATAATTACTTGCGGCACCATATTGTANGTCACCATATTGTATGCCATGTAATTATATTACTGCTCTGTGACAAAGCCATCAGTGGTCAGGTGAGGGGCGAGGTCCAGAGACTGGAAATGTGAGTAAGAGAAAAAGAGAGAAAAAGGTAGCTTCTTTTGGCTTCATAAGGGCTGTCATTTAGTCCCAAAAACTGGATAGCTCACAAATGTAAATGACCTGAGACACAGACACACCTCAAATATATTAAGAAAACACACACACTTGTAGACAAAGTGATTCTGGCACTTCAAACATGAACATTTTCCAAACCTGTGGTCTAGTGTTTAACATCTTACATTAAAACTGAGCTCATTCTACCTGCAAGGAAGAATTAACTGTCTGAAAACCACGGTAGAAGAAGTGCTACTTTGGACTTTATAGAAATAATTAGAAAAAAAAAACTCTTAATTTAGATTTTTTTTCCTAATAGAGGATGTTTAGTTTGTTCGCTAACGAGGTGCTGACACCAAAATAAATCTAATATTCTTCAGACTTTCTGCCTATCACCACATGAGGTCAGAGGTAGAGCTCCCCTCTGCCACCATGTTGGATAAGAACAGGTCTTCAAACCCAGAGTCAGGAAAAGCCATTGGTCCAAACTAGGCTGAATCACTCAGTGGCGCCACCTGTAAATGTTTGCTCGCTAATAACAAAAGTAAAGAGGCTTGTGTTGCAGGTGAGGTTCACAATGTGGCTCTGATTCAGACTTGAATCTCAGTTGTTCTTCAACTTGATTTTCCACTCGCTTCACTGAATGTTCAAACTTCAAAAAAAAAAAAGGAACTCCTACACGGCGCCAAATGAAATTAGCCAAAAGGATTTGAGAGAATCCCTCCGTTCTTCTGTTGTGAATGGACACACCCTGTCTGGAAGTTTGTAAATCCACTGAGATTACCCACAGTTCATCTGTGCTCCCATCACCTTTTACTACTTTATTTGTTCTTTGTTTAAAAGGGTGTGTGTTTGCTCGTGACCGCTGCAGCAGTGAGACGACACTGGGCCAGGTTTGTTTTAGTGACAGATGCCCTGAAGGTTCCTGTTAATCTACCAGTCGTTCTGAGAGAACATCCGAAAAACACCTCACTCTAAAGTAAACACAGGAGTGTAGAGATAATCAGAGGCCATAACCGTGCGCACGCACACACATTCCTGTAAATGTACTGCACACAGACACACTGTGACACACACAATGACACACACACACAGAGCACACAAACCTCTAAAGGGAAATAATCAGCAATGCCCTCTGGAGACGAAACTTCTGTCACTCAGAAATATGTTCTCCTGATGGTGTGGAAAATACCAACACACACAGAACCTCTCTCTCTCTCTCTCTCTCACTCACTCACACACACACACACACAATGAGTGTTGTTTTTTTTCGTGGTAAAGCTTGAAAACATGTATGAACCTGTTGGGTGAGCTAACTTTTCATCCTCATCAGTCATCTTGTGGACTAGACTAGCTCTAACTGGTCTTTGTCTCTCTGTGTGTGTGTGTGTGTGTGTGTGTGTCTGTGTCTAGTGAGAATTCACATACGTGCTCTGTCCAAGCTGTGTCCTTCTTTGCTTGAACTGTCCTTCAGCCACATACGTTGAAGTTTGTGCGGGTTATTACTGTGACCTCTGATCTCTGAGTGAACAGTTAAGGCAGCTGAAGAAGAAGAAGAAGAAGAAAAAATTTCTGTCAACTTAATTGAAGCATCACATTACAAGAGGCGCTGCAGCCTGCGGTTACTGTTCACTGGTGGATTTACCACATCAATCACACCCGTCTGGAAGCCCCTCTTTTCATTCACCATCACAGTTTTTTTTGACTCTCGGCTGATTCAAATACGTGGCCTCTCCCACTGTTTGTAACTTGGTGTGTGACATCACTTCCTGTTTCTGCACGTCAAGGCCAAGGGTCACGCCGTGAGCCGCCTCCTGCAGAGCTTTGCAACCGACGACGGCTTTCGGTTAGATGAGGAAAGCAGCTTCTCTGAGGGAGATGATGAAGAGGAGGAGGAGGATGAAGAGGAGGAAAAGGATGAAGCAGCCAATGAGAAGAAGTCAATTCAACTTCCTCCTAATATGCCATGCAGAATACCTGGTATGCACAAACTATGACATGTGATTTATAATGTCTGCATGCAGAGTTTAAAAGTCTCTCTCTCTCTCTCTCTCTCACTCTCTCACTCACACACACCTTACAAATAATGTACATTTTTTGATCTGCTCCCCTTCGTCCTCTGCACCCCCCCCCTCCCCACATCCTACATCTTTTGCCTCCCCCCGTCCCCCTGCAGCTCTCCCCAACTGTGTGCTGAGTAAAGAGATGCTGGTAGATGGTCTGAAGATCCTCATCTCCAAAGAGGACGAGCTGCTCTACGCCGCCTGTGTCCAGACTTTGGATCTACCTGACATGTAAGACCTCGTCGTGATGTAATGACCATGGTGACGGCAGTCGTCTCCTAACCCCAGGAGTGTCATGCTGGGAGTATTTGTAAATACATGTTGCAAAACGTCATCAATTGCAGCCCAGTGTTACTTGACTGGCTACTGAGAGGGTCTTGACAGACGGAAGTCTAGACCAGCACCAGGCCAAGACACACCACAGTGAGAGCCAGCAGATCCGGAGCGTAACGCAGCTCAGCTGACATGTTGTAGAAAGTTCAGCTTGGAAAACTGATGTGATTTCATGTTTGCTTTTTAAACCAGTTACATATGTTAACTATCAAACGAGCAACTCTGTGGGGAAGAATTTAATTTCCCTCATTTAATTCCCTCCTTCCCTGTTTTTTTTTTTTTAGATTCAGTGTTGTAATTGATGGAGAACGAGGGAATCGGCCCAGGATCTACTCGTTGGAGCAGCTCCTGCAGGAAGCAGTGAGTTGGAATTTCACTACGTCCAACACTGGTTTTCACTCTTTGTCCAGAGTTAACCCTGTGTTGTTGTTGTTGTTGTTGTTGTTATTTTTCTAGGTTTTAGATGTTCGGCCGCAGTGTGAAACCATCCTGACTGCAGGGACAAGAGTTTGCGCCTACTGGAGTGAACGTTCTCGTTGTCTCTACCCTGGATATGTCCACAGAGGTGAGTCAGTCAGACAGCTCATTCCAGTTCAGTATAAATGATAAAATAATTCATCCGTCTTTTGGAACTTCCTTAGTTAAAAGTGTGTCCTTTTGTTCTCTCTGTTCTCAGGAGGCCCAGGTGAACCTGAGAAGGACGGTGGTGTGATGGTGGAGTTTGATGATGGAGACAGAGGAAGGATCTCACTTGCCAACATCAGACTCCTGCCTCCTGGATACCAAATACGCTGTCAGTACAGCACTTCATTGCACTTCCCTCAAGTTTAACGAATAGAAACCAGAGATTTTAAAACAATCTCTTGTTGTTCAGGTGCTGAACCCTCCCCAGCTCTTCTGATCTCACCTGGTCGCCGTGGTCGACGAAGCTCCATCCATGAGAAGAAAGACGCATCAACGGAGAAGTCAGCCAATGAAGAAGCCTCGGGGAAACCACAGGAGAAAAGACCAGGTGAGCCAAGAATCTGACCGACCAATCAATGAGCACCACCACCAGACCTGACATGTTAAGTTCCAACTTTAAACCATTAAACACCAAAACAGAAGTTTGGACACGCCCTAAAATCAAAGGCTTTTTTATATAGGTATCATACTATACACAAAAATGCTAGGTTGGTAGATTGGATTTTTCAGAGACATTTAACATCTGAATCATACAGCTTCGAGGTGAACTCACATTCCGAGATCTCATCAGCTTATAATCTTCAGTCATCACTCAGTTCACTGATCAGCAGAGTCATATAGGCAGGTGACGAAGGCTTCTTTGTAGCCCAGCCAGTACAGCAGTGAAGGCGTGGCCCAGAGACAGGTTTACCAGGTTTGTAGCAGTTTGACTGATGTACATGTGGAAAAGTACCTGGCCAGGTGAAGATCAAAGACATAAGGATATTAGGTTCCTCCACTGTGCTTTTTGTTCCATAATTAATCTCTGTGTTTTCTCCAGACCTGTCAGCTCAGACTGATGCTAAGCCTTTCTCCTTTTTCAGTTGGCAGGCCCAAGAAGATTCACGCGGTGCCTAAGACTAGCAGCGCGTCCACCTCCGTAACAGAGACTGTAACAAAAAACATCCCGTCTCTGTTGAACTGGTCTGCTCCCAGGAAAAGACCGCCGGTGGACTTCTTCCTCTTCAATGGCACGTCACGCAAGACCCAGAGGAGAATACGAGAGCGAGACTTGGGTTTGTTCCACCGACCCTCCTCCCATCCTCTCCTGCCTCCAGCACCAATCAAAGGCATCTTTGGTTCTCCTTTTGCTGTGGACTCCTTTAGCAGCATTGCTAACGGTTACTCAACCTTTGGAAGCTGCGGTGCTGGGAGACCAGTCACCGCGGTTGCTCCCCTGGGGCTCTGTGAATCCTCCTCCTCCTCTGCCTCCTCTTGCACCTCACCTGTCACCATGGCTTTGACAGACAGCAGTAGGAAGCCACTAAGTGAACGGGACAGGAAACAGTACCTGGTGAAGCTTGACCATGAGGGAGTCACATCTCCCAAAACAAAAAACGGTAAGGCCCTGCTACGATTCGGAGGTGGAGGTAGAGCAGGGAAGAGTGTCAGCTCTTCAGGGGCACCACTGAGGTACATCCACCCGTCACTGTTAGTGAAGGACGGCAAGAAAACCCAAAGAGAGAGAGATGAAACTGAGTCCGAGGCTCTTCGGAAGGGAGCTCCACCTTTGAGGAAGGATCTTCTGTCAGGAGGCGCCAGTGTCCAAGGTGGAGATTACAGTCTGGACTACGCCAGTGACTGTCCCAGCTCTTACTCTGAACTGGATGAGGATGACGAGGACGACGGTCAAGATGTAGAAGTACGTAGAAGAAGTGCTGCCGTTGCCTCGCATCGAGGCGGCCGGTTCCACTCCCGTCTCTCTGTGTGCTTCTCCTCGTCTTCATCCTCCTCCTCCTCATCCGGTTCCATCTCTTCTTCGTCCCTCTGCTCCTCCGACAATGACTCCTCTTACTCGTCCGATGAGGAGTCCTCATCGGTGCTGTTGCGCAGAGCTCTGCTCCAACAGGATAAGAACAAACACAGGCAGAGCTCCAACCTGGTCAACTCCAACCCCACCACCTCCAGCTCCACTCCTGCCGCCTCAGCTCAAAGTCAAGGCTACGTGGCCAAAGCCAACATGGCCTCGTCAGGATCCAAGCTGAGGTCGGACAGATCAGACGACAGGAAGGAGTTTGTGTCCAAGGGAAGTCTGGTTGTTAGCAGTAACACAACCAAGACTCTGAAACGGAAGGACGGCATTCCCAACAGCCACCACCAGAGGCAGAGCAGTCCTGTCAACCAACAACAGAAACCTGTTGTCAACAAGGAATCATCATCAGCTAAGAGGCAGAGGATGTCATCCCCCGAGCCTCACCCCAACCTGTCTCCTCTGTTGCATGGACGCCAGCTGTGGAAATGGTCTGGAAATCCCACACAGGTGTGAATGAATCTTCTGATCTGAAGTAAACATCTGTCTGATTCTTTTTCACCCTGACTTCTGAGAAAATGTTACAATTTACAGAAATCAAACTTGACCTGTTCATAGTGTTTAAATACTGTGAAAAATCCTTCTTCTTGACAAATTCTTCGTAGCCTATAGAACCCAAATGTAGTTTGCAGCTGCTGGGCTCATTACATTTCACATTGAGCTTTTTCTAAAAGTATTTTTTCTACTTTTAAGCTGTTTTATATATAATATATTTTCTGACAGAATACTTAACCCAGTTTTATCTTATTTGTATTTCTATTCATTATTTTTAATGTTTTGAATTACATTTAGTTTTTGCCTTTTTAGTTTAGCATTTTTTCAAATTTTCAATTTCTTTGTGCCCAACATTTTTCATAAACCTGAAATTAACATACTGTTGTTTATATTTCTTTTTTCTCTTTTATTATTACATTTTATTGTGGCATTTAAAAGCCTCCCTCTCACCAAGAGAATTTCAAGGGCATTTTCAAGAACACTTTACCTCAAGTCACTGCTAATGTCTGACCTTGATATGAATGCACTGTGAATGATGGGAGAATCCAAAGATGTTGATGAAAACAGAGAGAAATCTAAAAATGATGCTGTGGGTGGAAATAGTTTTCTCTGCTGAACAAAGAGACGGTGAGGGTAATGCTATTTGTCATTTTTCTTTCACCCCAACAGAGGAGAGGTCTGAAAGGTAAAGCCCGCAAGCTTTTCTACAAAGCCATCGTGAGAGGCAAGGAGACGGTGCGTGTCGGTGACTGTGCCGTGTTCCTGTCACCTGGCCGGCCGCAGCTGCCCTACGTGGGCAGGGTGGAGAGCCTGTGGGAGTCCTGGAGTTCCAGCATGGTAGTCAGGGTCAAGTGGTTCTACCACCCTGAGGAGACTCGCCTGGGGAAGAGACACCGAGACGGCAAGGTAAGGACTGGCCGCAGCGAGGAGGATTTCTAAAAGTGGAATGGTCAGAGTAGCAGTCTGTGACACTTCTTTAACAGGAATCGAACCACTGCACTGCTTTTTATTCCCTTTTCTCATCCGATGTGAGCAAAACTTTGACTCAGTTCTTGAAACTTAATGTTTGCTGTTCTAAACGCCCGTTGTTGGGGGTGTGATTTGCCAACAGGAAGTCATGCCTTTTACATTTCTGGCAGAGTCAATACTGGTTTGTTTGGAGTAGGTTTAAAAAGAGTTGGGCAGTTTCAGTAGTAACATCCAGGAAGACCAAGTAAACACGAGGAACCGACATCATGTGGACACAAAAAGGTCATTAAGGGGGAGTCAGAGAGGTTTGTGTGGGAGGGAAAACCACAGTCGTGCCAAAGAAAGCACCACAAACTTAACTATTAGCCCAGAGATTTTCACTGCATTATTTTGACCAACTGAAAACACTGCGTCTCCCCCACAGAACGCCTTGTACCAGTCCAGCCACGAGGACGAAAATGATGTCCAGACGATTTCCCACCGCTGCCAGGTGGTCAGCAAGGCTGAGTACGATCTGCTGGTGCGAGAACGCAAACCAGACAGCCCAGCCAACGACCTCTTCTACTTGGCCGGAACCTATGAACCAACGACTGGTCAGCTGATCGGTGTGGACGGCATGGCCATTGTGTCCTAGAAGTTCTAACAACAGGAAGGCGTCGCCTGAAAACAGTTTTGACCCAAAGCTCTGCGTACATCGTAGTGCGATGGTGGTGTTTCAGAACTGTGGACGGATAGAACCCTGAGGTGAGAGTTCAGTCTGTCCAAAAAGGAACACAGTCCACTGGATGATGTCCAGCAGTACTGGGCCTCAGTAGGACTCCAGGTGGACGTGGAGAAAACTCTGGCCCATGTTATTCAGTGGTGGTCGCCCACAGGTGTGGACTAAAACTACTGGTCACAGCCAGGTGGAAGAGTTGCTGCAACTTAGGAACAGGAACCATGGAGGTGAGCACTTACAGAACAGTAGCTCACAACCAGGATGGGGTCAGTTTGGGCTCCACCCACACTGTTCTAGTTATTTTTACCCTGCTGTCCAGATCAGGACTTTGCAGTTGTCCAGACTTCAGAGGTGACTTCCTGGGCTGGGCCGGGTTGGTCGGCCAACGTCAGCTGGGATCTGCTGCAATAACTGATGATAGAAGTGAAGAGACGGAAGGCTCTGGAAAACTGCATTGAAGTTAAGCGGACATTTTTGTTTGGCAAAGAAGCCTTTAGCCTTTTAAAAAAGCCAGTCAGTCCTGGGAACAGAATTGATTTTCTTTTTAACAGTGAACTACCCGGCGTGGATGTGTCCCAGGATTCACGGAATACAATGAGACTCAGAAGCAGGATGGACAGAACAGGAACCTGGGCTGTCCATCCTGCTGTGGATGGTTTTAATGGTCTTATACTGGTAGGAGACCAGGACGACACGATCAGGGGAGGGGGTACCCAACAGGACCAAAAAGCACTGCTGATCGAGCTTGCATATGTAAATATGTGTGTGTGTGTGTGTGTTGCTGGGCGGCTGATGACTGCGTTTGGCATTTCTATAGTAACAAAAAAAAAAGAAAAAAGCGCTTAACATGAGTTTGTGCTCATCAAACAACAATGACGTCACGACACCCCCTCCTGGGTGTGTCTTTAATTACACTTATCTGTTCTGTCTTTGCTCATCAGAAAAAGAAAAAAAAAAAGACAAAAAACGTCCAACGATTTTCTTCGTTTGTTTCTCCTGTCAAGCCATACACGTCGATACCTCTCCGTCTCAAACACCTAACGTTCAGGTGTGGAGACACATGTACAGGTAGTTGGAGCGTTTATTGGAGTGTGAATGGGTGTGTGTGGGAGTGTGTGTGTGTTTGATGTACAGCATTATGTGTAATATAACATTGTAAATACCTATACATATATATTTGTTCCTTTTTTGGATTTCTTTTGCAGAGGAAAATTATTTTATTTAGATTTTTTTAGAGTGGGTGGGTGGGTGGGTGATGGAGGGAGGAGTCTGAGCTGAGTCTTCTTCTCCTTCAGTGCACTGAACAAGATTGGAAACTTGTACAAACTGATGTGAAGACTACAGAGTAGAAACACAGTGGATCAAGGTGGGAAAAGGGTTTTATAATGAAAATCAAAAAAAAAAAAAAAGATGAAAAAAGCTCTTTTTTTAATCTGTCCAAATCTTTTTTTATTTCTTTTTTTCCTTCATTCTGTTGGGTCTAGAATGTGCATTAATTGTCAGGCACTTTTTGTTGTCACTGATCCTGGAGAAGGTTCTTCAAGGCCGGTCCACACACAGCTGAGAGGGTTGTGTCTTTGCTGTACAACCACGTTGTATATCAGTACCTGATTGGTTGGAAGACGTCCCCCAAAATGTTTGTGCCATAATAGACAATATTTTTCATGGACAGAAACACTCAACAGGAATGAAAGACAAAGTGAAGATTTTTCAGTTGGACGTATTTTGTACATCTTGGTGTCGACCACAAAAAACTGTGGAGTTGAAGCCAACTGTGTGTGGACCAGGTCTCAAGTTCTTGATCCTTGGATCTCGTTCATCCTACGCCACCCCAGCCTGTATTCCCTTTATAAATATAGATATTTATCTGGCATAAAAAAACATACCAAAGCACCTGTGACTTTACACTTAAAAGCATTAAATAAAAAGAGAGAAAAAAAAGAAGAAGAAAAAAATCAGAAACACGACATTCAATCAATTTGAGTCCGGGGTCCCTGCAATCACAGAGGGGTTTAGAGAAGTGGAGAATGGACGTCTGCTCCTGTTCACCCGGGGTTGCTATGACAGCCTCTGAGAACCCGTGCGGCAACAATTGTCTGTGCGCCGCCTCAGCTGATGCACTTGAGGTCTCCATGACAACCAGAACAGTGTCACGTGACTGTGAAGGACAATCAGCCAGTCAATAGGAAAACTACACACACACATACATACAGTACTGTGCAACAGTCTGTGGTCCACCTTTAGAGTTCTTTGTCTGCTGACAAGTTCCTGTAATATTTTAGTTTATGGGCCTCAAACCTGGATACACGGAGAAACTGCAGTTATCTAGTGTACAGCTTCTCCCTGAGGAGAAAGTATCCAAAATGAAGACCTGTGAAAATACTAATCATTAGCACACGTGCTCACATAGAATTAGAGAAAAGAATTATTGTCTATTAAGTTAACGTATACACTAATATATAATGAACCACATTTGGTTTACTCCTGCATGTATGTGCACGTAGCTCAGCGTGTTAAAGTAGCATGTGCTAACTCCTAGCTAATTGTTCTTCTGGGTTTGGGCAATAGCAAAAGCAGCGTAACATAGTAGCTTGTTAGCACTTGGTAGCAGCGTTTGCGCGACATACAGTTCAAATACACATGGCTGGTCACCGACAACAAGCCACAACGACAAAGCTAACGGTAGCCCAAGACCTTTGCACAGTTCTGGAAAGGAAATCAGGATCAAATCTAAAATGATATTTCTTGTCACTTTTATTCCTGCTTTGCCAAAAATGTCTGCGTATGTATGTGCGAGCCTGTGTGTGTGTATTTTTTTAATTCAATTTTTGTATTTTTTTGTTTGTTTGTTTGTTTGTTGTTGACCATTGTCATGCTGTTTATGCAAGCCTGTGTCAGTGGACAGGATGTACAGGGGAGGGAAGGAACACAAATGCCTTTGGTTTTTTTAAAGACGTCGACTGACTTTTAACAACCATGTTGCTGTTACACTGCAAAGCAAAAGCTTTAAAAATGAATCTAATGTGAAACTGTGTTGTTTTTTAACAGTTTTTTGTGGGTCTTTAATTGATTTCTCTTCTTAAAAAGCTGTATTTTCTTTAAGAAACACTGGATTCACTTGGAACCATAACTTTTTGACCGAAACACCTTTCTTTTTTTTCTTTTTTTTTAGACCCACTGGAACCTGCTTTGTACGGTTGCGAAGGCCTACTAAAGTATATAATGTAATTTCAGTCATTCTCCGGAAATATGACTTAAATGTTTCCTTGTGTACAAAAAGAAAAATTATTTATCTTAATTTTATTGCCTTTTGTGTTTCATTAAAATAAGATTCTTATAAAAATGAAGACTCCTGGTGTGGTAGAGTTTCTTTTTTTATCGTCCCTGCTGCGTCTAAATGTCCCTCTGTGTTCATCAATGTCGATCGTTTGGTGGCGGTAAAGAAAATGTAGTGCAGGAGAAAGAATAGAGAAGGAGGGGAAGAGGAGGAGGAGGAAGGCACGGAGATGAAGCCATTTGAAACTGTAGCTGAAGCTAAAAGAAAAGGGCAGAATGGGCAGAGAAAGGAAACCGTATCCAGCATTGATTCATGACGGTCCACGGGCAGGAGCGCGTCTCCTCGGGCGGTACAGGTGGGTCAGGTATTCACAATAATAAAAACGGAACAGAACCATTAAGGGAACAAAGCCAGGTGATTGGATTTCAGCCTGCAAATATAACACACTCTGTGTGTGTGTGTGTGTGTGTGTGTGTGAACACATTATTATCCGCTGGTACATACCAGCGTGGACACCAGTATCAGTCGTCACTGGGCTGGTTCTGTTGGCCCAGTGTGTGAGCACCCATGTAGAAAATTAAACTCTTTGTCCTATTCTGTCATTTTTGAATTTTTTCCAAAGTAATTTTGTCAAAAGTTCTCTTTACTTTTTTTCTATTTATTTTCTTATTCTGGGCCAATTTTCAAGTTTTCCACTGGTTTCAACACTTTGTTTGACATATTTACATAGAGATGAGACGTGTTGAGGAGAGATGGTGGAGATGAAGAATCCTCTACACTATGGAAGCATATTCTAAAACTTTTATATTCTTCATTTTTCTCCAGCTCCAATATTTTCTGTCTTTTGGGCTCAAACCCCTGCAGCCAATCAGCAGCTGTTGTCCAGTCACATGTCCAGTCACAGCTGAGGACAATCATCAGGCGGAGGTTCTCCGCTCACTTTGGTCTGGAAGTGACAGTCAACAACATCACATGACTTTTGCTGACTTTTGTCCTATTTTTTACACCATTGCTGAGGTTTGAGGTCCTGAAAGAACTGAAGTGTGACCGAGGCCACAACAAAGATGGCCGCCCACCAGTCCAAATGTGAGTAGAAGCTCGAATGGCGTGTTTTGACTGGGATTTCTGTGACCAGTCCGTCCTGATGGTGAACCTTTTTCCATGTGTGCTGAAGTGTCCTCGTCCTCCAGCTGTTGTTTTTGGAGGAAGCGTTTGCCTCCGTGTCTGTTTGTGTTTATATGTCCTGTTTGCTTACGGCCCTCTGTGAATGATGTCACACCTCTGGATCTGGACTGAGGCGTGGAGTCTAGTTCTGGAACTGGAGTTAAATTAACTCCATCCTGGAAAGTCCAACTCTCGTCCAAAGGGTGTCCATGACTCGAGTAAGAATTTAAAAAAAAGAAAAATTCAAAACATGACCTTAGCTTATTTTTGTTTTTTTAAATTGTAATAGTTTTTTTACACAATTTAAATATTAATCGTATAAAATCAACAATTTTCAGAATAAAACAATAGTTGTTTAAGTGATTAAGAATTCTACAAGTTTGTAGACATTTCTAAAAATCTATTTAGTTTTATTTGTTTCCACTGGGCCTCTCAGTGTCATGTATTTCCCCCTTGAACATATATATATATATATATATAAATACACACCATATATTAGCTGTATTATTTCAGTCTGGTGTTACATATCTGCGATGGTCCTCATGACTTAAGAGAACCGTGTTCTACACTGTGTGGTTTGTAATGTGAGACGTGAGGAGAACAGTGGAGACGATCCCCTGCAGGGTGAGGGGTCTCTGGGACAAAGTGCAGAGAAATTTATTGCGTTTTATGTCAGACTTCCTCCGAGGATTCGCACCTTTTTTTATCGCACAGTAAGCGGAGCCTGTAAAGTAAATGTGTCGGGATTGACCTTTGACCCCAAATTACAGTGCAGCCACCTTATGGCGGTTTGGACGGAGGCGTTCAGCAGCAGCAGCAGCAGCAGCAGCGTTGTTGTTGACTTTATGGCGTAAACTTTATTTTCCTCCGAGCCGTGTTTTTACAAGGCCGGCGACTCCCCGGACATTTTTCTTTCTCACTGCTTCACTTGTCAATACAGGAAAAGTTGACTCACCCTTCTCTGCTGAATAGCTCTGCTAATGGTCCTTATCCATAGATTAAATCACAAACACAACACAGTCGCAGCTGCTCTCGTCAGGACTGATTGCAGTGACTCCAGTTGGTTTGTTCCACACTCTCCAGAACTTCACCCAAACCGACTCCGGGTTTGTCCTTCTGTTTGAAGGTGAAGCTTCACCAGTTATAACGAACGCTTTAGAGTTACACTTCCTGTTACAACGTTGTGTTTCCTCCAATCCTTGTCTTCTGTTCTTCCTTCGTTTGAGCAGAGCTTCAGAGGAGGTTCTGCATCATTGGATCAGGTTCTGGCTCCTGTTAGAACTAATGGTCCAACAGCAATAAGGACCGATGCCAGAACTGGTCCCAGAAAGGACACGACACCAGGTCACACTTTATCCCAAGGTGGGCAGGAGTGTTTTTACATCCTCTTCCCTGTCTTCACCCCCCCCCCCCTTCCTCCAATCAACCAACGCCTTTAAACACACACAGACGTGGAGTGCAGCTCTTCGACTCCTTATCAGCAGGTTTGTGTTGGGCTTATCAGGTTGACATTGTCAAACTACTTTACCCAGAATGCCGTGGGAGATAGGAGCACAATAGAAGGGGGGAGGAGGAGGAGGAGGAGGTCGCCCTGTGGGTTAATGAGAGGCTTTCATGAAGTATAAGCAAACACACCGCGAGCTGGTGTGTGTGTGTGTGTGTATGTGTGTGTGTGTATGTGTGTGTGTGTTGAAGGGTCAGAGAGTGGGTGAAAAGAAGGTGTGACAAAAATGTTCTCTCCATTTTTTTTGTCTTCTGGAGCGAGTGGGCGGAGCCACAGCCTGGATTTGAAAACGTGTCACTCGTCAAGAGCCGTCTGCTGACGGTGTGTGTGTGTGTGTGTGTGTGTGTGTGTGTGTGTGTGTCTGCTGGAGCATCTCCAATCCAGAGAAAGCCCTCCATTTAGATATAGACCCAGTGTGTCACTGAAGTGAATGAATGACTGTCAGCTGCAGACTGATGCTGTGTGTGTGTGTGTGTGTGTGTGTGTGTGTGGGTGTGTGTGTGTGTGTGTGTGTGCGCACTCAGGTCACCAGAGTGGCAGTAAGAAGATCAGCAGACATCACTGTATCACCTCATCCATCGTCCACATGAGCCTGTGTGACTTTGTCACCAGTAACCCTGTCTCCATACACACACACACACACACACACACACAGACACACACAGACATGGAGACATGCACATGCGTGACCATGTATCCACTCTGACACACTGGTTCTTGTACAACGTCTTCTGTGGCAACAGATGGTGGGCTTCCATAAATCATGGCTTCTTGGCAGAGTGGACGTGGAGTGGACGTGTCTCCATGTTCTCCATGTTCGCCCCCCCCTCGGCAAAGACGTCGTTCATAATGTTTCAGTTTCAGCATCTGAAGAGCATAATAATATCAATATTAGGAGGACAAACGTTCGTGGTGGTGGTGAGGAGGAGGAGGAGGAGTTGAGTTTCATAGCTGACCTCCTGCTCCAAATCAGAGTCCTTCCTCTCCCTCCACTGAGTCCATAATCTCAAACCTGCAGGGAAAAAAATCCAGGTTTCCTCTCCTTAAAGCAGCCCCCCCCCCCCCCCCCCCCCATGACAGTCCACATTATCCAGAGCAGCAGTGGTGAAGGAGGAGGAGGAGGAGGAGGAGGAGGTTATCATTGATGCTGGAATTTGATATGTGTAATAGTGGAGGAGTCTTGGCCGACACTCGGCTGCTCAGCCCAGTGGTCTGGAGAGGTCAAACATCCTGTAAAGACCTGGTGGACGGAGCAGCCTCAGACACACAATCTGTCTGTCTGTGTGTGTGTGTGTGAGAGAGAGAGAGAGAGAGAGATTTATGATAGCATCTTGATACAGGGTGGAATTCATCCAGTGGCTCACAGACAGACATGTTTGCCAATTTTGCCAACTCTACCCCACAACATCCTGATCTGTTCACTGTATTAATATAAAACAACCACACACACACACACACAGAGCTATTCCTGTAATGGAGAGTGCCGTTCTTTCACCTCGGTGTGCTAACTGAGCCAAGTCTGCCCTGTCTCTGAGCTAATCTTTAGCTCGAGCAGTCCAATGATAACTGGAGGTTAGCATGAACCTAAACAAACAGTGATTTAGATCAGTGTTTCCCAAACTTTTCTTCTGGGGACCCATATTTTAAAAGTCACAAACCTTGGTGACCCAGGTCAATAGACATTATTCTGAAACTCCTGGGAAACATGATGCGAGACGAGCCGAAAAAAAAAAACTCTTGCGACCCACCCGAGGGTTGCGACCCAGTCTTTGGGAATGATTTAAGTGACAATTTAAAAGGTAAAAATGATAGCAGTAAATGGCAGAAAGTGTTCCTTCCGTCCTGACAGAGAACATACAGTAGTTAATACTTTCAGGTTTTAAAGAACTCCCTAAAATGAGCTAAAATAGCGTAGTGACTATTGTAACAGTAGAATGTTAGCCAAAAAGATAAGAATGTCTAATGACAATTCCTGTACCTCCTTACTCCTCAGGGAAAACCTGGACAAGCTACGGCCTGTGGACCAGATACAGCCCACTGGGCCTTCTAACCCGGACCGTCACAACTGGATCAAGGTCTGGTCAGTCCTGCTGTTTCATACATTACAGCGAATCAACTGTCATTTCTGTTGGTGCCACTAGGTGGCGGCAGACCTGAAATGTGCCAAATTATCTTTTGAAAGTTTAGCTTTATTCTTATAGATTTTATTACAATGATTTCCAACACTGACCCAGCCGCCCTTTAAAACTTTGGCCAAAAGGTGTGGCCCCGCCCACCTGAGGTGGTTGTGATTCCACTCACACACTCACACACTCCTTGCTGAGTCAGTGCAGGTTACAGTCCCGTCTGCCGTCGTTGCTGTCTGATATATAGGAGGTTTAATTTTTCCATTGATTTTACTCTGCACACTGCTGGTGTGTGGACACGGCTCTGCCGCCGCAGCGTAGCGTCTTCATCTCCGTGGATCGCTGTCAGTTGATGGATTGTCAGTCGTACGGAGCGCAGCGGCGTCTTTTTAGCTTCAGGGACCAGGAGCAGAGGAGCTCCGACAGAGGACACAGAGCAGCCATTGTCTGCTGGTACTGTGTCACTGTGTGTGTCTGACCGACACTGTCACATCATCAGCATATGTCTGTGTATGAGGAGCTAACGCTAACAACGCTAACAAGAATGTGTCGACTTAGTGACTTTCTCCAACTTTAACCACGGAGTGGAATATCCTGAAGGAAGTGTTTTGGTTTATAACTACAGTTATAAGATAAATGATCTAAAAAATAACTGTGTGTGTGTGTGTGTATTTGTGTATATATATACTGTATATAAATATACACACTATATATATATACAGTATATACATACACTATAGATTCACCTCACGTCTGTATTGACTCAAAGAAAACCTTTCATCTATAATCATCCCTTCATCTGCCTGGAGGTGTGTGTGTGTGTGTGGGGGGGGGGGGTTGTGTGTGTGTTAGAGGCGTGTTAGAGGCTTCTTTCACTGTGTTTTTGTCCGTGTGTGTGTGCACGCTGATGGCTCTTCACCCTTTCATCTCCCAAGTGTTCATCATCACTCTGTCCTTCATCAGTCACACCGTGCAGCCCATCACTCATTAACACACAGTCCAGCTTTTAAATGATAACATCTATGTCTGCTCTCCGTCTGTGCACGTACATGCACACGCACCCACGTGCACACTCCTCACACACACGTCCTCGTGCGTGTGTGTGAGTGTGATCATAGAGACTTTGGAGGTATTTGGGGCCACAGTGGGGGGGCCTCCTGTGGCACCTACACATTATTTCCCTTCATACAAGGAACCCTCCAGTTCACTGTTGGTCATCACTAGCTAACACACACACACACACATACACACATGCACTCTCCGTTTCCATGGCGATGGACAGGCGGCCATGCGGAATGAGCGCATATTCCCTCAGGACAGCTCCTTTGTCCATCTTTCCATCGCTCCTCTTCAGCGATGACAGGACGTCTCCTCTCTGTCTCCTCTCCGTCTCTCTTTATTTTTCTTTCATAATAATGTGTTTCAATTCACTCCAGCTCCATTTCATCAGCGTTCACTGTGTTGCAGA
>NC_024314.1:13023098-13030511 GCF_000523025.1 Cynoglossus semilaevis
TGGTGTGGGTTTGTGTGTGTTAGAGGCGTGTTAGAGGCTTCTTTCACTGTGTTTTTGTCCGTGTGTGTGTGTGTGTGCGCTGATGGCTCTTCACCCTTTCATCTCCCAAGTGTTCATCATCACTCTGTCCTTCATCAGTCACACCGTGCAGCCCATCACTCATTAACACACAGTCCAGCTTTTAAATGATAACATCTATGTCTGCTCTCCGTCTGTGCACGTACATGCACACGCACCCACGTGCACACTCCTCACACACACGTCCTCGTGCGTGTGTGTGAGTGTGATCATAGAGACTTTGGAGGTATTTGGGGCCACAGTGGGGGGGCCTCCTGTGGCACCTACACATTATTTCCCTTCATACAAGGAACCCTCCAGTTCACTGTTGGTCATCACTAGCTAACACACACACACACACACACACATACACACATGCACTCTCCGTTTCCATGGCGATGGACAGGCGGCCATGCGGAATGAGCGCATATTCCCTCAGGACAGCTCCTTTGTCCATCTTTCCATCGCTCCTCTTCAGCGATGACAGGACGTCTCCTCTCTGTCTCCTCTCCGTCTCTCTTTATTTTTCTTTCATAATAATGTGTTTCAATTCACTCCAGCTCCATTTCATCAGCGTTCACTGTGTTGCAGAACAGTCTGCCTTTTGTTCCCAAACTCTTTTTCCTCCTGATTTCTCCCCCGCTGCTGTTACTGCTGCTGCTGCTGCTACTACTGCTGCTGCTGCTGTTCCTGCTGCTGCTGTTGCTGCTGCTGTTACTGCTGTTACTGTTACTGCTGCTGCTGTTACTGTTGCTGCTGCTGTTACTGCTGGTACTGCTGCTGTTACTGCTGGTACTGCTGCTGTTACTGCTGCTGTTACTGCTGTTACTGTTGCTGCTGCTGTTACTGTTGCTGCTGCTGTTACTGTTGTTACTGCTGCTGCTGCTGTTGCTGCTGCTACTGCTGCTACTGCTGTTACTACTGCTGCTGCTGCTGTTCCTGCTGCTGCTGCTGTTCCTGCTGCTGCTGCTGTTACTGTTGCTGCTGCTGTTACTGCAGCAGCAGCAGCAGCTGTAGCTGGAGAGGTTTTAATCCCAGCAGATTCCTGGTTCCTGTAAACTCGTCCATGTTGCAATAAACAACAGCCGTGAGTGTGGTGTGTGAGTGGCAGCTCCTCATTGACAGGCTGAGTGTGGTGTGGATGGAGGGAGTGGGGGAGATGGGGGAGATGGGGGAGAACAGATTAGTTGAGCTGTGAGAAAGAGGTAGTGAAAAGAGGCCGTGATGCGAGAAATGATGAACCCTTCATTTCCTGTGAATCAGCAGCAGCAGCAGCAGCAGCAGCAGACATGTTTGGACTTCACAGGGCAGAGAAAGTGTTCAAGACCAGTCGTGACTCCAGACCAGGTCCAGACTGGGACCTGGAGACCTGGTATCTACCAAAGGAACTTAGGATAGGAGTGTTGTCCAATCCAGTGGTGTAGTAATCCAGCAGAGGACAGTGTTGAAACGCGTTCATATTGGGACAGCTCATCTGTGTCCTTTCATGCAGACCAAAGTCTTTGCTGTGGACCTTCTGTCCATAACCTGTTTCTTCCATAACCTTAAACTGTGTCCTCGTGATCATAACATGATGAAAATGCTGGTCAGACCACAGCTTGTCCACAGCTCTGATGGTCCAGTATGTCTAAGGCTTTTGTGGACAGTTTGATGCACTGTCATGAAGCCCAGAGGTCACTGCATGTTTGAGCCACCGGAGGGCGAGTCCTGTAGTCAACCTATTGGCTGGACCTTGTTGTTGGCGGAGCTAAACCGAACAACCGACCGCATTTCTTAACAAAAGTTCAGCATAAAGTGTGTCCCTACGCTAAACTGCCATGAAAATACTGATTGAAAAACACTTAACGTCGCAACATTTAATTATTTCGCTACTAAAAATCTGTGTGGCTAAAGCAGCTAGGTTCACTACTGCACAGCTTGAACGCTGTGTTTATCTGTCATGGCGATAGTCAAATGCAATCGGTTGTGCTCATTTTGACCAGCAGACGGCGACAAAGTGCAAAAATGATAATTAAAAATGAAAAAAAGCTAATTTTGTTAATTTATAGCAATGTACAAAAACAAGCTATATAATTGCGATCGTTCATTTAGAAGACTAACTCTCCGACCACTAGATCAATGACCACTACATATTCCATATATGAAAAAATACATTTAATCTATAAATAGTTCCAGGGTTCTGTTGGCCCTCACACAGTGTATAGTTTTATTTTAAAGTTCTCAGAAAATGTTGTTTTCTGTGCAGTGGTGAACTGTGTCATGATGACAAATAATTCAAAAACGTTCACTTCCAGTAATGAAGTCATTATTATGTGGTTAATCAGTACGAACCAGTAAAACAACTAACTGCTGGTTCTTGTTGTTCTGGTTGTGTCTGTGTCTGAGGAGCGGATGGGGAAATAAAAAGTTTGTATCAGATTTTTCAGATGAGGTTTTTCCGTAGGTTACATCTGTAGAAAGAAATGATGAGATCCTGGTGGAGAGCCAGTTTTCAGGATTTCTTACAGACAATTGAAAACCTTGGCAGACGTCTGCGCTTCAACACTGCGTTCATCCATTCAAACCAGATCTTCATCACTTATGTCATTTTACAACATAAGATCTCCCTTCTTTAAGGGTTGCCAGAACTGATAATCTGCTGTCGGGTGAGTGTGTGGTCTCCCTCTCGCCCCCTGTCTTCCAGATGATGCCCTGCTTTAGGTTTAGTTGTTTATTTAAGACCAGAAAAGCAAAGAGTCCAGACATCAGACGGACTCAGACCCATGGTCCACATCTGTGTCTCCTAGTCCTGACATCAACCTTAAAAAGTCAGGCAATTTTCTCAGGTAGAAGTTGTGACCCTCACCTGTGGTTATGTGTTAGTGGACAGTGGACAACAGTTGTCCCTCCACACTGACAAAAGCCGTCCTGGTAAGGATGCCCCTCCAGGTGGGGGAGGTGTGTCCGAGGAGACGTGCCTGTCTGTAGAAGTCTTGGTTGAATCACAACTAAGATCTTTCAGATCTCTGACTGACTATTTAATGGCAGCAGTTGGAGTTTCTTGCACCATACTGTATGCAGTTGTACCAGTTTTTTGGAACTCGCCTGCCTCGATTGGACACTTTAGGATAACCATTAATGTGTGAATCACAGGGAAGTGAACGCAACATTCCCAGCCACTCAGATCGGAGACAAAGATCATGTTGTGCAACGTTTACTGTCACTTATCTAAAAAATTCAGCTGACAGTAAAACTACGCTCTGTTTCCTCAAAGCTTCTGCTTCTCTTGCTCAACCTCCCAAATGTTCCCTGAAATGTTGTAACACTTGTTCCAGAACAGGACGCAACGAAAAGTCGGTTGTGAAACATCAGCAGCATGACGTTGGTTCTCCAGCACAGTCGACCGTTGACCGTGACTTTCCGTTGACTACAACTTTTGACATTCCTCGGCTTCACTTAGCTGTTTTATGGCTAACGGTTTGATGTTCTCGGGGAATTAAAATAATTCTAGATTAAAAAACATCAATTAAAAAAGGTATGGTGCTCTTTGTTTTGACAAGACAATAATCATTATATGGCTGAGGATTCAGATATTTCAGAGACATTTGGTCTCGTGCTGGGATTTTCCAACACTGGTAAAAGTTGATTTAACCAAAAGTTGCAAGCAGCAGATAATGACCTTCAGAATAGTCAACAGTCTCAGGTGACCTTGATTTGCCTTTAATATAATGTCCAAATAGCAGCATAATAAACTTCCTCTTCAGGGAATTTCATCTCAGAGAACAAGTGCCGTCTGCAGTTGTGCAAACAGAACCATCTGTCTCCCTCTCTCCCCCAGTTCTGCCGCGTCATCGCTTTGAACCACATTACAGTATAGAGGCTGAAGTATTGCACTTGGTCCCATTAGCTGTACACACACACACACACACACACACACAGTGCAGCCAGTGACTGTTGGGACCATGTGGTCACTGTTGTGAAGATTTTAACAAGCTCACTCCCTCCCACATGATCCCTAATAAATAAACTCCACACATCATCTTTAATTTGGAGTATGTATATCTCCTTTTGTGTGTGTGTGTGTGTGTGTGTGTGTGTGAGAGAGAGAGAGAGAGAGAGACGTCCTCCTTCGTCCTTTGGCATGTGGAACATTTCGCTTCGCTGTTTTTACAAGCTAGGCGTTAAGCTGTCCATCAAATGCCAGGAAAATACCCTGCACCCCCTCCCCACTCCCACACCCCCGCCCCCATTCCATCACACACACACACACACACACACCACAGTCCCAGTCGAGGTGGCTCTGCCTGTGCCAGGGTTTTAAACCAGTCTCTGTGCTCCTTTACAGATGACTCCCTCCTCCCTCCTCCCCCCTCCTCCCCCGTCTACCCATCATCCATCTTTCTATCTCTCTACATCTCTATCCCTAAATATCCCGTCTGCTCAGATACAGCTGTTCTAGGACCGGCCGACTGCTGACTACACGGGCCGTAACACCAGCAGCCTCGCAGCCTCGCAGCCTCAGATTGGCTGCCTGGACGCCGCGCTTGTAAATGTAAAATACAGCCTGACGTGCAGCGCCGATCTCTATCACTGCTGCTTTTTTACAGGCAAAGTGAGGTCACAAAGGTCACGAAGGCCTCCGGAGCAGGAGCGTATTTCTCTTATACTGCAGGTGCAGGCCAGTATATCAGGCAGGAATTATCACGGAATTTATCTTTATAAAATATTCATTAAATATTGCAGGAGACGTGTAAGTTATGCTGCCGCCGGGTGTAATGTTTGGTCCGACATTAATCCTCAACCACAGACTTTATGTCCAGTGATGACCTGCAGTAAATAAACCTGTGCAGAACAGACTTCAGGGTGTGTTTGTACTACAGCTGGGCCGCGGTGGTGAACACCGCCCATCGTCGTGGTGCATTTGCAGCCGTTTTATCATCTTGTATGTAGTTGGTGCGTTCTTGAGGATTAAATGATTCACGTGTATGTGGGAAGAAAGCTTGATGAAGGGATTAAATGATTCACGTGTATGTGGGAGCAGGTGTAAGAGGAGCAGAGCAGGAGCAGTGAGGAGGTGAAAGGAGTGGCTCCAGTTTTTCTGATTGGTTTTGATGAGGTCTGGACACTGAGGTCTGACCTGTTGACATCACGCAGGAGGTTCAGGTCAATCAGAACTGGACTCTGACAATATATGATATAGAAATGAATGCAGTTATACCTGGCCACCCCGTGTGGGCGCCACTGATGTCAGGACAGAGATAGAAGAAAACTCAGTAAAGTCTGGGAGAGCTCTGTGCCTATTCAGAGCTGTATTTCTAGCCTACCTACTGCTCTGTATTAAAACCATGTGTATATTGAGATCTTTATATTTACACTTGTTCTCATTTTTATCATCTGGTGGAATGAATATTGTTGCAGTTTTAAGCTACAATAAACAACTGTACATTTGAAGAAATAGCAATAAATCCTACGACGAACATCATCATTGGTCTCAGCCTTGAAAACACTGCTGTACCATATACATCTGTGTGCATTAGAGAGAGTGGGGGAGGGAGTGAGGGGGAGTATACCTGGGGAGAAAAGACTACAGAGAACCTTTTGACAAATAAAAGGTGTGGAGACAAAGAGCGGAACTAAAAGGAGGAAAAGCATCACAGGGACCAAGATGGAGAGGCAAAAACATCAATACTGTGCATTTAGATGGAGAGGGTGAGAGAGAGAGAGAGAGAGAGAGGGAGAGAGAGAGAGAGGCTGCAGACTCAAGAGGGAGAAGTCCAAATGAGATTATCTGAAAGAAGTCCTAGACAATAAGAGGAGACGCATTCAGGGAAATGGACAAAGAGGAGAGCAGGAGGCTTTCCAAGAACCTGAGCTGGAGGAGAGGAGAGTCCGGTGCCACGTCTTCCAGCTCTCTTCAGTTCAGCCCGTCTGGTTTTCATTAATGCTCCAGCACAGAAGAACTGACATCATTATTTTACCTCCGTCAGAACTTCATGTGTCCAAGGTGATCAGCTAGAAACAAAGGAGAGAGAGAGAACGCAGTGAGGATGGAGAACACACACACACACACACACACACTGTTGATCCTCTAACAACCTCTCAGTGACTTCATCAACTTCTTCACTTCACACAGTATTTCATTTTCAATGCACTTTCAAAAACCAAGTGCTCCTTTATTATCAAGTATATGGCCTGACTTTTCCCTTGATGACACCCAGAATTATACAGTAATAAGCCCCGCCCCTGCTGGTGTCAGGACCACAGGGGCCACAGGAAGGGTGTCAGTCCAGCAAACGTCCAAACGTAGTTGTCCAAGATGTCCATCTGTGAAGGACGAGTGGACGTGAGCGTGGAGACACGTGAACCTTGTTAGCCTGGTACAGATTGGAACCCTCCACTCTTCCTCCACTCTCCTCGCTGCTGATGACCCTATAGGACGAGTGCCACTCCAGAGAACGTCATTAGCCAATCACAGTGCAGTGTTTGTCACCATCGGAGAACAATAATCATGACAGTGGAGACACTCTACATCTCCCAGATAAGTCTTTGATTCCATTTAAATGCCACAGTGTGGAGCTCAAACTCAGCCGAGGCCAAAGAGGTTCTCAAACCCCGGGTGACGGGAGCGAGCGTGGCCTCTTTATTAACTGTGCAAGAGGGAACTACGACCTGGAGCGCAATTAATGCAACATCACAGAGCTAACGTTTATCACTCGCCCCCGTAGACACACACACACACACACACACACACACACAGAGGCACTGCTCATTACTCCAGTGCAGGTCTGGTCTCTGTGGTCTAGGTGATGTGATGGGGGCTGTGTGAGCAGCCGCGCAGTTGTCTGACAAGCACACACACACCTACACACACACAGGCACCTTGCTTAGGTTCACCTGTTATAAAGGATCAGGATGAGGGAAACCTCTGATTCACTGCCTTTTATCTTATGCACAGACTGACACACACACACACACTGTCTGTCTGTTAGAAACACACACACACACATGCAGTAGAGTCATATCTTGATTAGGCGGCTTAGGTGGTCTCAGGGAAAATACACTCATCTCTGTCTCCCTCCTCCTCCTCCTCCTCCTCCTTCTCCTCCTTTTCTGTCCCCCCTTCTCTTCTCTGGCATGTTGTTATCTACAGACTCCAAATGTTTGGAGATATAACACACACACACACACACACCTGATGGCAACAGCCTCCCTTGTCTCCCCAGCCTGTCCTGACTCCAACAGTCTCCCTGACTGGACCCTGGTTCAAAGCCTGGACAAAGCTGCCGTTTAGCCCTGTTTGTCAGGAACACAGATGTACAGCAGCAGAGACAGCAGCAGAGACAGCAGCAGAGACAGGCAGAGACAGCAGCAGAGACC
>NC_024314.1:13030536-13030887 GCF_000523025.1 Cynoglossus semilaevis
ACAGCAGCAGAGACAGCAGCAGAGACAGCAGCAGAGACAGCAGCAGAGACAGCAGCAGAGGTCAAGGTGTCCAGATCAAAACAGCCCTGATTGGATTCCTCACCAGCACGGGAGTCTTTTCAATAAAACACACATGCATGTGTGTGTGCTGAAACTGAAGTGCTGCAAAAGATCATTCTAGGACAGTAAATGCATCACTGCATTTTATTTGTCAGTTTGTCAGAGTGCTGCTGACTACAGTCACATCTACAACAGTTTAATCACCTGTTGACCTCGTGTTATTTTTTCATATTTTGTATGAAGCTACGATGTCGCCTGCTGCCCTCTGCCCTCTGCCCTCTGCCCTCTGCC
>NC_024314.1:13030915-13033438 GCF_000523025.1 Cynoglossus semilaevis
CCCCTCCTCCCCCTCCTCCGTCCCCCACCATTACCAATTAGCGCTGGGCCGTAATGGATGTTGTTTGCCGTGTTTCACTGTCAGCAGATTGAATTAGCGCCTGCATGTGTGTGTGTGTGTGTGTGTGTGTGTGCTTCTGCCTGTGTGTAACGTGAGCGATCATCTTATCAGCTCTTAGTACAGTAATGAAACACAGTTATAAATGGCTGCAGTCCTGTTAACAAAACAGCACCTGAGCACGGCTCGCCAGATAAATCAGAAGTGGGTCGGTCTGCCCTCTGTCCGACCAGTCCACAGTTCACTGAGTCACCTTGTTAGTCAGTGGTTGTTGAGGTCCTGTGTGCCTCAGCTTTATCCACACACACACATCACTAGCCTCTTCCTCCTCCTCCTCCTCCTCCTCCACCCCCCGCTCTTATCTCTCCTCTTTATCTCCCTGCCCTCTAAATCTGGCCCTCCATCGCTCTCTGCCTCTCCTGTCTCCTCACTCCTCCATCTTTTTATCAGTCTGTTTCCTCCAGCATTCGAGCTCTTTTCCTCACTCTGTTTTTTTTTTTATTCTTTCAGGTTCGTATAAACATAACCCCCCACCCTCCCCCCGCTATTCCATCTCAGTTTCTCAAACACTACCAGTGGAATTTATTCTCTCCACTCCTTCCATCTGTCTGACGCTCCTCTCGTCCTTCTCTCGTCCTCCTCTCCAGCCATTCATCCACCATCGATCTGTTGCTGATGTGGTGCAATGAAGGAAGTAAATAAACGGAGCCAAACGCAGGAATCCTAAAAGATCTTGTCTTTGCATGAATGACGGTAATTCATCACCACCTTGTCTCGCTCTACCTGCTCCTCCTGCCTATAGGAGAAGATTTATCTCTAATTGTAATGGTGACTTAGGAGGGAGGGAGAGGAGGAGGCGGGGGTAAAAAGGAGGGAGAGGGAAGGAATTATTAAATGTCACCAGTGGTGTGATGCCACCCGGGGCTGAGATGCCACCTCCACTTGGGCTCAGTGTTTGCCGTTGGTCAGATGGATGCGTTTGCTTTATTGGCATCTGGGCTTCACCTCCTGGCGAGAAGGAGACGAAGACAGAGGAGAAAAGGAAAGAGAAAAGTAAAGAAAAGTGTCTCTCTGCTGTGAGTTTGAAGTTTGCTTCAGATGATTGAGTCAGGACTGAGACATCCCTCAGACCAGGTCCAGGACTGGGCTGCTGCTGTGGGCAGGGACATTTGCATATTTGAGGCATTTAATATAAAAGAATTCTGCAATTAGATCTATAACTATTGGTCCCATTTCCTTAGCAGTTTTCTTTTTCATTTTAGCCAAATAAACATTTTCACTTTTATAGGCCACAGTCCCAGCACCAAAGTCCATAGAGAAAATTGTCACTTTTACACCAGTGCCCACAGGATGTGTTGATCCACGGCTGCCTGTATGGAAATGTCTGTCGTCATTACTTTAACATCCCTGTGTTTTGAATCCCTTTGATTAAATGTATCCAGTGACACTTGGTGACAGAATGATGTAACACTGTAGCGGCAGCACCTGTGTCTCACTGGGCTAAAAATACTGATTTCCTCTCAGGAGTTTGGTGCAGGTGATCGCTGAGTGGTTGAAAGGTCATAGAACAAAGACACTCTGGTTATTTTAGACTTAAAGGAGTTGAAGTTTTTATGAAGTGTTGTTTCCTTGGGTACTGACATGTGTGGCAGTCAGTGCTGGGCACAGGAACCGACCCGAGACACTCGGAATTAAAACACGTTTCACAGGAGGAAACGAGATAAGAACAAACACATTTAAGACACTAAATAAAGTGAGACCCAGGGACCGCCTTGATGGTTTTAGGTCCCGTTTGTGACTAGTTTCATTTTCTGAACAGTCCCTGAATATTTTACACCCGTGATAAGTGGAAGAACTTACAGCTGTTGTTCTGATGTTCATACTGTGTTTGAAATTCTTTCTTTTTTTTACATTCATGTCACTGACACTAACTTGTTAAATTGTGCATTTGAAATCTGAACTCCAGTACCGGTTTCTCTATGGACCAACCGTGGTTCCCAGCTGGGAACCTCAGAGATGAAGATACTGTTTAGTGGTTGACTTCAGGTTTACGTCACAGTGACCACTGAGGGCGGGGGTCTGTGTCTGACCAGGCCAGAGGAGCTCAGTGCAGACGACTGGTTGTCCATTATGAAGACTGGAGGAAGATGAGCTTAGTCACTGTACACAATGGTTGGAGAGAATAAATTAGGGGAGAAAACATTTCTTTAGAACCACATCTCATTGGGAGTCTGCCACCACCCACCATTACCAATTAGCGCTGGGCCGTAATGGATGTTGTTTGCCGTGTTTCACTGTCAGCAGATTGAATTAGCGCCTGCATGTGTGTGTGTGTGTGTGTGTGTGTGTGCTTCTGCCTGTGTGTAACGTGAGCGATCATCTTATCAGCTCTTAGTACAGTAATGAAACACAGTTATAAATGGCTGCAGTCCTGTTAACAAAACAGCACCTGAGCACGGCTCGCCA
>NC_024314.1:13033815-13035296 GCF_000523025.1 Cynoglossus semilaevis
CTGCTGTTGCTGCTGCTGCTGCTGCTGCTGCTGCTGCTGTTGTTACTGCTGCTGCTGCTGCTGCTGCTGCTGCTGTCTTGTACAGTTAGATCAGTGTTGTCTACATTAACGTTTATCATCATATTTTCTGCCTTTGTCTTCAAACCAAACTGATGAAACTGTTGCGGCGTCAAAAGATTATTTTTTAAGGCCAATTCCGTGCTTGGCTTCTGGATTCCCTTCATCGTACCATGCTGATAGGTGTTGCCACACACACACACACACACACACACGTACAGAGGGGACTATTAAAGACAGCGTCTAAGGCTGCGACACACTCCACTGCTCACACACTTAATTGTGTTAATGTTTGACTTCACATAATCTTTCAGGCCTGTCATTCTCTCAGATTATTCAGCCCTCTTTTCAATTACTGAACGCCTCGGCACTGGAGACGCACAATATATGATATACCTCCCCCCTGTGTGTGTGTGTGTGTGTGTTCTGTCCTCACACATTCAGCATCAGAAATTAGCAGCAATTGTCTCTCAGAATATCTGAATTTTCCTCCACAGTTTTCATTAGTTCAGCATTAATGATACTTTTTAATATTCCACGTTGGCTGGAAGCCAGCACGGCTTCAGTCGGGGCCACAGCCCGTGGTTCTGTTGGCCAATCAATGTCAATTATTGTCAACGTCAATGTCAATCAAAAGAAAAAGAAAAAAGGATTGTGGATCAAAGGACATGGTAAAAGACAGCACAGACGGCTAATAAACAAATTCATCTTCACGATCACTGAGAGTTACAGAGTGAGGAGTGTGTGTGTGTGTGTGTGTGTGTGTGTGTCCACTCACACTTGCACTAACATGCGGTTGTGTTTGCACCGACTGCTGTATTTACACACACAGCTCTGGCTTTCATCCAGCAGTGGGTTGAAAAATTGAACATCTTCTCCTCAAACTCACACACACACATCAGCTATTGTAAATATGAACACGATGAACTGTCACTGTTACAAGTCAAAAACACACACACACACACACATGCATTGGTTAGTGGAGCACAAGTGCAGTTTGCAGGAGTTAGAAAAATAAAAACGTACTGAACTGAGACCACTCAACCACATCTGTGTGTGTGTGTGTGTGGGTGTGTGTGTGTGTGTGGGTGTGTGTGTGTGTGTGTGAGGATTGTGCCTGAATAGTGAGGGTTAGTCCTCGTGTCCTGTCAGACCAGCAGCTGCACACACTCAGCTGCTGATGGTGGGCTTCGAGACCACGACGGACGAGACAATAAAACCATCTTCTCATTGTTGTGGTCTGATGTTGTTGTTTATCTGAGTGGGGTCATCCTGTGGTGCAGGGTCAGTTCATGGCCCACCTGGTGCTGCCCACACGGAGAGTCTTGATGTATCAGTATGAGGTGAAACGAAGCACTCCACCTGGGTTCTGTCCACTCCACCTGGGTTCTGTCCACTCTGTCCAGCACTCCACCTGGGTTCTG
>NC_024314.1:13035340-13036020 GCF_000523025.1 Cynoglossus semilaevis
CACTCCACCTGGGTTCTGTCCACTCCACCTGGGTTCTGTCCACTCTGTCCAGTTCCCGTACACTCCACGTTGGAGGAACTAAGCGTATATGAAATCAACATCTAAGAGAACATCTCAGGCTGGGCGGGGGTCAGTGGAGGGGGGGGGTAACTGTGGTCCACCACCTTGTACTGAAAGTCAACTTCAGAAAAACTCTGCTCACAAAGACCCCAGCTGTCGTGTGTGTGTGTGTGTGTGTGTGTGTGTGAGATGTTTCAGGATGAACTTGAACAGCACCAGGACTGAGAGGATTTATCACTTGGTGCCAGTTCAGCTGGATGACCCCACGTGACCCCAGTTGCAAGATTTCAGGAGGTTAGAGATTATTTTTTCGGCCAAATTGGACCAATGAAAATCAGTTCCAGTTAGTGGCACTTTGGTCCAGTTTTATCAGGCGCTCAGACGTGAGCCAACTCTGTGGTGACATTCATCACCCGCTGACACAAATCTGGCAGCACAGCCGTCCAGATTTACACCACAGCTGGGAAAGAGAGCTTCTTGGCCACCTGACCTGACGTTATAAATAGTGGATAAAAGAGAGACGGGTTTTTAGAACGCCGATGTTCACAGCCATTAGTGATTATCACTGCCTGAGCTGTAAAAAATAAATAAAAGGTCTTCATGGATCCACAAACAAAAGC
>NC_024314.1:13055830-13089677 GCF_000523025.1 Cynoglossus semilaevis
AGGTGTGGGGGTGAGGTGTGGGGGTGATGAATGGACTAATTGATAACATCTACTGTGATCAGGTGTATATATGTATCTATATATGGACTTTTATGTGTCCCACTCCAGAAATGTGGTCACTCATGGATTTGTCCACAACGACCATATTAGAACAAAGCAGACTGGCATCTGTGTACGGCCCACAAAGTTAGGTCACGTCCATTCTTTCATTCCTGCCTCCTCAGATGTAACACATTAACGACACGTTTTGAATTTAGACTTTTCCCCCACTTTTCTGCCACATAACGACACCTTCTGTTGTGTGCAGTGACAAAGACAGATTTTCAGTCTGGAGCCGTGGACTGATCGATGGGTGTGTGGGCTTCACTCTGCAGCCCATGAATCCACCCTTCAGCTTCCTCAGCGGTGTCCGTGGCAACACCACTATCATCATCATCATCATCATCATAATTCAACTCATCATCATCATCATCATCATCATTCAATGTGGTGAAATGATGCTCTGAAATGGCCTGATATTCCTGGGCTGCCATACAAAGCCAGGGTTGGACATGAGAGAAACACCGAGACTCTGGATTAGATCATCTTACTCCTGTCTGTGGCTCCGGACTCCTTTTTTTTTCCGCTTCTTTTTTCGTCGTACCGTGAACCCACAGCGCCTTTGTGAGTCGGCCTTGGTCGACGGCGGTTTGTGAATGCAGCGGCTGAATGCCAGCCTCGTGGCACTGCCGTGTCTGCTGACACGGTGACACAGGAGGGTTGAGGTTTTAGATTGAAATCTTTGGTCAGTTCCTGACTCTGTGTTTCCTGTGTTTAGCAGCTTTTCAGTTCCAGTCGTTTTTTGTCCGTGGCTGCGACTCAGCTCTGACCCTCAGACACTTTAACTCTTCACCCTTTCATCCAGTAAAACGAAGCATTTGGAGATGTTCTGTTGCTGCTGTTGTGAGTGTTGGACTTGGAACTTATAACATTCACTTACAAACTATTAGCTCTCACATGTGTTCATTTCTATAATTAACACATCTGTATCGTGAGGTCAAAAAGTCAGACTTTGTGTCCGTTCCATGGAAATTCAGTGAGTAGAAAAGCAGTCTGTATCTACTGAGGGTCTCTGCCCCCCATCGTAGGCAGCCAACATTTGTATGTGGGAGCAAAGGCAGCTGAAAACGCAGAGCCCAGAGTTTAGCCTCAGACTCCATCTGGGCCTCATCATGGGTCGAGGGCAACTGGTCACGGACGTCGTCATCTGCCCTGGGTTTATGAAAAATAGATCAAGAAGGAAAAAACAAGTTGACATTTTATTTAAAAGTTAGCGTAAATTACCTAAAATTATAAATATTAGCTGAAGAAGACAGCTGCCAGTTAGCCAACGACAGCTACGTTGGCATCCTGGATAACCAAGCAAGATAGATGAAAAAACGGCCCACAAAAATAACGATAAAATTGTTTAAAAAAAAATGTTTTTTTTTCTAAGTTTTCATCGGCTTATATCTGTGAACTCACTACAATTAGCTGAAAAAAACATTGGAATATGTCAAGGTATAAGTAAAACTAAACACTGGCTAAAAAGAAAGAGAAAAAATGCTTTAAATTAGCAAGAAACATCTAGATTCTTCTAGTGGTAGCCTAAGAAAGTAAGCCAAAATGTTAAAAACTTGAAAAATGTGGCTAAAGTTAGCCACCAATAACTACAGGTGCCCAGCATGGCTAAAGGTTAGCCAGATTAATCAACAGAAACCCAGCTGGATGCTAGCAGCTGTCATGTTCACAGACTGGACTTTGTTTCATTTCATCAACATTTTTGTATAATTTTCAGAGCAAACGATCCAAAATGTCCTTTAGGTGATGCAGAAAGTTGACATTTAACTTTGAGGAACCTGAAGCCTTTAAAAACCAGGAATCAAAAACATGAAAAGTTACAATTAAAAAAAAACTAACTACAGTCAAGAGTCTTTAGGTTTGATGTAGAAACATGAACGCCTCTGTTCTTCAGCTGCTCTGTCCCCGGATGTATGGACTTGTCTGGGTTTATTTCTACTTTGATTGTGATTCAGTCACACACACACACACATACACACACAGCATCCTGCCTTTCCACCCAGTCCACCCAGGAGTGGTTTCCATTAATTACTGTGTCAGTGTCCCACATTAACCCACTGGCCAGAAAACAAAAGGTTCCTCTGCAAACAAATAAAACCCAAGAATAAACCGTTGAATTAATTTGTTCTCGGGGCCACGGCAGAGTCAACCCCATGAAAACGGAACCAAGCGCTCGCCCGTATATTCAGAGCAGCAGCTAGGCCATCTGGATTGAGTTTATATTCCGATGTGCGTGTAATTTGTGCCGTGGTACTGTGTAAACACATTTTAATACACTGTAGGGGAAACGGAGACAAGAGACGGGCTTTTTACTCCTGCTGCTCCTGCTCCTGCTGCTGCTGCCCCCGCTCCTGCTCCTGCTCCTGCTGCTGCTGCTGCTGCTGTTGCTGCTGCTGCTGCTGCTGCTGTTACTGCTGCTGCTGCTGCTGCTGTTGCTGCTGCTGCTGCTGCTCCTCCTGCTGCTGCTGCTGCTCCTCCTGCTCCTGCTCCTGCTGCTGCTGCTGCTGCTGTTACTGCTGCTGCTGCTGCTGCTGCTGTTGCTGCTGCTGCTGCTGCTCCTCCTGCTGCTGCTGCTCCTGCTCCTGCTCCTGATCCTGCTCCTGCTCCTGCTCCTCCTCCTGCTCCTCCTCCTGCTCCTCCTCCTGCTCCTCCTCCTCCTGCTGCTGCTGCTGCTCCTCCTGCTGCTGCTCCTGCTCCTGCTCCTGTTCCTGCTCCTGCTCCTGCTGCTGCTGCTGTTGCTGCTGCTGCTGCTGCTCCTCCTGCTCCTGCTCCTGCTGCTCCTGCTGCTGCTGCTCCTGCTCCTGCTCCTCCTCCGGCTGCTGCTGCTCCTGCTGCTGCTGCTGCTCCTCCTGCTCCTGCTGCTGCTGCTGCTCCCGCTCCTGCTCCTGCTCCTGCTCCTCCTCCTGCTCCTCCTCCTGCTGCTGCTGCTGCTGCTGTTACTGCTGCTGCTGCTGCTGCTGCTGTTGCTGCTGCTGCTGCTGCTGCTGTTACTGCTGCTGCTGCTGCTGCTGTTGCTGCTGCTGCTGCTGCTCCTCCTGCTCCTGCTGCTGCTGCTGTTGCTGCTGCTGCTGCTGCTCCTCCTGCTCCTGCTCCTGTTCCTGCTCCTGCTCCTGCTCCTGATCCTGCTCCTGCTCCTGCTCCCGCTCCTGCTGCTGCTCCTGCTGCTCCTGCTGCTGCTGCTGCTCCTGCTCCCTCTGCCGCTGCTCCTGCTGCTGCTCCTGCTGCTCCTGCTGCTGCTGCTGTTGCTGCTGCTGCTGCTGCTCCTCCTGCTGCTGCTCCTGCTCCTGCTCCTCCTCCTGCTCCTCCTCCTCCTGCTGCTGCTGCTGCTCCTCCTGCTGCTCCTGCTCCTGCTCCTCCTCCTGCTCCTGCTCCTGCTCCTGCTCTCTCCTCCTTTCTAATGCCTTTGTTTTGTTGATGGATTTAGCAGACTCAGCAATATTTCAAGGCATGATAGAGGTGCAAAAAAACCAGGCTCTGTCGTGACAAACCAAACAGGCTGGAGCTGCAAAATGACAAATGTAGAGGCAGCAGTAAACAGTCTGGAATGACCACGTGAATCCCAGCAGGACTGGAGGAAGGAGCAAAGAGATAGAATACTGGGCAGGACCAGAACCAGGGCTGGGTCACAGTCACACACACACATGCACACAGATGCATGCACATGAAAATAAATGTTGGCAGACCTTGGAGGAGCCTCAGGCCTGTGGGGGCGACTAATGGCTAGAAACCTGAAAAATGCCCTGATCACAAAGAACCTGGGACAGAAAGAAGTGAATCAGAGCATCGGACACACGTCCATCCCTGCTGCTCCTTCTCCTCCTCTCACACAGCTGTCCTTGTGTGGACATTTCTTCATAAATACCACTGTTGTGGAGACGCTTCCTGCTTCTGGGGGCATCTTCAGAGCTGGGGTGTGTTTTGAAATTCAAGACTAGATTTGAAGTTGGGATTAGGATTAGAGTCAGATTAGGATGAGTCATAGTTAAAGTGGCGACTGGCAGTTCGTGCTGTAGATTTTCGTGTTTGCAAAGTTAAATTATTGTTTTCATTATTCTCATTATTATTGAAAGTGTATTTTTTCATGCGGTTCCTGACCGACGAGTTAACCACTTCATCTCTGACTCAGACTTTGACAGGATCTAAAGACTCCATCAGTGTCTACATGACACAGATCTATCAGCTCTTAATTAACTCTTGCCTGTCATCGTATCACGTCTATGTCCCGTACGTATGTGAGGGGCGAGGCCGGGGGATTAGGGATTTAAAGCAGCGCTGTGTTGTTTTATCAGCTACAGATGAATAACAAATAGTTATAATAATATAATTATTCTGTTGGAATCTGTACAGATCAGCGGTGTCAGCTTCAAAATAGCTTGTGTTTTATGTTTTGCCTAAATATAAGCGCAATCAATACTACAGGGAGAAAAAGTGCTGCCACCTGCAGGTGAAAACTCTCAGGATGTTTGAGCAAAAATTCACTGATCTGGAGAGAAATCAGATCTCGACCTGTTTCACCAACAAACTGGACCTGAGTCGTCTCAGGCCCCACGGTTTGGACATAGTCTGTGTGAAACGTGTGACAACAGAGGGTGAATCTGTGGTAAAGACTCAGTCTCTGCAGCAGGTGAGCGTGTGGCGCTCACTCCCTCCATCTGTGTCTCCACTGGTCTGGTCAGGATGAAGTTATCACGGTTCTATCAGACCTACTGTAAACGCTCTTCTGTTTTCACTTGTTCCGTGGCTGCAAATATGAAAACCATGTGTGACAAACCCGAGAAGTGGATTTTGAAGGACACGAGTGAAGGAATAATGTAATGAAAAACATCATCTATTCCGGTTGTGGGAATTGTTCAGTCCGACATTTTTCCGAGCATTCAGCTTAAAACAACTTATTTAAAATCCTTCCCCTTGATTTCATTTATTCCAGGACCATCTTTAATTTTTTCCTTCAAAAGTCACATCAACAGCAGTGTCCTTGTAGATAACAGCCACAGAAACAGGTTTGAACCAGTCTATAAGCAGCTGTTACACACACACACACACACACACATATATGTATGTAGCCTGGCTTTTTTTTAAAAACTGCAGTTACTACTATTCTCTGCAGTAAAATTTAATGTATAGTTATATATTTTACTTTCTGTTTTATTTCCTTTATGTCCTTAACTTGGCTCAGCCTGATGCAACATAGTTCAGTTCAGATGTGCACTAGACGGGATTATAAATGATCGTTGCTTGTGGATTAAAAGGAGATCTGTAAGCAGAATGAAAAAAAGAATGGGTTGATGGAGACATATGGAGACAGAGCTGGGAGTTCAGGCTTCAGTCCCACGCTGACGCAGTTGGAGGACTGATCTCAGAAATAGGTTGAAAATGTGGTTTCCTGACAGCTCTCCTCTGGTCAAGGGTCATGGAAACCATGAACACCAGTTTTTGACAGTAAGGAAATAAGAAGGAAAACCTTTCCAGTATTTGTACCTAATCGTAGGGATGCAAGTCAAAGTCTGACAAACGTGTGCTGCTGGTGTTGTTACTGAAGGAGAAGCATTGTTTTAGTTAAGATGTCCTGGTCCTGGTCCCCTGGTCCACTGGTCCTGGTCCTGGTCCCCTGGTCCTGGCCCTGGTCCTGGTCCTGGTCCTGGTCCTGGTCCTGGTCCAGTGGGCCTCAGTTCCTCTCCCCTTTGTTCCACTTGTACTTGGTTGATGTCTTATCACCTTCTAAACTGTTTATATCTCCTGGTCAGATGTGTGTGTGTGTGTGTGTGTGTGTTTTAAATGGACATTTGTTTCACCTTGTTCTTCCATTCACTCTCTTTACCTTTTAGCTCTCTCTCTCTCTCTCTCTCTCTCTCTAAACTGTGTGTGTTTGGGTCTGTCTGTGGGGAGTCAGAGGTCATTATTAATCTTGGGAGCTCTCCTCGCTTCAGGCACAACAGCAGGGCAGCATCCGTGTGTGTGTGTGTATTTAAGTGAAGGAGAAAGGAGTGGTTGGGAATGAGTCAGTTACACTCCTGGAGTAAAGGTGTGGGGGAACATGTTTTCGTGAGTGCAGCGTCTGTAAGCCGTTTAGTGTGTGTGTGTGTGTGTGTGTGTGTGTGTTTCTACAAGAGAAGGAGAGGGAAAGTGCATTTTGCCATGATGGATCATGGGAGACCCACATTCTTAATGCACACTCGCACAAGACAGACACCCATGAGAAATGAAGGGAAGAGAAGGATAGAGAGAGAGAAAAGGAGGAGGGAGGGTGAGGGAGGAGAGAGAGGGAGAGGGAGAGAGAGAGAGTGACAGAGAAAGGATAGAGGGAGAGCAGAGGGAGAGCCCCTGTTCCTCCTGAACTCATTAACCGTTGTCCTCTCCGCCCTCCCTCCTGCACTCCCACAATGCCGAGCAGCGGCGTGCATCAATAACGCCGGTGACAGCACAAGGGGGGACAGGTCAGACAAGCAACCGCCATCTCCTTGGCAACCACCACTATGGCCACCATCGCCACGACAACAATTGCCAAGCGCCCACGGGGGGTTTCCTCCATCTCCCCCTTCTTCTCTTCCTCCTCCAGGCCCAGCTCCCCCTTGAGCAGCCGTCACACAGCGAGGGCCGCCGCGCCTGCTGCTGCCGGATCAGAAGAAAACTAAATCCACAGCACGGCTCCGGCAAAGGACGAGGCACAAAAAGAAGAGGGAAAAAAAAGCTGAGTGATCTTGATTCTGAGGTTAACTGAATGGACAGTAGGAGGAGGTGGAGGGGGGAGGAGGGGAGAGGGGAAGAGGGGGAGAGGGGTAGAGGGGGAGAGGGAGAGAGGTGGAGAGGGGGAGAGGGATGTAGCAGTGGAGACTCTGAGGCCCACTGAGCATCACTAGTGGAGCCAGGATTTAAAAATAGGTGGCTGTAGTCTGTGTTAATTTCTGTTTTAATCTGGTTTCAGAGCAGCTGAGACCATGAAGACATTGGACTCTAGTCCAGTTAAGGCACATGGTTTGACTCTGGGCTCTAAGTCCTGAATCGTGTTCAGGAGTTGAGTTCCAAAGATCGAAGAGTCCAAGTCATAAGACAACTTGTCTAAGTTGAGTTAATGGGCTTTTGAGTCGAACTGAGTCACAGAAGTTTGAGTTTAGTCCAGGTCCAGTCCTCCAGGGTTCCAACCTGGTTTAGTCTGCTTTCTTGATTCTGGACTAACGTCTTGAAGTCCATTGACCCTCAGTGACAAACCGCCGCCCCATTAAAGCCCATTGATGTGAACTGTAAATTGCAAGTAATCAAATTGTTATAAATTTGATTGTTTATTTTATAACATTTTTAAGGAAACTTCGTTTCCTTTGCTGTCACGGAACCGTCACCATGAAATCATAGCTTGAACAGGCTCCTATTGGACGAGCCAGATGTCAATCAGACAATCTTTATTTCATACATTTCTTTAAATCTGGTGGTCAAGACTGAAGTCATGTTAAAACTGACCTGGAATTATTCATAACATTTCTTTGAAGAAACACGTCTGTTCTTCAGGGCACATTCCATTTCTTTTAGATCATTCCAACGATAGAACACCTCATGGTCCTACGAAGGAGAACTCTCGACTCAGGTTGTCACTGTTGTTCAGATAGAAAATGGAGATATTTATTATTGTTTTATGTAGTTTAGAGTTAAATTACAGCTGATGGTCGAAGAAGACCGTGTCTGTGCGTGCGCGCGCGCGCGTCCACGGCTGGGAGGAGAGTTATGAAGAGAGATGTAGAGAGATGTAGAAACAGAGAGCGACGGAGTGAACGTATCGGGGAAATTGGTGATAAAAACGCAGTGTAGACACCGCCGCTGAGTTAAATATCATATCTTGTTCTGTGTGTTTTTGTAAAATCGTATTTCTGTACTGTATAAAATGTCAGCTCCAGGTTCACGCGCCTCCTGATCGACATGACGCGGCAGCCTTGCAGCGCGAGCCCACTGAGCTGGAGCGAGGGATATTTCCTGTCCTCGCGGACAGAAGAACAAGGCGAGAGAGGGAAAGCGCGGGACCCTTGTGAGAATTGCAGCCAATCGCTGAGTGGATGCGCAGGTGGGTGTGTTCAGAATGCGGAATCCTCACCAATCGCAGCGTAGTTAGTGGCCGCGGTCCCACGTGGGGTCTGAGCTCCGCGAGACAACCAGCGGGCTCTGAGCCAATCACAGCCGAGCAAGGTGTTAATGTGGACACGGATTGGCTTGCTGCTCCTAACAGAGTTCCCCTCACTCATCACGTTTAGCCTGTTTGCAGTTTAACCCTTTTCTTCCACACAGGAAGGAAAAGCTCCGCTTTGCCCATAAAACACAAACCGGCGCTGTTATGTTACAGCGAAACGTGAATTAATGAGAGAATCAGAGGCGGTTTGTTTTTAGAAACGCGATACATCAGTTAATCCCGAGCGTTTAACTGCGTCTCTTCAGACAAAGTTGGAGGAAAGCGATGATTATGTTCTTTTACAGAGCTGGAGCGCATGGAGCCGTTCTCCATGAGTGTTTATGTGCATTTCCTCGTACTGTTACTAGGATTTTTTAAGTAACCCAAATAACGAGTAATAATGAGTCAGAATCTTCACCATGTATATAATGTACATCTATCCTGCTCTTTGAAAAGTCCTGTCTTTGAAAGAGCCCCAAGATCCACAACACAACGTCAGCGTTTTCAAACCAGTACGGTCACTTTCAAACAGCTCTTATTGGCTCTTAATGTCCCACAGATTGACTTGAATGTATTTTTTTTATCACATATTTCCTCTTAATTTGATCTTCAGCTACAAAAAAAACTAGTTTTCCATGTATTTGTACCTAGTATACTGTTGTAAAGGCCCTGGAACTATGCAGTGGACACAGGGCTTGTACTGTTGTAAAGGCCCTGGAACTATGCAGTAGACACAGGGCTTGTACTTTAAAACGTATAGCAAATAAATATTCCTTTAACTGGGAGCCAAGGGCAAATTTGGACCATATGTGTAGAATGTCCTTTATTATACTAGGCTGAAGCCAGGGGGCAGTGGTCAACAGTTGCCCTTTACCTTACCTAGGATAAGGCCTTAAAGACAAACCAATTTGACTCCTCCTTTTTAACCCAATCTGCCCCATCATAGAGCATCAAGTGAACACAAGGCCTGGCTTCCTGTCTAATGAAAAGCACTTTCAGATCCAACCGCTCAGTTAGCAGTGGGGTGAAAAGGCCATGTTGACAGTTTTACAGAAAACGGACAACAACAAACTACAAACACACATAATTCTTCCTAAGTCTTTCCTCATGGCTGTCACCATCCCAGTATTGATAATGACAATAATAATAATATTATTATGAATGCTCTCTGGGGGCGCCCCACTTCCATCCCTGGACTCCTCATGTGGTGGCCCCACGTGTGTGCGTGTGTGTGTGCATGTGTTTCCCCCTCCCAACACCCCGCACCCCCTGAAGCGCCGCCGGCAGCCCTGCCTCTGCTTCACACACACACACACACACACACACACACACTCCTCCCCCTTTTTTTAATTGCATTGATGGTTCATCGTTGGTATCGCTTCACGTGTTGACGTATTTTCAGTTCCTGCAAAGTTATTTCTCTCTACCTAAAAGCAAAAGAACAGACATTAAAAGCATCCATTTTTAAATAGCACCAAAAGTCTTTCCCTCCTACGCTATGCAGTCACACAGGCACCAACAGTGACACGCCAAGCATCAATCTTCTCTCTCTCTCTCTCTCTCACACACACACACACACACACACACACACACACTCTCTCTCTCTCTCTTTCAAAACTTCACACACACACACTCTCTCTCTCTTTCAAAACTCCCCAAAATATCCCCCGAGGACCGTGTTTAGTAAGAGAGGCAGAGTAAAAAAAAGGCTAATGTCGCCCCTTAGTGGCTTTCTTTCATATTGCAGATTGACAAAGCGTCCGGAAATCTCACGCACTGCGTCCTAATAACATTCAGAAAGTATTCAAAACCAAAGGTTTGCTAAATTAAAGACATTTTGAATGTTTTGATTAACCTGCAGTTAACGACATTTTCTGCATATATTGATTTCTTCCTGTTTCCAATAATAGGTAACACAGTCTCTATAATAAGCAGCCTACACGGTAGAATTCATGAATTTCTGACCAAAATTCCAACACAAAAAAATCGTACATTCAAGTGGAAGAAGAAAAAAAAGGGGCTACTTTTTTCTTCTCTTCTTGAAAAATCATTTCAGTCAAAGCCAATTCCCTGAGAGAATGAAAGACATCATGGTGAACAGAAAGTCTCTTTCAACAGGAAACAAAACCGTTTTCATCTTGGAATGATTTTTGTTGATTTTTTCCTCCTAACATCGTCATGAAAACGACTTTAATGACTGAAGACAAAAGACAGAAAAGGAAAAATGGGAGAAAGTTTAAAAATGGGAAAGTGATGACAGAAGCAAGTGAGGAAGAGCAAAAGTGTGTATTTGTGTGCGGTAGGAAAGGATGGGGGGCACTGTGGGGTAGGAGGCAGCACCCTGCAGTCCCAAGTAATGGCAGAATAGAAGTTAATAGGGTAGAAAAAGGGCTGGAGGCTGTTAACTCACAAACGGTCATTTTGAATTCCCCTGTTCTCTCACTCTGTCACCTCCTTTCTTTTCTCCATTCTTTGTCCCTTCTTCTCCTTGGCACGTTTCCTATCTGCTCCTGGCTTCTCCCTCTCCCTGCATACTTAACCTGCTGTCTCCCACCACTCACCTTTTCACCTGCTCCTTTGCCTCGTCTCCCATCTTGCAGCCTCTCCTCCTCCCATCCTTTCATCCTTCCATTTATTCCTGCCTCAATTCTCACTCCTTTCTTTCCACCCCCCCTTTCCCCTCCCTCCTTCCTTCGTCTGTGTCTCCTTGGAGGAGGTGTAATGATAGCTATTTGAGTGTCATCAGAGGACCGCTGTAATGGCTTCTAAAGCACCATCCCACAGTTGCCACGGTGAACCTGGCACAGCCGCGGTCCCAGAATAAGGAGACGAGGGAAGAAGGGCTGGAAAAAAAGAATGGAGAAGAAGGGAGGGCGCGAGAGAGAGAGAGAGAGAGAGAGAATGAGACGGTGGGAGGGGGTGAGAAAACATCTGGTTGGCTATCGACAGGCGTCACTGTGCCGACGGCAGCAGGAGCGCTGGCACATCAGCAGACGATAATGTGGGGCCCCAGGGGGCCACAGAGAGCTAATGATGCGTGAGATAAGATACATGTGAGAAAGAAGTACAGTAAGAGTGATAACAGTGACGCTAATGAAAATAATGGCAATGATCACAATAACCCTATATGACTTTTTTGGTTTGTGTGTATGTGTGTGTGTGTGTGTGTGTGTGTGTGTGTGTTGAGAAATTGCAGAAAAAATGCAATGAAAAAAGATACAAATTTTCACATGTCCTTCTTCTTTGTGTTTTCCAAAAGATAAGGGCGTAGAATGAATATAATGTGCATCTTACTGCACACACACAGACACACACAGACACACACAGACACACACACGCCTGGTGCAGCCCCTCTTTGTTTATGCAGAAGTGATTTGGTCCACATCATTAGCCCTGTGTCAGCGGACACTGGGGGCTTTTCTAAATTGCTTTTGTCCAGGAAGCTTTTCATGATTAGATGTGAGACGTTAAACTTATTAAAGTCCTTCATTATCTCTGAGTGTCGTCGTTTGAATGGCAGGTGTCACTTCAGTGGACATTAGCATCCTGACGTTAGCATCTCTCTGATGTCAAGTCTGATGACGAACTCAGAGGAAACGTTGATTGTGGCTAACTTTTAGCATGTTGTTTTAATCATGATTTTAGCTTTGTAGCTAACTAACTAGCTCTTTTTGCCTTTTTTATTTAGTCAGTTTACTAACACCTTGATCTTTACAGAAGGTTTTGTAAAAATATCTATATTTATATCTATATATTGTTAACTATCTTTATATCTTTTGATATTTTTGCTTCTTTATTTGAAATCTTCCCTAAGATATAACATAAGACTTAAGAATGTTTAATTTAATTTAGTCTTAAATCAAAAATCTGAACCGACATATTCCTCATTTCATCAGGATAAAAAATTATCAAGTCAAGCCTTCATCTGATAAAGCGACTGGGGGAACAATGACATCACTCATGTCCTTCAGTGTCCATGTTTTCGTGTGTGTGTGTGAATGTGTGAACACACATGGTTTATCACAATCTATGTAAAATGCTGCAGTTCAAGTCTGGGTCAGGGGGAGTAAATCTTCAGATGGGTGGTGTTTACGATGAACCCTGGGACCCTCCTCTGACCCAAGTGTGTGCGTGAGTGTGTTTCACACACACGTGCATGTGCGTGTGCAGTGAAATATATGTTGCTTTGGGTCAGTGAGTCTGTGAGGACATTTATGGTCATTGACAAGGAAGGGGGGACGTGTTTGTGTGTGTGTGTGTGTGTGCCAGTTGATTAGCCAGGTTGGGATGATTGGTTTGAGGATTAGATGGAGTCAGGAACAGATACGTCTGTTTACTCTGCAAAGAAGACTCATAATAGGCTGATTGGCAGGGTTTATTACCCCACCCCACCCCAACCTTCACACACCACACTCGTCCACCGATCCTCTTACTGACCACACACATTCTTTCAATCCCCCCTCATATGCTGATGAGCTCGTTACTGTTTCTTCCGCAGCACCTGCCGTTCCAGTCTCCAAACCTCCAGTCCTGACCCAGAGAGCTTGCAATCAGAGAAGATGTGAAACCAAATCCCCCAACATGGGCCACGTAAGGCGAGCTCCACTCCAAAGGCAGAGTAGGAGGGAGGAGGAGAGGGTGGGGGCGGGGGTAAGGGGCAGTGCTCTGGTTACCCTCGGCTGTTTGCATTGTTTCTTCTTACCTGCCTTTTATGTGTCAGAGAAAGAAGTGAAGAGCTGGGGATAAAAGAGCAGAGACGGAGAAAGGCCGGATTATTAAGAACAGAGGGTAGAGAGAGGCTCAGACAGAGAGAGGAAAGAGAGAGAGAGAGAGAGAGAGAGAGAGAGGAGAAGAAGGAGAGGATGGGTGAGTCTTAGGGTGACAGAGGGCTGACTCGAGATATACTTTAAATGCTTAAAGGAAAGGGTTCCTGTGCTCACTGCACCATAACAGTTCCATCGGCCTGTGAGGATGTTCTTCTTCACCGATCAAGCTATCGTCTGACGGTTTTGGACTTTAATGAAGGCAGACAGAAGGTCTGAATGAGCCTGAGAAGAAGAACTCCCCAACCTAACGTTAGGTCACTGAGAAATAAAGGCCAGACGAGCGAAGGCAGCAAGGACCGACAAACGAGGCCCAGCTTCAACAGACGAATCCAGGAAGTTCAAGAGAGGAGGAGGTGAAGATCTGGGAGAGCAGGTCAGCAGAACATAAGAGTCTGCAGGAGAGAGAAAAAGACCAAAGGAAGGAGAGAGGAAGAATTACAAGAGGGCGCACGTTGAAAGAAGCCTCTTAAGTCTGGCAGCTGGAATTAGAGCCACAGAAACTGCAGAGGGGAAACCACAAAACCACAGTAAGTAAATTAGGCGGCTGTGGCTGGAAACATGTATAATAAAGCTGTGGGCCGGGGAGGAATCTGTGGTCAGGGGAGTGCTTTAAACACTGTACCTTAATGAATTGATTTCCTGTCTTTAAAACTGTTAGGTTGCATCATTCTCCATGACATCACTCCTGTTCCACACCTTTCTGAGGGAACCTCATTTAACCCTTGGTAATCCTGCGCCGTTTTCTTTCCTGGATTAAATCTTGGATCCCACATATTTCTCCTGACGCCTAGATCAAGATGCCAGCCAATGGGAACCGCCCCCTGAAGCTGCAGTTTGGTCTCATCAACCACGAGGGTCGCTACCTCACCGCTGAAAACTTTGGCTTCAAGGTAATAACACAGTGTTCAACAAAACGTTACTATCTACTACTTACACTACAGTACTACAGTACTAGCAGTACTTTAAATTTAACTCTGTTCAAGTACCATAACCGTGTCCCTGTGTCTTTATCCTGGGTCATTGAATCTCTCTCAGGTGAATGCGTCAGCTCCCAGCCTGAAGAAGAAGCAGATATGGACTCTGGAGCAGGACTCTCAGGACTCTCAGGTAGTCTACCTCCGCAGCCACCTGGGCCGCTACCTGGCTTCTGACAAGGACGGCAAGGTCACCTGCGAGGCGGATGGCCACAATTCAGACTGTGGCTTCCTGATCGTGGCCCAGTCCGACGGCCGCTGGGCATTGCAGTCCGAGCAGCACCTCCGTTTCTTCGGCGGCTCCCGGGACTTCCTGTCCTGCTTCGCCCAGTTCATCACAGATGCCGAGCTGTGGGCCGTGCACCTGGCCCTGCACCCGCAGGCAAACTTGCTGTCAGTGGCCCGCAAACGGTACGCCCACCTGTCTGCAGAGGACGGGGAGATCGCCGTGGACATGAACATTCCCTGGGGAGTGGATTCCCTCCTCACTCTGGTCTACCTGGATGGGAAGTACTGCCTGAAGACCTGTGATGGCCGCTTCCTTAGCAACGATGGGAAACTAGTGACGCAGAGCGGGAGGACCACTGCGTACACGCTGGAACTGAAGTGTGGGAAGTTGGCCTTCAAAGACTGTGAGGGCAAGTACTTGTCCCCCATGGGTCCCACTGGAACGCTGAGATCCGGACGCTGCTCCAAGCCTGGCAAAGATGAACTGTTTGACCTGGAGGAGAGCCACCCACAGGTGGTTCTGATGGCGGCCAACAGAAGATATGTCTCCATAAGGCAAGGTGAGTTCATCACAGACTTTAAATGGGAAGTGGAGATTTTATTGGCTCAAGTAAACCAAGTAAATCAAGTTTACTTGAAACAAACAGCTGTTAGTTTTGAGTAAGGTCAAGGGTTCGATTCCAGACGGAGCTCCTTTTTTTGTTACCACAATAAAAAAGGCTGTTGTGACTAAGCGCTGGTTGTTTACCAATCAGAGGTCAGTGGTCCAGTCACAGACTGTGTTAGTTTAGGTGTGATCAGGATCTGGTGTGGATTTTATTACGATATCTGGCGAAATTCTACATCAGAGGGTGAGGTTTTTCCTGGAGTGCCACTGAGAACAGTCACCTGAGCCTGTATCTCTCGCACACTGACCCACATGCATGCATAATAAAGTACAGACCCAGCAAATTCTACTGCTACAATTACTACAACTACACTACGACATAGTACAGCTGTACGACCCCTCCCACCCCCAGAAAACTGAGCTGACCATGGACAGGAAGTACAGTCACTCCTGCCTCTCCTGAATATGTACGGGTCAAGACGCCAGGCCAAGAGGCTCTCCAGTGATTGACAGCCGATAATGGGTGCATGGTCATCATGGGTAAACCTGGGTATTCTTCTGCAGCAGCGTGGGCTGGTTGGTTGCATGTCTGTGGTGAAAACAGGACAGATGAGTCTGACACAGGAGACTATCAGCATCATCTGGGAGACCTGAGACGAATTTGCAGCAGGGCTGCATGTGATTTGGGTTTGACTGCCGTCGCTGCTTCGTCTTCAGACTGGGTTTTATGACAGATTAGATCTGTGCGCTCTAAAACCATGACAGGAGTTTTTCATTTGTACTATTAGGGTTCAAACGCAGCTGTTTTCCCTCAAATATAAACAGTTGTTATGTTTTGACTAACACAACGTTTCTTTATGACTTGACAGCCAACCACTCAGTCTTTTAATACCTTAGCTAATGGTTATCTATCTTTTGCTGTTTTTTGGCTAGCATTTAGCTACTTTTTTCTGTGTTTTTGAGCTATAACTTCTACAATTATTTTGACTAACTGTAGCTTTTTTAGATATATATCAAAAATAAATATAGATAACTAAAAAAGCTAAAACAAATAGCTAAAATACATACTGGATAGTTTATTACTAATATTTATAGTGCGCTATATATATATATATATATACTATAATGTACTATAATGTACTATAATGTACTATAATGTACTATAATGTACTATAATGTACTATATTGGGTATCTGTTGTCATTAATTCAACCTTCAACCCTGAATCTTTTTAGTGGTTATTTTTAAAGTTCTGGGTTTTTTTTTCTTATATATAACCTGTATTTATTTTTTAATTAAAAAGTCAGCTTTTGATTTTAAATTTTACAAAGGAACGTACCTTAATCTCTTTACAAGTTCTCACTAGCACTTTTGATTGGTTCCGGTGGACAGGGTTTTGCTTCTGGGTCTGATTTGAAACCGGATTTGGTTCTGGAAAACCTAGCAGCAGTGCTTGTCAGAACACTTGGATGTGGCACTAATACACCAGGCTGCAGATTTCTGTCTGCAGGGTCAGGTTTCTGCAGCCTGGGCCCCGGGGCCTCAGGACACTGTAACTGTATCTCCATCAGTTCATTGATCCTGGTTAGCTGTAGAAGCTTCAGGAAACCGAGTGAGTGGCGGCTCTGAAAAATGATTAGTTGAGGAGAAAGTCCAGTGACATGACATGATGGAGTGTAAACTGTCTGAGGGAACATTCACAGTGAACACCAGTCACGGGATGGTTTACCTTCACACACACACACACATATATATAGTTTCCAAATGTAGGCAATGTTAATGCTGGCATACACACACACACACACACACACACACACACACACACATATAAATATATTTGTATATGTATTTAGTTTCACATCATTTAAACAAATTATCTATATAAATCACATTTAAGGAGATTCACATGTATTAAAATCTAAAAATAGAAATACAATTTTCATAAGATTTTAAAATTCAGATCTTGAAATTTCCAGAAAAATAATTTCCATTCTTCCTGTATCAGAAAAACATGAGAATATTTACACATACATACAGAAACAAGCACCTTTGTCCTCCATCAACATAATGTTGTATCTTTCTCTGACACACACACACACACACACACACACTGGTACCGTCATTGGTCCCACTGCAGCCAGTGCTGAAGTGAGGTGTTCTGAATTATTGATGCAGTTGGCCCCTGTTCCTGGAAGGCAAAGAGGGGAGTCTACTTTCAGAAACCCAAGCTGCCTCTTACCTGGGGCATAGATTCTAACCCACTAACCCCAACTCCTCTGTCTGTGTCTGCATACGGTACATGAGCAGGAAAACACACACCCATACACACACTCAAAGTGAGTCAATCTTCAGACTTTGAGAAACACTGACACTGCAGAGCAGAGCTGGTACACAGACATCACCTGCAGGTGGTCTCAACTGTTGGTTCCAGGTCCTAGTCTGTACAATGTTAGGTATGTTTGTAAATAACTAAAGCGTCTATGGAGAAGGATGGAGACAAGAGAAGGTGGAGATAAAGGGGGAGAGTGAATGGGAATGGTGACCTAACAATCTCCCCCTCCCCCTGGACCTTTAAAGAATCAGAAAAAGAAGATGAAATAATGGAGAAATTAATTATTAATCAATTTAGCCTTAAATCGAGAGTTGACCTTCAAGGTCACCAGAAAGACATTGTAATTTTGAACATAACAACATCAGTGCTACGTTTTTGACATGGTTTGAAACTTTTAGCAGGTTTTTTAGAACTTCTGTGGACGTTTTCAGCATTAGGTTATAAATTAAGGATTATGGATTGTAACTGAGGTTAGAGTAAGCTGTCTTTAAGATTCCTTACAGGTACAGAAAAAAAAGTCATACCTAAAGGTTAATGTGTACTGACGCATGTGAAATGAAACACACACACACCTTCTCTCCCTGCCTCTCTCTCGCTCCCTCTCTCTTTCTCTTTCTCACACACACACACACACACACATCTCAGTAACAAACTAGTGAAAGAAAATGCAGGAGTGGTTTCAACAACATTAACAGAAAGTGCAGTATCAGCTTGCTGTTAATAATAGATGCCAGAGCCATCTTCTGCTGATGGATTAGTTAGGCCTGGTCCACTTCCAGGCTGCAGGTGGGGCAGCAGCGGAGGAAAGTGGAGCTGGATTCAGGGGTCTGACCTAACATGTGGCAGTAGCAGTGTTGGAGGGGCCACGGCTCCTGTTTAATAGTTCATCAGCCATCATGGTGGTGACGACAGCCTCTGATTTGTTATGCTTGAACAACCCGTGTGTCAAAGATGGTCATCAACACGGCCATTATTATCCTCTGATTGCCGGCATGGATTTCACTGTATCTAATCTCCTCCTGCCCCTGGTTCTTCTTTTTCTGTCTCCTCCTCCTCCTCCCTCGACCTGCTCCCTCTTCCTCCGTCTCCTCTCATCTATCAGATAACGTCGCCGAGGTCCCAGCTGAGCCTGTCTGAGGATCATTTCTAGGTTGAATTAGTGTGAAATGGACACACGGAGTAGGTAGACAAAGCATGACATTGAGTTGGAGATGAGAGGAGAAGAAGAAGGAGAAGGAGAAGAAGAAGAGGGATGGGCCCCGGGGCATTGGTGCAGAGTAGAGGGGCCTGAAATTTATGCTTCAAATGCACTTAAGATCAATGATGATTTAACCAGTTGTAAGACCTGCTGATAGCGTTTTTATTGGGTGTGAATTAGAGCAGCACCGCAGATCAGTAAGCATGACATCTTTGTTACTCCTCATCCCGACTCCCTCCTCCTCTATCTGCACCTCCATATCAAATTAAAGCAAAAGCTGAAAACAGAGATGTGATCTGAGTTATATCAGCAGCCAGGCCTGAGTATCTGTGAGATAAACACAGATACAAGGCTCTGGTAGAAGCTCCACAAGAGCTGGATTATGCAGATGTCATTTCCATGCCGACATCCATCAGTGGCTTTAAATAAAGCAGATGAGCGTAACACAGGTTTATCACCGGGGGCAGCAGCATCATCATAAAACCCACAGCGGTGACCCTACACGTCCTTGTCGCGACAACATCTGTGTTAATGCCCACAGCAACAAAATCACTGTGGTTATTGGGTTCAGTCCACAGCAGGAAATTAGTGTTTATAATCACTGTGTTTTACGACTTTTCTGATTGTGTAACATGCAACTAGATATTTTATTAATATTAAGAATATTACACTGTTTGACTTACAGTGTCATGATCTTAAGTGTCAATGTATTTTTTTATTTTGTATTTTTTAACATTTTCTCACAACTGTGAATTTCTTCAAAACTCCACAGAACTTTATTTTAAACCGGCTACAAAACTGCTAATGCCGACTCATGCCGAGTATTCATGATGGGGACCGTGTCTCTTTGACCCTGCAGGAGTCAGCCTCTCAGCCAATCAGGAGGACGAGACGGACATGGAGACGTTTCAGATGGAAATCGACAAGGAAACCAGGAAGTGCACGTTCCGCACCAGCCAAGGAAACTACTGGGCACTGGTAGCCCACGGAGGCATCCAGAGCACGGCCATTGAAGTGTGAGTGACGGCGGCTGTGTCGAATGAAATATTAATTAAAAAAATGTTAACGTTAAACGAAAACAATGGTCTAATGTGGATAAATGTTCAAACGCTGGTAGTTTACGCACTAATGAACATCCGCATTGATCACTTTATGTGAGTGGTGTCAACTAATGAATTACTTTAATTTGTAAACATGCGACAAATGCCTTTTTTTTAACATGTCAAACACATTTTCCCTCGCGTGATTCCCATCGGCAGATCAGCAAACACTTTGTTTGCAATGGAGTGGCTCGGCCAGAAGGTGGCACTAAAGGCCAACAATGGAAAATACATCTGCATTAAGAAGAATGGACAGTTATTGGCTGTCAGTGATTCTATAGGTCAGAGGGCATATTTTTAATTACCTTTATTGTCTGCTATAATTCGGTATTTGTTGTATGTTTTTTAAATATATAAAACATATGCACACATGCCTGTTTTTATCAGGAGAGGACGAACAGCTGAGCCTCAAGCTGATCAACAGGCCCATGCTGATCCTGAGAGGAGAGAACGGCTTCATCTGCCACCACAAAAACTCCAACACTCTGGATGCCAGCAGATCAGTCTATGACATTTTCACCCTGCAGTACAGTAACGGGGCCTATCACATCAAAGGTCAGCACACAGGGGTCAGAGGTCAGACAAGGTCCAGGATCACAAAAAGTCAAATATTGCTCCAATATTAGTTATAATAAAAACATTTACCAAATAACTGAGAGCCAACTGATTGGCCGATAACTAAAAGCTTGGAAAAACACCTGGAAACAGAAATTAAGTATTTAAAAATAAAGATAGACAAAAAGATGAGAAAAACATAAGGAGTAATTTGCCAGAGGAAATTCCCTGGCAAGGAGCAGTTTACAGTGTAAAAGATTGTTGTAGTGAAGTAAAGTTGGCCATAAAGTGCACAGTTAGCTAAATATATAAACAGATAAATAAATGTTCTAATTACTTAAATATAAGACAAGCTAAATAAATAGCTCTAATTTAATCTAAAACATTTTAACATTTAATGAAATTTGTCTTGAAAATGGTGTTTGTCTGTGTGTATTTGGTATATCTACATAGGTGTCACGGGTCAGTTCTGGTACGTGAACAGCGCTGGCCTGGTCTGCTCAGACGGTGAGGTTCCTGAAGAGTTCTCTCTGGAGCTGCATGTCCATAGCCGCCTTGCCATACGTGGAAAGAACGGCAAATACCTGCGTGGAGACCAAGGAGGAACGCTGAAGGGGGATGGAGTGAGTCTGAACAGCGCTGCCTTGTGGGAGTATTAAAACAATTTAAGGTTGAACCTGGTTTCAAAGCTGAGGCCCAGGTTCTAGTGATAGATCATGTCCTGGAGGTGTTGTCCACATTTTTAAAATTGAAAGTATTGAAAATGGGATAAAAGTGAAGAGAAGTGAACAGACTGTGGATGAGACGCCAAGAGACTCGTAGAGTTGTGATGTGTACACTTTAAAACCCAGCATGAGGGTGACCTGTCGTTATCCCCGTTTGTATTTTCCTAACTTCCCCCTCCACACATTAGTAGCAGCAGGTGTATCATCTATCCACCCCTCCACCCAGTGAGCAGAGTGACTCAAGTGCCATTTGAGACACACAGGAAGTGAGGTCATCTCCTTTGATTAGTATGGTATTGCTGTTGGTGAATACGGATGTCCCTGATCACCTGCAGTAACAATAACAGTAGAGTCCTTGTCATTACATTCATTTTTAATGAGCTCCTTTGTTAGCCTTTAGCCTTTCTGGAGGAAATCACATGGAGGTTTAAAAAAAAAAATAAAGGTGCATGCGTGGTTCTGTTCCTGATGATAAGTTTCTGTTTCTTTTTTTTTTACACTGCAGATGCAGAGTCTCCCACAGACAGTATTGTGGTTCAGTGGAGCCATTTGAATCCGTTGCACAACAGCACTCGTCTGTCGATTCACTCCATTAAAAATAATTAAAAACCAAATTAAGAAACATAAACATGAACAAAGATTGATAATATATAATAATAAAAATTAAGAAAACATTTTATATTATTGTTATAAAAATGGGTAAAATAACCCAGTGAGGGACAGTGAGCGAGACAACGCAGTATCGGGGCCACTAAGGTAGGAAAAGGACTGGGAGTGAGGACTTGATTTAGATGATAGGAAGGGAGAGAGAGATTTAAGCGACAGGTAAAATGACCAAGCGAGGGACAGTGAGTGAGACAGTGTGGAATGGAAAAATGGAGCTCGGTTGAGCACTTAGTTACTTACTCGTCACTTGGAAAACTCGTATTTCAAGGAGCTTGTATTTCGGGACTAACCGATGACTCAAACCCTTGAGACTAAAACATTCAACTATTTTTAAAAAGTCATCTTCTAGTAAGTCTAAATCATCACCACCTCTTGCTTTTTCTTCTGACCTTCAGACCAGAGCTCCAAACCCTGGAGACTTGACTTGACTCAGACGTGTCTCTAGTGACTTAAACTTTGACTTAAAACAGACACTGTCTATCCATCTGATGTGATATCCATTCAGACTGTGGATGTCAGACAATATGCTAATTGTTTCTTAACACGTTGTTTTAATTTAATCTAAAGAAACAGGAAATACTACAAGCTCCAGTGGCGTAATCAGTTAGCGTGCAGTACTCATAGGACAGTAACCTGCAGAGTGAGCTGGCGTTGTGAGTTTCAGCCTCACCTGGAGCAACAATAATTTTACTGAACAACTTGCCCTCGATAATGACTACTTTACCAAATGCCAATTAACAGATAATTATGTTCTCCACCAAATCACCACAAAAACTTTATCTGTATTGGGAAAAATATGTTTTATTTCTTTACAAGAACATGTTTTCAGACTAACTGATGCTCAAAATGCCAATTCCTGACCAGACTCGAAGGCTGAAACTGGCTGCAGGGGCAGCTGTGTGTGATTACAGTATGACGAGAGGATTTTCTCTCAGTTCTCTGTAGACAGAGAGAAGACATCTGGTCTGCTGTCCCAGGGAAATGTCCTCACCGAGAGCTCTAGAGAGTCGGCTCTGCTGGACTTGCTGCAACAGGCGCTGAAAGAAATTGGACCATATGTGAGTCGAGGTTTTTCTGTTCACTTTTCTGGGTGTGTTGTGGGGGGACGTGTTTGTCACCGTACCTCTGCTCGCTGCAGTGCTGCTCTTACGCCCAACGTCTGAAGCGTTCTGTTAGGAGCACTCTCCGGAGCACTCCGCATCAGAGCCTGTGTCCAAGAACAGAGCAGGGATGAAAGGAAGAGACTTCAAATGAGAACTCTTTCATGTGTCCATTTGAAAGTGCAGGGACATTAAAACAGGATTTCTAAAGACTAATGAAGTCAAACAGAGTTTGATCACAGATAACTCTTCATTATCATTCATTACATTCCATGTCTGCCATTAGAAAGTGTCTTGTGTGTGTGCGTGTGTGTGTGTTGTTTTTGTACCTGTAGCCGTTGCAGCACAGCGTGATGGAGTCCACACACAGCTGTCAGTGATGAGCTGTCAACCTGAACTTCTACGGCACTCACAGACTCCAGTTTGTCTCCAACACCAATCTGGAGAAGACAGGACATCAGCTGTCACTCAACAGACTGTGGGATTAACACCAATCCGGTCAAAGACCGTTGATTCTGTTCTGACTGTTAAGAACATGTAGATTCTTAACAGTTCCAAAATACTTTTTGGTTGATGTGTCTCAAATGTCAAACATACAGTTTTGATTCTTACCACATCATTTCATGTAGGAAAACAGATTCCAGAACATATTATAATTCAGAATGAAAGTAATTTATTTTTTGTATGGTGGTTAATCGGATTCCTCTGTTCTACCTCTGTTGCGGTCAGTCTGACTCTTTCTCCATTTGGACCTTGAGCCTGGACCACTGAGCTGCTCCGGTCCATTTTGTCTCCCACATGTCCTGTCTTTCCTCCTGCAGGACCATCAGACATCAGCCAGTTTATAAGAGACAGACAAAGGTTCAACGATGGACCCTGATGATCCAAACTGGATCCCAATGTGTCCTTCAACAGCTGTGATGACACACGTATCCTGGCTGAAAACTGCTCACGCTCGCTCTTTGAAGGATCATCACCTCCTGCCTCCAATTGGCCAAAACCTTTAGTCCTAAGAGAGCCCAGAAAGGCTCGGATAGTGTTGGTGGAGTTGTTCAGAGAGTGGAACGTAGAGTTTCTATGGACTTGATGTGTGTCCACCTGTAGCACATGTAACCAGTCCACTGTGAGTCCATTCAGAGGCAAACTGAAACAGGTGTTCTGCAGAGAAGGAACTTTCACCATGTCGTCCTCCTCCAGGAGACTGGAGAGTAAGAAGATGAGCGAACAGCTAATCTGCACAGGAAATGATGAATCACCTGCATCTGCTAAAGGCAGCGACACATCGAAGGTTCCTCCAGGACGGAGGTTGTGAAATGAGAAAGAGTAATTTCTTGTGGATTGTTCTCCACTCACGCTGGGAGAATGTGACAGAGGAGAAACTGTGAGGCTCAGTGACCAGCCTTTCTCCAGAGAATAAGGACTCAGGTTTTCCAGGACACACGTCAGGATCACAAAGTCTTTCTGGAGAAGTCTGGTCCACCTGGTTTCGGCACGGCATCTGATTTGCTTGGAAAGCTGACCATCACCACTTGCTCTCTCTCTCAGCCGGAATCAGCACCTGATTCAGGTACTGCAGAATTTTGTTTTTGGATTTGATGGCCCCTTTTAATGCAGATACTCTGAAAGATAAGAACAGTTTCACCAGATCAGCTGAGAGATGGCTGAGACGATAAATACTTGATATTTCTTGGTGTGCATACCTGTCGTAAACATCTCCAATAGAAGACAGGAGATCCCTGACACTGTGGCCCACCTGCGGCGAAGGTACACTGGATGTTTCTGCGTCTTTATTCCTCACAGGTAAGGTGATTTTGAGCAGCTGCCCTCTAGTGGATAAGCCCAACAGCTCAACTACTCCTGTTAGTGAAAGTGTGTTTACAGTTATACAAAAATGATTGTTGATATAGTTGGGACACAGAAAGAGAAGAAGCAGCAAAAAAATATTTGTAGTTAAAAATTGTAATAATTAGCAAATAATCCAGAGAATATTGACATTTGAGATGCTATAATCCTCACAAAAAGTTGTCCTCAAAATTTGGTTTGTTACATATTTCGAGAAATCTGTTTAAAGTCAGCGTTGTTCACTTAAATAATTATTTGTTCTAATTTTTAATTCAATCTTTTGTATAATTTTCTGTTATTTTATGCATAAAATGTGTTGAAAAAAAATCATCATTTCTTATTATGATGTTTCATTGTAATTAAATCTCACTTGTTTTATAAATTTAAGATTATGCTGTTTGTCTGAAATTTGTTTGACTCAAATCAACCACACATTCACATGTCACCTCTCTGACCTGCAGTGTTGTCCACAGCTGCCGCCAATGTCGTGATTCTGCAGACATTGAGACTGATGGGAGTGTGGAGCACAGCAGCAGGATCTGCTGACCTCCGCCATGTCTCATCAGCTCTTTCCTGTTCTCCTCTCACTGTTGATCCCTGACTCAGTTCCAGCACCATCAGATCTGAACCAGTGCTGTAGTAAAGATGCTGTTTGTCCACAAACCCACACACCACAGGTGCAGCCACACACCGCTCCACAAACCCAACAGTTCTGTCTCCACCCTCTGATTCTCCTTTATCAGTCTTCATCACCAAGATTCTACCTTCTCCACCCACTGCCACCAAACACTGTGCATGTCCTGCCGAAGCTTCTGTGAAATCAGATGCTCCGATGAAAACAACAGGTTGCTGCAGGCTGTGCAGGATCCGGAGTCGTGATACCGGAAGATGCAGAGGAAAAAAACACAGACGTCCATCTGGAAGGCCACAGAGGATAACAGGTGATTTAGCTAATGCAGTGTCAATCCCAAAGAGGAGTTTAAAGAGGACAGACTCAATCAGGAAATGGCCATGTGACAGAGTCTCCACTGAGGAAGATGTGGACGAAGAAAGGAGACAAATCAGCACTGGTCTCCTTCTCAGTCTTGTGTTCATCTCTGTGTCTCTGAGCACAGCAGCTGACACCATTGGCAAAGTAAGTGAGCCAGTCCTTTCAAACCGGCTGGAGTAGGCTTCTCTGGTAGATTTGTAGAGACTCCAAATCCAAGATTCATCTCTACAGGAAAGGACCAGGAGGACGGACTTGACAAGGAGCAGTGATAGCACTCCTTCCTCTTCAACAGTGAGGAATTCTGAGGTGATCTGTAACACATCTGGATCAGAAGACTCTTCAGCTCTGCCTCTCTGTGTCCTGTAAGAGTAACAAAGTCCCAATAAAAATGAGATAGGGACAGATAGATTAAATCCAAGGATGTGTTTCTGGATTTACAAACCTGGATATTAGGAATGATCGACTGAAACAGAAAACACCACTGTTGCACGACACGTAAAGAAACTCTTGGTCAGGAGTCAGAACCAGGTCAGTGACTGGAGCAGGAAACTGGAGGACAGTCTGTAAATGAATAATATTTTATTTAAAATGCAAGATAAGATAATAACATGTATATTTATAACAATCCATTTCTACAAGAAAACATTTGTGATTACATTACACGCATCTAAATGTGCATTATAACAGTAAGTACTACTTAACTAGTCATTATAATTATACTGTTACATTTATTTAATGTGCAAAAAGATAAAGTGAAATATTCCATGTGTACGTTGAAGACTGACGTTGATAGGAATGTGCCTCTTCCAAAGAAAAGTGACTTACTGTGACTTTTTTCTCTTTTATACTGAACACACACACTTCATCAGTGCCTGTCAGGAGGAAAACATCTGAGCCAAAACCGTGAGTTATTTTCGACCAAGTGCCTAAAAATCCAAACTCTGTCCAAGTTTCCACACAGCAGCGACCTTCCATAATTCCACCACCGAAGAAGTAAGCGAACGTAATATATGGTATATTATTATGTTGTCATTCCGTTTTAAATCTAACGACGAAGTAAAGTCGGTTAGAAGTGCGTGTTAAAATGTCAACATCATGTACGGGGTTGACAAAAAGACAGGAAGCTCATACTACGCGCGTTGAGTTTGGGCTCAATATCAGGGAAGAACTACACTACCTATTAGCACCGGCGACTGCGCCAGGACAGAGGATACACTTTTATCACAAATAAGTACTGCTACAAAATACAATTTATGACAGTTGTAAAAAAACTGCTACAAAATACAATTTATGACAGTTTTATTTATTCTAAATTTGTTTTTAAATATCATAATTTAATATATGTATTTTGCTCGCAGTTTCTATAACCTTTAATGCCAAGTTATTTGGTGGATTTCCGGTGATTTCATGTCGTCACTTACCCTGAAAGCAACGCCATCTGACTCCTTTCGTCCAATTGAAATCATCGTAACGAAAACAGCCCGGAATTTGAATTTCACCACTTTCTACCGTTCTCTGTCGGAGAGAAACTCTATAACGCTGAAGTAATGGATGCTCTCACAGAAGAAGGAACTAAAATGTATTTTTATGAAAACAGACTGAAAACGTTTGAAGGATGGCCCTTTGATGAGGACTGCACGTGTACCCCGGAAAATGTGAGGAAACTTAGTGAAAACGTTTGAACGTAAGCGCTTTTAGCATAGCAATAGCTAGCAAAACATTAACAGTTAGCCACGACATCGACTGCCCTTGGTATAAATTCCCCGCCAAGATTACTAGATTATAATTAATCCTAGTTGAAGATGTTTTTGTATTTATTTTTCTTTCGGGAACAATGTTGTCATAAAGGTGGTGCGAAAGAAAGGACGGTGTAAGGCAATAGCCCTGTAGTTGAACAGGAAGTATCGACGCATGTGTAATGTTGTATTGAAAGTGTAGTTTTGGTCACCAGCTTCATTAAACTACAAATGAAAATCCACAAGCTCTGCGTTTCCCTGCTATGTATGCCTCTACATCCTGTGAACTGACACTTTAAATTCCAAAAAAGCCGTTTATGAGCATTGTTGTTTAATTGAACATTGATGATGTTACTGCCTTAATCAATCGCTATTTTTACTTTACTTAAAATTATTTTTTGTTAATATGAACCTGTGCTAAAACGAAAACAATTCACCAACAATTACGGCTTAAAATGGTCAGGACAAAGTTCCATTGCTTCTTTCAAAGATGTTCTAATTATATCAGTGTCTATTTATGATCAATGGATAAAAATGAACAGACATAAGAAATGTATTTGTGAAAATGTAATGTGTTTACAGTTGTACAGAAACAAATCCAGTATTTTACACCAAATGTTTTTTTAAGGATTGTTTTAAAATGTTTGGTGGCTTTGGATTTTATACTTTCTTTTCATTCAATTAACAGATTATCATAGGCAGCTGAGAAAAAGGCATATTTTTATGAAATGTTTGTTACCTGCAGATGGCCAAGGCTGGTTTCATTCACACTCCTTCAGACAACTGCCCAGACATCGCCATGTGTTTCTTCTGCCTCAAGGAGCTTGAAGGATGGGAGCCAGATGATGATCCAGAGTAAGAACAAAACTGTTACTCTTCTTTATTTTGGTCTAGCCTTAAAAAAATCTTGTACTATATAATAATTAATTAAAGTTAACACATATTTATCTTTATTGTCACTGTGTAGGAGTTGTGATTGTGCCGTACCAAATAATTTACACAAGCCAAAAATTCTTGACATTTTCGTCCTTTTGACATTACCTGTATTGATGGTTCTACTCTGGATTATAGAGTTATAATTAGCAAGACGTTCCTTCTATGTGGGCCACATATTCTTCGGTATGCTTGTAGCCACTTCACACTGTTGGACTTACTGTGAAATTCTGACTGATGTTACATTTGCCATTTATCATTCCCACAAAAGAGCTAGTGTTTGTGTGAATGTTAAGCAGAACTGTTCTGTGAAAATACTGCACAGATATTAAGTCAAGAGATTAAATTGGTGCTGTCATAAATGTTTGCCTTTTGTTTTTTATTTGTGTGCAATTAAATAATATATATTATTTTATTAGAAAGGAGCATAAATCCCACTCACCATCCTGCCACTTCATTTCCCTGAAGAAGACAGTGGAGGAGCTGACTGTGGAGGAGTTCTTTAAACTGCAGAAGGAGAGACACAAGTTTGTTATTGTAGGTGACTCTCTGAAGCATCACACTTGTTTCCCCACAGTTTATACATCTTTAGATACTGACAGAGACAAAATCTCTTTATAACATTAACATTATTTTTCCTCTACTTGCAGAAAAAAAAATGCAACGATGCCATCACCTTGTATGAGGAAGCAGCCAAACTAAAAAGAGCAGATATTGTAAAAACAGCCATGGGAGAAGAGTAACAAATAGACAGGGAGAGAGAGATAAGTGAGCTGTTTCCTTTTGAAACGTTCTGTCATCTTTTAATGTCTAATTTGTGGGTGTTTGTCACTTTAAATGTCTGTTATTCATTAAACTTGTTTATTTTTTACATCCAGAGTCTTCAGGTCAATCATTTCCAGTCAGTCAAGATTAAAGTTGCAAAATTAATCAAATTTTAATCATTTTGTCCGCTACGCTCTTATGGTGATGATCGTCGCGATATTAATATTTAAGAAGTGGGATCTGCTGCATATGAAGTCAAGCACGTTCTCAACCAATCGTCAGACAGCCACCAGGGGGCAAACGAAACTGCCTAATTAGGAAGTGAGCAGCATCCGGTGGCATCAAAGTCACTAATGTGAGTAATGTGTTTCAGATGGAATGATGCTGATCAAATATATTACATGTAAAGAGTGCCGTAGATTTGTGTCTGCGCCACGGGGCAACACAAATGTATACAGTAGCAAATGGCATATTTTTAAAGTTTTATTTGGAACTGGACGCCTTAACATACTGTTAGTATAAAATAGGAAATATAACAACATGTTGTATCTGACGTAAATAGTCTTGATTTCAATATTGATAAAAAAATAATAATTGTGATAATCATTTCGTTCATAATCGTGTAGCCCTAATCAAGACATTAGAGACTGTCAACGATTTTCATGTTTTCAGTTACAAGTATAAAGTCATTTTTTTAAAAGGACCAGAAACAACAAATTTTGTCGTCTCGTGTGTTTACTATTGGATCTCAAGTGTCTCTGTTAAGATGTTGTAAATAAATGTATTCAATCTTTACAATATATTCATTATGTTAAGTTTCCATATCAATTTATACAGTTATTGAATGCTGTTATTGTGCTGTACTAAAAGGGAAAGTGCTAAAGACAGGTGTGCATGCTGATAGTTTACATAACAGGATGATATGGACAGCACTGAATGGTACCGACTGTTACACTTGGAGATAGAGATAGGACACAGAACCGGTCAGAACTGGTATCTTTGCCCAAATAAGGAGACCGACGGAAGACCAACAAAAGACAAAGAGAAAAACATCCGAACTGCATGGTCTTATCTGATTTGATTAACTACAGCATTTCCACATAGCTCCTATTGATGGAGAATCCTCGTTTGGAGCAGTCTTTACCAATCAGTGCTCAGAAGTTGCGAGAGAACACCACATGGCTGTAAAGGGTTAAGGTACTGACCATTGAAGTTTGTGTGTGTAAAAAAACTGTATCTAAGCTTTGAACACTGAGGAGTTCCTCAGTGCAGTTCTGAATGTAACCATTGTTCTGCACTCCTTGCTGCAAGAAAACTTTTAAAATTTGAGATCTCATATTTGATTCTTTATTTGATCAGATCTTTATTTGAAATTCTTTGTGTGTAAGGAAACTGGGGTATGAACTAACAGCATTTTTTACAGTCCTAACTAATAGAAAAAGTTTCCTGACACTTTCAATAAGTAAACAGATTCAAAGATCCGAATGTATTTCTGTTTCATATATCAGTCATACTGAAATGAATTGATTATACATATATTAGCTGAGAAGTCTCAATTACTGGTTGAAGTCAGTGATGGTTTAATGCGTAATTTGTGTTTGTTGACGTCGCTGACTTGGATTTACAGCGAACCTAAAATACACGGGTCTGTACCAGCAGTCAGACAAAATGATTTGAACCAGATCTGTGTCCGAAGGTCATTTTTAAACCACTTCATTTCCATTTCCATGCTGGATCCAGTGGTGATTTCTTTCTACTCCGCTGCGTAAAACGTGCGCGTCGCTCCACCTTCACCTCCAGACCCTCCCTGTCAGATGCTGCTGCTGCTCATTTTCTTCGCTCTGCTTCTGTCGGACGTCAGGAGGAACCTAGTGGAAAACATCAGCCGTTGTTCTTGGCGCGCACACACACACACACACACACATTCTCCCTCTGCCTGTGATGAATGAGTTGTTGAAGAACCTCTGTTCTGTGGATGTGAGCCTCCGTCAGTCCAGGATGAGGATGAAGATCACCTTTGGATCTCTGGTGATCGCTGCAGGGATCTGTGGGATCCTCAGCTTCGCTCTTTTGGCCACTTCGTTAGGAACAGACTACTGGTTCATCATCGAGATGAGGAACCCGAACACAAGCGGCGGCAGCTTGGACTTCGAGGACATGAGTTCCCGCTCAGGACTGTTGAGCATCAACGAAGGTGCAGCGGCGTCTCTGTGTTTACCCCCTGTTTCAACGTTTCTGTGAAATGTCATTGTTTTTTAGCCAAACTTTTCTCTGTGCTTTCCGGACCTGCAGGTGGGAAAATATACGGCATCTCTCTGGACTTCTTCAGAGCTGACGTCTCCAAATACTCTGACACCGAGCTGCAGCTGCTGAGTGAGTTTTGACCACATCACTTCACAAGTCTCACCCTGTATACAACTAGTGCATACGGTTATAAAACAACAAGGGGGTTTCGAGACATTGTGGGGGTCCACTGGATCAAGGGGCCGAGATTAAACATGTAGAACAGGGGCCGTGTTTAAGAAACATTCAGGGACCTGTCTAATTCATTTAATTTGATTTAATTTGCCTATTGTGTCCCTAACATAAATGGTAATTGTCCTACATCCTTTTACATCATCTACTTTGGTCAGTTTACACATGGTCTATGTTAGACCCTGGTCCAGGTCTTCCTCTTCAAGAACTATGGCTGATAAGACTGGTGTTTATCTTTAAGTGTAACTTTCTCTTTGGTAAAACCTTGGTAAAATATGATAATATTGCATTGATTGTCTGAATTGTGTGTTCTCTGTGTAGACATGCACCGGGCCGTGGTGGTGCTGTTGCCCCTCAGTCTGGTCCTGATCCTCTTCGGTGGTATCGCTGGGTTGGTGAGTTCTCTGGCTCGCAGCCCAGTGCTCCTCACCTGCACTGCCTCCTACTTTTTCATCTGCAGTGAGTTCAGCTTCACTTCCTGTCTCTGCTCTCTGTCCATCTGTCTGTCTGTCCATCCACAGCTGTGGTAGAAGTCACTCCAGCTGTGAGGTCACAAGTCATTAGAGCTGCTATTTAAAAAAAATAAAAATTGTCTCTGAAATTCATTTTGCAAATATAAAATATTTTTAATTTATTATTATTATTGTTATTGTCTAATCTGACCTAAACTAATTTAATCAGTTCTGATACAATCTGTTCTCCAATCCTATAAAATGATATTAAAACTGTGTAATAATAATATAATAATAATATAAACCTAAAGGTTTATAATAATGTATTTTTAGGTTTATAATAATATAAAGCTAAAGAAAGACTTATTTTTTGGGCTAACTTTGTTTTTGTGAATTTAGCAAGTGTTTAGCCACTTTGACTAGCTGCATTTATTTTGGTAATAACTCAAGTTGTTTTAGTTTTTTTGTTTCTAAATCTTACTTAATTTTAAACACATGGCCGTTTAGGTTTCAATTAAAAGCTTCCCATTTCTGTAGCCTTTTCCCAGGAGCCTTTGCTAATTGTTGTCCTAGGAGTCACATCCATACATATCAGGCTGCTCTAATTATAACTGCAGTCTTTCAGGAGCTGCTAACACCCAGAGTGTATTTCATTAGAACCATAACAGCACATAGGTTTACTAATGGGAAGGAAGTGGTGAACAGCCAAGAGCTGTTAGTCTGAGGGAGGTGAGAGTGAGCAGAAGGAGGTGAAGGTTTCTCCTCAGTGGTTCTTATTATTGACCTCATGGGGTCACTGAGGTCAGCGGGGGCACTAAAGTTTATTAATATCATTATCACCTGAGTCTACTTTGACCACGTTGTGTGTGTATGTACTGCATGTGTGTGTGTGTGTGTGTGTCAGATGGGTTGTTAGAGCTTTTACGGCTCTGTGAGGAGAAACCGCATTGAAGGAAAATTGCTTCTGAAAACAATTCCACCTAAAATCTTTTTTTCTCTGTGATGATCTGCTTTCATTTGTAAGTCATTTTATATTTACATGGGTTATTCAGTGTTGGGTCAAAGATGTTAAAGTGTCTGGAAATGGAACAGAGAAAGATTTGAATGAATTTTATGGACTTTTGATGAACATATATTTTTTTATTTCACCATGAGGCAGTCCAGTCCAGTCCAGTCCAGTCCAATCCAGTCCAGTCCAGTACAGTTCAGTTCTGTCCAGTACAGTACAGTACAGCAGCTTTTTATTCATCTCCACTCCTTTCTTCTCTTCTCCTCTCCCCTCTCCTCCTGTTTTTAGTTAATTTTCTAATTTCTATTCTGTCTTATCTTTGTAATTGTACTTCATGTTACATTTTATTTTAATGACATTTCCTCTAACCAGGTTCACACCTTCATGTGTTAACTTTGCAGTAATGAAGTTATTGATAAACAAAAGAATCTGAGCTTCTCCTCCTCCTCCTCCTTCTTCGTCTTCTCTGACGTCCTCTTCATGAAGTAACTCTTTGTGTCACATCAACCTCTTTAATAAGCAGCACATGTCCTATGTGTCAAACTTGAGCAGAGGTTATTGAATTAATTAATTAAGTCTAAACTCAAAGTCTTGTGAACTTGTTAAGTGGAAGGGTTTAAACAAATTCCACTCTTCAGTCCAGGCCGTCAAGTCACCAGTTGTTCACATTTGCTGTCTTTTATTTTCACCAGAATCCATCAGGAATCAGCAGGATTTTTTTTCAGTCATTTTCATTTTTTTCCATTCATTTTAACATCATCTTAATAATGTAACCTCTTCAACCACCAAGTCTTATATATTTTAACAATATTTTTAATTTATTATATTAAATCATTCAAATATTAGAGATACATTCTAATACACTTTAGCAATATTTTAATATTGTTAATCAACCGTGTGAATCAGTCAAGATCCTGAGCTGATAAAATATAAACCTGGTATTCTGATCAAATAGTAACAGAGATGAGAAAATGCCCAAACAACACAGTGATGTTAATGTCTTTGTTACAGAAGGTAGAAAATAATCTAACACGGCCGTTTGAAACAGACTTCACTCTTGTACTGTTTGCACAGTTTTTCTGGTCA
>NC_024314.1:13089731-13111796 GCF_000523025.1 Cynoglossus semilaevis
CCTAATTCCTGTCAGTCCTCCCTCCTCCTCCTATGCTCTCTCTACTGTGAGCAGATCATTAAAATAAGAAAACAGCTTCCTCATCATCCTCCGAACACCTGGGGGTGCGATTGTAATAAAACCATTATTGGTCCCACCATGGGTCGTCTCTCTGCTCCTCCACGAAATCTGGGAGCAAGTCGGCAAAATGAAAAGGGTTTCCAATGGCAACACTCTGAAACATGTGATTTCTATGTGTGTGTGTGTGTCACTCTGCTCTCTGTTGAGTTGGCTGTTGTGTAAAGCTGTGACACATGCGTCACTTTGTTTCCTGCGTCTCACAATATGAGATGTCTGCTTGTTAACGGCCTGATGTTGTTGTTAGCTCTCAGCCCTGACTGCTGTGAACTCTCACTCTGCTAATGGCTGTAGTGCTACAGTATGTAGTACAGTGTAGTACACGTAGACTTATTTTTTCAAATACAATCAATATAAATACCTGTGTGTGATTAACTAGGCTTGAATCTGAACGATAACAGCAGAACAAACCCTGAATGTTCTGGCCAAATTTGTGAATCCCTCTGAGTCTGTCATTCCACGTCTAATTTCCTACGTCGTTCTTTGTCCTGCAGGTCTCCTGACCCTGTGTGGCATCGGCCTCTACATCATCTACTCTTACGAGGCCTTGGCAGAGACAGAGAGGTTAGTGGGACCGGAGATCCTGGCCTACGTCAGCACCTCCTTCGGCTGGTCTGTGGGAATAGCCTGGCTCTCCTACGGCCTGGAGGTCCTGGCTGGAACTCTGCTGCTCGTTGCTGCACAGGTGGTGAGGAGGCAGTGCAACAGTCCCACCAGAGCCTGAACACAACCCCGGGTTGTGCAGGACCATCAGGGTGAACTGAAGTGTGCATGAGGGTGGATCTCCTCTGGACAAGGTAACCAGGATGTTCGGCTAATTTTGTTTTGTTTTTTAAAACGTAGAAAAAGACTGCTAATTTTGACACTTGGAACCCTCCTGTGGTGGGTGGTGATGTGGCTTCTTATGTCCTCCGAACATAACTCAGTGATTCTAACATCGCTGTTCTGATCCATGCTGAACTGAAATAAATTCTAAAAAACTACAAATCGTTTCATGTCCTAAAAAGTAACGCACATGTTTAACCTCACAAACAAAGAATGTGAATGTGTGTTAAATCTAAACGTTTGAAGTTTGGTGTCATATTGCTGTTTTTTCTATGTACATTAAACGTGACGTAAATGTTGGGTCAGAGTGACGCCTGCTGTCAGCCTTTCATTAGTGAATATTTTCGACATCTTTTCTGAATTTATGTTAATGTCATGATTCCCACTAGAACAGAAAGTTTGGTGCCTGTAAATGTTAAAGTAATTTACCAATACATTTTATGTTGTAGGCGATGTTCTTTAAGCTAATTCTCAGTTTTTTTGTTTTTTGCTAACATTTAGCTCTTCCTGAGCAAAATTCAGGTCATCTTCTGGGAAACTTTGCTTATTTTGCTAATTAGCGCAACATTTCTTGTTGAATTTTAATTGATTTGTTGCAGTATGTTAATATTTCTACTAAGCTACTTCTTAAAATATTGTATTATTAATAATATTGTTGTTGTTGTGCCAAAAACACCTAAGGTAAAATAATTAGAGAGATATCACAGAGGAATATGTATTTGGCTAACAGTTATCTAATCTGTAATCATTTACCTCACCATTAAATATAAAATGGACAAACATTTTTAAAATAAAAATGTGGCTCATTTGTGTGATGTGTTTTTCTAGAAAAATAACTATATTTCATAGAGGCTTTTAAACCTCATTATAACAGATTGAAGTAGATTTTTCTATTATACTAAAAACATATTTTCATCACTAAAGTCAGATACTGATTATTTATCACAGAGTGTGAGAGGAAAAAGGAAAAAGAGGATAAATGTTCCTCATCACTTCACCTTATTCCATCCTCACAGATTTTAACGTTTAACACCTGACTGGTGATAAATGTGATGCTGAATGTGTGATTCTTAAGACAGAGTGTGTGTTAGCAGCAGAGCGGAGCCCTGTGTCCACAGTACCTATACAGTGTCTGAAGGAAGTGAAAGGGAGCTTTTGTTTGTCTTTTTTGTCTTAAGAGTAACAGACTGCTCTCTGTGCCAGAGACTCATACGGAACTGAAAGTCACTTATGATTACCAAACAAACATTTTAGAATCTTTCTAAAGTAGTTCATCTTGTATATTTATATATGTGTGGTGAGGTGTTAACACCAAGGATAGAAGGAAACAGCAGATGCAGTAAACACTCTCCAATCAACACTTTCATTTGCTTTTCCGGTTCGACTCTGGAAAAAAAAAAAAACCTCTCACTTTAATCTTCATGATCATAATTAGGACTTATGACATAGCATAATGAAAGGCACTTTCAAAGAAAAACAAACCTCAAACAACTTCCTATTGGGTTTAGAATATGGCTCCAAAGTACATTTTGTAACACTGACATGATACACACAACCACATTCAGCATCACATTTATCAAGTGTTTCTTTTTTAAGCAGACCTTTGGTGATGCTGCAGAGCCACTTTGCAATGCATGTAATTGTAAGATGAATGACTTTCCTAGTGTTCATTTAACACTGCAAACCTGTGCCTTTCTAATAATGTCTTCTTACGTTAGCTGCACCGGTTTTGTGTACTTTTCTGCCACCAATAATGTCTTCTTACGTTAGCTGCACCAGTTTTGTGTACTTTTCTGCCAGACCTCCTTATGTAATACTACACTTACGTTTTGCAATATATCATGTGAAGTGAAAGTGAATTATTTGTCATTGTGACACAGCACACCACTGCACACAACCAATTGTGACCTCTGCTTTTAACCCATCACCAATGTGAACAGTAGGGGAGCAGTGTGTGTGGACGGTGCCATGCTCAGAGCACCTTAGTGGAAACTTGGCAGCTGGTGGACTAGAACCTTCCGGACCACTAAGCTTAACCTTAACCACTAAGCCGCCACTGCACATGTGCCCATGTGCTTATCTTCCAACCTCTTCCCTGAGCTAAAACTAACAAAGTGACAATAACATCATCTGTGGTAATGTTTTGTGGTAAAAGACCTTCTGTTTGATAATTTAGAGTTGTCCTGCTCTAAGCAGGAGTGCCAGATATTGCTGTCTGTGGCTTATTACAGGTGACTGTATTAAGAAGCACTTGTAGTAGTTAAAATGCTGCAGCCACGTGACTCATTTGCTTTCTAATGTGCTTTAGTGAAATTGTTTGTCTCTAATGTATTTTCGCAGGTTTACCTCTTCAGGTCCTGCAGTTTGACTCCACTGTGCTTTACAACCTCCCTGTTGTGCAGACAACAGACCTGTTTATCCTCCAGTAATCTCCCTCCGTACTGCTTCATACCAAACACACACACCCTCAACATCGGATTGTGTTATGGGAGGGTTTCTTCCCTGCCATTGAGTACGTGAGTGTGCGCGCGTGCACGTGAGACTAACTGCAACAAAACCACTCGCGATTTAAATCATAAACTGTACAATACTGTACTCTAGCGGCTAAATTTTGTAACTACATTTTGTTGTATCTGTCCATTCGCCAAACAGTCAAATTTATATTTCGCTTTAAGCCATATTATTGGCGTTACTTTTTATTTTGTTTTAATGCTTTACCAGTAAAAACGTAAATTCTCAATTTTGCCAGAGAGGTGGGTTTATACTTTTCTAATTCCTATTTGTACCTCTGGGGAGTTCCCTCCGGGGAACCGGAGGAGGGCGCTCCTTTGACCGGAAATGTCGTGGTTCTGCAGCAGCCTCTGAAGCAGTGGGCGTTTTTTATTCTCGTCTCAATCTCAACCATCTTGATTCCAAAGTTTTTTCCTCGACCTGGGTGTTGCCTCTCTGATTTACGACTCTGGAGCTTTCCGGTGTAGGGGAACGAAGACGTAATAATTCGGAGTACTTTTTAAAAACGCCACAATTTTAAACTTTACGTTGGCGAACCTTCGATGCTCGGTTACATTGTCTTTATTTAAACTGAACACTTAGCTTAGCTTAGCCAACCGTTATTTTTTCCAGAGGGGGAGAGAGGCCGGGAAAAAACACGGGAAAAAGCGTGGAAAGCGACGCCCAATGCAGGCCATTAAGTGTGTGGTGGTGGGGGATGGGTGAGTCAAATTCTTTTTAATTCTTTCTGTACTTGGGTCATTTTAAAGTCCATGTTTGGTCCTCGCGGTTGAATTGTTACTATTTAACTCCCGGCTGTGTTTGTTTGACCCAGTTAGCAACAGTTGGCTAGTCCTGGCTGTACATGCTAGCAGCGACAGCTGCTGTTGTTGTCGAGCCGCTCTGCGGTGCAACTGCTTCGGACACATTTATCCGTGGTGTCGCTGCGGTGTGACAAACATGTCCTCGCAAGGCTACTTTTTAAATAATGACCATATTATATGGAACGTCCATGTTATTAAAGGCTTAAAATGTATGCATATTCAAAACAAGCTTTCACAAGTGTTGAATAACTCTGTACCGGAGTAAAGATAAAAAGTTTATTCAAAACAGTGCTTGCATTTTATGGGTCAATAATGTAGCTCCATTGACAATTTTGAAAAAAAAATATTTAGGACTTCTTTTTATAAGGTCTGTGGGTATTTTGTAGTGAAATAATCGAAACTTATTTTTTGTTAGGGCCTCCAAGGTCTTTTTTATATGTAGCCTTAAGGAAACACGGTTTGAACCCTTGGATTTGAACTTTTTCTTCCCACCATTAAAAGAGATGGTTTAAATGAAGAGATGCCGCTTTTGTTTTTTTAATCTGCCTTTTGACCATCTTTTTGAACAGGGCTGTGGGTAAAACATGTCTTCTTATCAGCTACACCACCAACGCCTTCCCTGGAGAGTATATCCCCACAGTGTAAGTCACACACATACCCATCAGTAAATATCAGCTTAGATTTTGTGCTGGGTCTAAGGTCTGAAAATCTACCCTGTGTTCTTAACAGTTTCGACAACTACTCTGCCAATGTGATGGTTGATGGGAAACCAGTGAACCTGGGCCTGTGGGACACAGCAGGACAGGAGGATTACGACAGACTCAGACCTCTGTCTTACCCACAGACTGTATGTATACAAGCTTTTTGTGTCTCGTTCATTCTACTTGTTTCTGTTCACTGTCCTGCACAAAATAGCCAGACCATGTTAGCATGCACACTGTGTTTCACTTTGCCAGCCTTGATTGTTATTTATTCTCTGGCCTGTAATTCTTAAGACAGAGTGTGTGTTAGCAGCAGAGCGGAGCCCTGTGTCCACAGTACCTATACAGTGTCTGAAGGAAGTGAAAGGGAGCTTTTGTTTGTCTTTTTTGTCTTAAGAGTAACAGACTGCTCTCTGTGCCAGAGACTCATACGGAACTGAAAGTCACTTATGATTACCAAACAAACACCAAAGCAGAGTTCTATTTTAGAATCTTTCTAAAGTAGTTCATCTTATATATTCATATATAACAAATAATGAACTATGTAAACCTCTCTCCGTTTTTCCCTTTTTTCAGGATGTGTTCCTGATCTGCTTTTCACTCGTCAGTCCAGCTTCCTTCGAAAATGTTCGTGCCAAGGTGAGAAAAAGTTTTCTAACAACAACGTTGTCAATGCACGGCCGAGATAACTGTAACGTGTTTTCTTTATATATACTCTGGATAGTAAGTCTTTAACATCAAGTTTTAAATTCTTCTCAATCTTGAAGGAGCCGTTTCACAAAGGATGTAATGAAAAAAAGTGTATAGTCTTTGCTGTCTACAAGTGAGCAATACAAACAAAGACAACATTAGAGTCTGGAATGCTGCTGCTTTGATTCAGCTCTATGTAGATGTTACTTTCTTAGTGCTATTGCTATTTGAAAGTACAATTCCCTGCCTGTGTTTAAATGGTTTCAAAAACGATAATTAACAAAATAATTACAACACAAACCTTTTTTATGGTATGTGTGTGTTTTAAAAAGGAAAAAAAGCCTTAATGTTTGTTACATTATATAAAAGGTTTTAATCATTTAATTTATTTTCTTGCAAAAAAGTTAAAAGATATTGATAAGTGTGTATTGCAGTTTGAGGGACTTCCTTAAAAGCCACATCATGTTAAGTTTGGAAAAGGTCCAGGAAACTGAAAAAGAAAGAATGCTGTGACAACACACCCAACATTCCACACACTGCACTGTCCTATTTGCTGCACACTGACTCTGTCCTCTTCCCCCTTGTCTTCAGTGGTATCCTGAGGTGAGACACCACTGCCCCAACACACCCATCATCCTGGTGGGTACCAAGCTGGACCTGAGGGACGACAAGGACACAACGGAGAAGCTGAAGGAGAAGAAACTCAACCCCATCACCTACCCTCAGGGCCTGGCCATGGCTAAAGACATAAGTCAGTTCATGCTTTTTTTTTTTTTTATTGTCCTATATGTTAATAGATTTGTTTTACATTATTATCTTTGGATTGAACTTTTTCTTTTTTTTTGGTAATGGTAGTAAGTAATACGGCAGTGTAAAGGCAATACAGAGACCAAAAACGTATTTGAAGTGGCCACATGTATTTGTATGTGATGTGTGTTTGGGGTGGGGGGAGCAGAGTTCAGAGTCCTTATAGCCTGAGGAACAATTAAAATAAACCGACTGTTTTCTAATAATTTATTTGCATTAATAAAAGTTATATAATACTTCCTAGCTTCATCCCTTCATAGCTGTTTTATTATAATTGTCCTTAAAAAAAGAATAGTCTTTATTGTCATTGTAACATGAGTGTACAACAAAATTGATTCATGTTGCTCAACCTTACAAGTCAATTTACTGCAAAGAACTATTTTGTTTGTAATTTGTTTTCAGTTGCATAATGTTAAGAGGTTCCTTCCACTTCCAGGTGCAGTGAAGTATCTGGAGTGCTCGGCTCTGACGCAGCGTGGCCTTAAGACAGTGTTTGATGAAGCCATCAGGGCGGTGCTGTGCCCCCCGCCTGTCAAGAAGAAGAGGAAAAAGTGCAGTATACTGTAGTGGAGAACCAGAGGGAGGAAGAAGAAACGGTTCCATTCAGAACTCACCCAAGTACATCACACGGAGAGGGGAAAAAAATCACAATGATGATGATGATTTCTGGGATTCCCATTGAAATCATTTGCTAAAAAATCTCAGATTTCACATAGAAATGTAAAAGCCTCCTGAATTCAGGCTTTAGTTTGACATCGTTTCCTGCGAATTAATCGTTAATTCAGCACAATTTTAACTCGGTCCCTTACTCACAAGCCAGAATTCCCGCTGCCTTGATAAAGAATTTTTGAAAAGAAAATTCTCTCCTTTTTATTTTTAAAAACCTTACCCGTTTACATGCTATTTCTGAAGCAAAAAAGAAAAAAAACACTAATCTTGATTTGTTCTTCCATCAGTGCAGTTTTTTTAACACTCGGATGCCGCAAAGACTCACGTGTTGTAGCCGCTGGCAAATCGAAGCTAAACCAGCCGATAGTTAGACTGTGTAACATCTAGTTTTCTTCTCCTTTCTAGATTAAACTTGTCGCTCTCTTCACACTGTGCTTTGATCTTTCAGGCTGCGTTTATTCACTCATGTTGTTATTAACGGTGTTTAACCCTTTCCTTTCTACATCCTCCTTTTGCGTCATCATATGAAGTCTACGGGCCGGTGTATGAGCACTTGAAGGTTCTAACTCATATCAAATGTTTCCATGTTGATCAATGTAACAGGGAATGGTCAGCAAATTTTTCTTTTTCTTTCTTTTTCTTCTTTAATCGAGCGGTGATCAAACAGCTGCGGGAGTCAAATTATCACTGTAAATCTGAAGTCATGTGATCAGTGTTTCTGAAGGCACAAAAAGGAAGTGCACACTACTTTCATGCTAAATGTGGTTTCATTTTCATATAGTAATATGCTGATTTTTTTTAAAGCAAAAATAAATTCTTTGAAAAATCAGTATTCAGTATCTTCTGTTGCAACAATGGAAAAAAGAAACCAACTGTTGAAAAGCAAAAATAGAAGCTAGAGTTTTATTTTAATTACGTTCCAGGTTGACTCCTTGAATGGTATTTGGATCAAAGAGGAACAGAGTTTTAAAGTGTCACATTAACTAATTATAATAGGGAGGACTTTAATTAATCATTAGTCATCACAAGTAAAAAAGTTAGAGAACCATCTGTTCTGAGAAAAGGTCAAAGATGACTAAGCTATCACAAAAGCAGCTCAACATATAAAGATGGTAACAAATGTCACTGCTGTTCATCATTTCTTAAAGTATTTGCACAATTTAACTGTTAGTTGATTTCATTTGTGATTTGTGTAGATAAATCTGATGGATCCAACGTGAGCTCAGGATCTTTCAGCTTTCCACTGTTCATACATCAGCTTAGCAGAAACAGCATCTTCACAACCCATTCCTGGTGGGAAAAGAACCTTAAAATCAGTTTCATATGAAACCAGAAAAACCTGATTTTGGAGTTATGGAGAATCCATGGATCAGCCTTACCCAGAGATTTGAACACCGTCGTCTTCTCTCTCAGAGCAGGTTTTTTCCCACTGATGACTTCACCTATCTCTGCAAATACCTCCACCTAAACACAATCAAATATTTGTTTATACCACATCTACATTGAGTTAAACTGATACATTTGGTCATACGTTAGGTGACACAGCATTGTTGAAAGACAAAACAAAACAATTCCTTCTGATGTGTTATCTCCATATAACACTGCCCTGATCTATAAATTATTTTTAAGCCTATCCAAATTGACAGTTCATTTTGATTAAGTCCTACTATTAATTGGGGCATTGAAGTATTTATTAATGTTTATATAAAGGTATAAAGAAGTATTAGTTCATATTAATTTATCATGTTTTTATTAGTTGACCATTTGTGATGACCATTTAGCCACAGCTAACACCCTGTTTAGATTTCTTTTAGCTCACACTGTTCTTCTGGGAAAATGAAGAATTGCCAAAATGAACACTGCTGTTGAAGATGACCCCTGGTCCTGCCTTTAACTTTGATGACAAACACCCAGGAACTGACCCCAGAGAGAATGACATCACCAGACTCCTCCATGGCTCCGGCTCTACTGTCGACGTACAACACGGACTCCTTCATCAGCACGTCGTCCAACTCTCTATAATCAGGCCTGCAGGCTCCTACAGCTGCGCAGGAGGAGGGAGGAAGGAAGGAAGGAAGAAAAGAAGGAAGCTACAGTGTGAGTCAGTACATGATACACTGATACAAAAAACATCACCTGAAGAGAACTGTCACTATTTTACTCTCACTATTATGTTAACTCTATAATACAGGTTGAAAACCCACTCCTCTATTCAGAACCTGTCCTCAGATTATTAAAAAAAAAGAAAACAGTGATGTTGTGTGTTGTTGTAAACAAGGAGACCACGTGTACGGTGAACAGTCTCTATGAGTGAAGAAGTGAACTCAGAACAAAACCTTAAATGTGTAGAAACGAGCTGCTACCATTTGGGACATTCTCCTTCAGCTACTGTCTCACCAGAACCACTGATAAACAGCTTTAACCAACAAAATGTCATCATTTGTTTCCAATAATAATCTGAATAAGAATTCCTATCCAAAGACCTGGTCACGGCTCATCTCCTCACCTGCTACGTGGGCTCCTGGTTTGACCCACTGCCCAAACAGCACCGGCTCAGTGCATCTGGTCACCGTTATGATGACGTCTGCTCCTCTCACTGCCTCCTCTGCAGAACTGTAGACCTTCACTGGGCCACGGACTGACGTGCTGAATCTCTCAGCGTTGTCTTTTGATCTGCTCCAAACGCGGACCTAGGGCCAATGATGTTTGAATTGGAAGAGAATCGAATAATTTACTACAGATAAAAAAAGTCATCTTCTAACTCGATCACCTCTTTGAAGGGGAATATTTCCATAAAGACGTTGTAATGACTCAGAGCCTGTCTGCCTGTTCCCAGGATGGTCAGAACCTCAGCATCTGGACGCATCAAGAGCTGCATGATGGAAACACAGCATCAACAATGATTGGTAGGCGTCGGACTGAAGGCATCTCTGCCTTATTAGTTCCATAACATCCTAATAATGTTTCTACTTTATTACTAATACCACATTTTCAGTTCAGTCAACTTCCTGTTGATCAACCTTTCAGTCCCTGGAAAAAACACTTTCTGAATTATTTTTATTTTTTATTTTTTAAAGCTCTAGCTGAACCTTGGCAGAGATTGCAGAGACGGCAGCTGTCCTCATGGAGGTGATGACCTCTCCATCTATGACCTGTACAGAAGAATGTTAAGTCTTATGTTTTTTGTTTTTTTTTTGTTGCACAGATTCATGCAGATGTGTAGCAGATCTAACATGAGCTGTTCACTCACAGCTTTGACGTTCCCATATTCTGGATCCAGCAGCAGCACGGTGGACTGAACTCCTGGTAAAGTGGATCCAGGTTTTCTCTGGTAAAAGCAAACCACCTTCGTGCTCAGGATTCCATCGTTCTCCATGTAGGCCGGCATCAGGCCCATGACTCTGTCAGGTCAGACCAGTCTGTTACTCTTAAGCTGTGTGTGACTCAATCATCACTGTTTGAAGCTGAAAGCAGTTTCAGGTCTACAATCTGTTTGTAAACCTCTCACTCAGCTACACTGAAATCCATACAGACAATTGGTCTTATTTGTAACCTCAGTGTTTGATTAATTGTTTTAAATTCAATTTTAATTTTAGATTTACCTCAGTGACCCAAACTGACCACAAGAGGGAACAGCAGACCTCCGTCTGCCGTGTCACACCCGTAACTACCATTTTCTCTACGGATCGCAGACTTGTGCATATTTTTTGTTTAGGTCTGAATAACTTGCTAAAATAAACGTAAAGCTGCCATTTAAAATAAAAACCTCCAGGTTCTACAGTCCCGCTGCGGTCGTACCCAACATGTTTCTTCAGGGCCACGCTGCTACGAACAGGCTGCAGGACCTCAGCGGTGTCCCCGCCGGAGAACTTCGCCAAAGCCGCTTCTAAAAGCGGCATCAGTGCACCATAAGTGAGAAGGTGTTCCACACCAGAGCCCCACAAGAGAACCGGAGGTTCGGCCATTACGCATTGGAGTGTACCGGACAGGACCAGAAGCTTCTAACCGTCAGGCCAGGACTGAAAGTGAGTACAGAGTCATCGAGTCCAAGGGTTCAAAGTAAGCTGCGTTCAGGATCAGGAATTTCAATAGGTCACAGAGAAACCGGTCTGGAACATACTGTACGTAAGGCTTGTACAACTGTGACCATTTTAATACAGCAATTTAAGTGTCGTTCGTTTACTTGCTGAAAGAATATAATCCCACTAGGTTTTGAAAGATGTAGGATTCGTTATAAAAATTTTGAATAGAAAAAAAAAAGCATTGTCACTATTTTGGCACTTATAGGTGCAGTGATTTATCACAGCAATGTGATGTGGCTTGATTATATTTGATCCATCATGGATTCAATGGAACCATGTAGGCCACACTCCACTATTAATCGTAACGTACCCTGTAGGGTTTTCTAACCCTTTCTTTCTGTCTTATTTGGTTTACACAAAACCTTCCTGTAGCTAAATCTATCTGTTACACATCTGTATATCCTATATGTTTGTGGATGTTGGTGTAGCCAAGTCCTTTCACATTCATTTTGTCAACTAGTTCACCTTTGGGCAAAAAAGTAACAGAACACCAAAGGCAGCTTAGTTAAAAAAGGAGTTTATTGTGAATCAAGTGGTGCATCAGGGTCCTCCAAAATAAAAAAACATTCTTAAAAATAAAAAAGTCATTATTCACCATGTAAAACAACTCATTGATTCAAAAACAAAAACATTGGATTATTTTAATCCAATGTTTATCTAAGATGGAATAACTCTTCTCCTTTCTTCCTGAAGACTCTGCTCACATCAGTGCAGTCCAGCTCAGACCAACAGTCTCTCTATTGCCATCTGAACTGACTGGATCTGCGGCTTGAGTTGAGATCCCTCCTTTATGGTGACTGAGGTAGCAATGACAGGGCGGGACACCCCACAGGCTCGGCCCAGGGCCTGTTTGGAGCGAACAAAGACATAGGGGACATTCTTGTCTTCACAGAGCAGTGGCAGATGGAGAATGATCTCCAGTGGTTCAGCATCCGCTGCCATGACGATGAACTCGGCAATACCTCTGTTAAGAGATTTTGTGGCTGGAACAAGGAAAAAAAAAAAGTATTTTTCCCTAATGTTGACATTATGACTGAAGAAGTTCAAGCACCATATTATGCATCATGTTTTTTTTATAAAATAAAAACTCAATGCTGCAACAACTGCAAAAACATGTTGAGTGATCTTGTAAAGTTGTTAATAAAGTGCGTCCTCACCCTCGTTAGCTCCCTTCCTCAGCTGACTGTAGCTGGACGCCTGTTGCACCAGGTCCAGGATGGTTTTGGTCAGCGTGGCGTCGGCCAGAGGGTAAGCCTTTGGGTTTACTTGAGCTTCGGTCTGAAAACGGCAAATAACGTTTTAGTAGTCAAGACAAATTATGATTGTGAGCTTATTATATCTAAAATACATTAAGAACCGTTTCAAGCTAGTTGTACTGCGCATTTCTATGTCCCCAGCATGTATGAGCAGTTAGCTACTATGTTAGCATAATAGTGAACACTCACCATTTTTTACCAGTTTTCCTGTTCTCTGCCCTCTCGGCGAAAAGCTTCACGGAGGAGTGACTTTTCCTTCTTACTTGAGTTTAAAAACGGAGCGAAGGAAGTTTTTTTTACAGCTTTTAGCAAAACGTTTTATATACTGCGGAGTCTCAGAGTTGGTGCAAATGCAGTCACTTCAAATTAAACGTTCGCCACACGTGTAAATGGACGCGCATGCGTTAAAGATGAGAAAGACCGGAAGTAGTAGTCTTGTCGGTTGTACTGTTATCAAGAGACAGAAATCAACACATTAAAGTGAACTTATTGGCAGTGGATCTTAATAATTTAAATATGCAATAAACGAAATACTACTTCCAATGTTGAATACAAATATAATGTTAAATATTTTAACAAATCCAGAGGGTAACTTTTTGTATTACTTACAAAATAATAAATTACTACCTAAAATTGTTACACGTGTTACTAAGTCTGTTTACCTTGTGTTAGTGTTATCAGTTATATATGTATGTATATATAAACGGACTTATATATATTATATTATACAAGAATACAAAATAAATAACTTGATGCGAACGGAAAACGTAGTTCTTTGCAAAGCTTTGTCAATAAAATAGCAGTATGTGAGCACACTTTATATTTATTAAGGGTATAAAATCATTTACATTAATATGATCTACACGGAATAAAATTCGAAAAGTAATAATACAAGATGGTCAAACGAAGGGAAACAAGATCCGCGGAGAAAATTGTTTGGGCTTTTTTTTTTTTTTTTTTTTTTTTTGTGTCAAAGAATAGACTCGCAAACTCTAAGATTATTTATCATGTCTCATCTGATTCGAGTAAAATTCCTTTTCCTGGTAACTGACATGCTTCACTCCGCGAGAGGGCAGTCGTACTGGGACTGCTCCTTGTAGCACACTAATATATTTCGAGCGAAGTACAGCAGGACCTCGCGGGGCATGCTGGGTAGGGCACATTGAGCAGCGGCCATATTTATTTCATCGTCCGATTTGAAGGAGAGAAGGGAGATGAAGGGGATTCGGGGAATCAGTCAGCTGACAGTAAGAAAGAATATTGTAATTTATGAAGTATATTTTATGATAGTAGAATATTAGGACCAGCCGTTCGGAGTTTATTTGTTTAAAAAAAGAGTGCGAATGCCGGTGTCACGGCAGGTCAAGCTGTGAAGAAACACAGGAAGAAGCTGATCCAAGCGTGATTTTAGCCAATTTTAACAGTAAATTATGCACCAATTGGCAGCTTTGAAATAGTAATATCAGCCCATTTACCCAAGTCAATGAACTACTATGACCCAAGCTTTAAATGTGAAGTGAAGAGCATACTGCTCGTGTTAGCATCATAACCTCCTCAGCTGATGTGGCTAACGTTTGTTGTCTATTAGATAACTCTTAGAATATTATAAATGTACATGTAGTAAACTTAAGCTAATCAAATATAGGTTATATTGTTTATTTTTTAAAGAGGATGTAGGAAGTTTACGTACGTTTTTGAATAACGAGCAGATTTTCAAAGTAAACGCCCCCGTGGTTTTTAGAACGTAAATTTTCACTTTTCAAGTCATTTAAGCAATAAATTCACCCTTTAATAAACATTATTGAAAACATTTTAAAATCTTAATATGTAAAACGATTCCTCTAAATAATTGACTTAAAACCTAACCTGAAGTAAATTTGATAGCTGTGTTGTATAAAATGAGTTACTTCCTATGTCATGTTATTAGAAACCATTTTTTAATGTTTTGTGTTTCATTGTTTTTTCCAGTCAAGACTCTATGGAGCCCAGGCTGCACGTTACGTGGATGCAGCTTTTAAGTTTCAGCCACAGGATGTGCAGGTCAGTGCTGAGTTTAGAGTCTTATACAGCTGCCAGAAATGTGAATGCCCTGATGAATTTGTGTTGGAAAAAGTTCTCAAAAAAAATCATACCCTGTGATATCATAAATTGACCAAAAAAAAAAATGGCTGAATGGCAGAAATGGCTGAGCACACTTGTCTCTAACATCTTTGTTCTTCTTTGCAGGTGACCAAACTGTCCAGTGGTCTGGTCATCGCCTCACTCGAGAACTATTCTCCTGCCTCCAAGATCGGAGTAGTTGTTAAGGCTGGCTGTCGTTATGAAACACCTGAGAATCAGGGAGTCACTCATCTGCTTCGCCTGGCCTCCAACCTGGTAATACACTAAATAAAATATTGAATAATATATAAAATATACAATATATTTCAAATGTGACAAAAACTGTACAGAATAAACAAACCTGTTGGTGTATGTCATTTTACTTTTCTAGACAACCAAAGGAGCTTCAGCTTTTAAGATATGTCGTGGTGTTGAGGCCGTGGGAGGTAGTCTGAGGTCAGTCACTGCAGAGAGAGAGGCTCATTAAAAATGTCTGCACACAGGTTATTGTTTTTCTAATCTTAAATTTTATTTTCCTGCAGCGTGGCTTCAACCAGAGAAGACATAATATACAGTGTCGACTGCCTGAGAGATGACTTGTAAGTATTTGTGATGCATTTGCAAGGTTTCCAAAATGTCTCCTGCGACAGCTCTGCTTAGCATTATAGAATGTATGAGGTTATTAAAGCCACACCCTGCATCTTCTTCAATATTGTGGTGCTAAAGCAGAACTGTGTTTAAATGCCACATATTAATGTGAAAATTACCATACGGTATGCTTCAAAGTGAATAAGAAGATGTGAAATACTCCAATAACTGCTGGAAGCTGGTGCATCTTAGGTCTGGTGCAACAGCTCAAGCCTTACAAATCAAGTTAATTTGAAGGTGGCAGGTCAGGTGATTTTCTGTCTTTGATTATAACTGTGATTGTCCTGCAGTGATACAGTGATGGAGTATTTAATCAACGTGACAACTGCTCAGGAGTTTCGCTCCTGGGAGGTGTCAGATCTCACACCCAGAGTGAAGATGGACAAGGCTCAGGCTGCATTAAACACTCAGATAGGTCTCTCATCACACCTCACATCATGACTCCAGTTTAGGTTCAATGTTACAGCACTGCAGACAGCAAGTGTCTCAACTTTGTCTCTTTTTCCAGCCGTCACTGAAGCTCTGCATGCAGCTGCCTACAAGAACGCCCTCTCTAACTCTCTGTACTGTCCAGACCACATGGTTGGAAACATCCAGTCTGAACATGTGAGTAATGCACTTCTTCTAAAAAAGTGATAGTGTGACAATTATTGTGTTTTCATTTTTAACCGTATCCTTTTTTTCTCTGCAGCTGCACCAATTCGTCCAGAACAACTTCACTAGTGCTAGAATGGCTCTTGTGGGTCTGGGTAAGACATTTGTCCCTTCAGTTAGATGATAGGTAAAAGTTGACTACGATGATGTCAAGAACGTCAGAGTTGACAAACTATTCCACCTATTCCACAGGTGTTGACCACGGTGTTCTGAAGCAAGTGGGAGAACAGTTCCTTAATATCCGCAGTGGAGCAGGAACTTCTGGGACCCAAGCTCAGTATCGTGGAGGTGAGCTGTACCAACGAGTTTCATGTTGGTTACAGACACGTGTGTACTGCAATTTGATTTTTTTTAATATCTCCTGCTGACCTTTATCAGGTGAGGTGCGTCTGCCCAGCACCAGCAGTTTGGTCCACTCAGCTGTGGTCAGCCAGTCAGCAGCAACCGGAACCAGTGAAGCTCTGGCCTTTGCTGTCCTGCAGCATGTCCTGGGAGCCGGTTCATATGTGAAGAGAGGTTACAGCAGCACTAGCAAACTGATCCAGGGTGTTTCCAAGGTCACTGCTGACCCATTTGATGTAAGTTGCTACATAATAATAGAGTAAAAGGCCGGATTTTTGGACATCTCAATAAATTTTATTTTACCATCTTCTATAACAGGTCAGTGCTTTTAATGCGAGCTACAGTGACTCTGGCCTTTTTGGAGTCTATACTGTCTCCCAGGCTTCACAGGCTGGTGATGTGAGTTCACTTTGACATTGTCAGCAGTCTTTTCTTCAAGTCATCATAGAATTCGTTTAAGTGTGTTGTTGTGACCCATGTTTGAATTTCAGGTGATTAAAGCTGCTCTGGCTCAGGTCAAGGCTGTAGCTGACGGTGGAGTGACTGCTGCTGACCTCACTCGTGCAAAGTAAGAAATAGAGAACACACAGATTTAGTTGGTGGATCTTTTTGTGTCATTTGTAAAATAATTCATGAAAAATATTAACAGAAGTTCAGGTACCCCCCCATAAAACACTGTATTTAAAACACTTGCAAATGTAGCAAAACACAGCTTATGATGTCCAAATACAAAGCCTATAAAACGTTTACGCTCTAAGATGCTTACCCAGATGAATCATTTGTGATTTTTTTTTTTTTTTTGGAAATTATATGTTGTGTTGTCAACAATATTTGCAAAATGAATTTCTGCAACAATAATATAAAATCTCAAAGAATAAAAAAGTCCAAAATACTTAAGGTATGTCCGATAATATCAGCCGACCGGTAATATTGGCCAGATATTAGCATAAATATGCATAATATCTGTAAGAACTTTATTGTTTTTTCCTCTGATAATGAAAACCCAATAATGGGATTTCTTGGTTTGGCCAAATGTATGCTCTAAAAATTGTTTTCACCCATCACCTGAGTGAGCAGGCAACACTTAATTTTCTTAACCACTATATCGGTATTAGTTGATATCGAAACCAGAAAATAGGTGTTTGGACAATATCGGCATATCGGGATATTGGCAAAAAGTTATTATCAGAGATCCTTACTCAAAATGCATCACAAAAAATCCTAAATAATGTAACGTGTGTATAGTGTGTATAATTATAAAATTATAAAAGTGTGTAAAACATCATGACATCATTTGCAGGAAACTTAACACAAAATAACTTTTGTGGAAAAAAAAAAAACCTCTAAAATCACCTTGAAATGCAAGATTATGGCCTAAAATGTTTGCCCAGATAAATCATCTGTGTTAAATTTCTCAAAAGATCCTGTGATGTCAAAAACTGACAAAAAACACATACTGTGACTAAAAAAAATATTAAGCACTAAAAGCAGCTTGAGTTGATATTGTGTCGGCCTGTATTTACCCTCTGTCACTGACAGACTTCACCAACAGCTGTCGGTTGCTGTAAAATGTAAAATAAAGTTGGTTGTTGTTTGAATCTCCCCTGGTCTTTGACCCCTGATTGTGGTAACTCCAATTCTTCCGTGTGTTTGTGGTCAGGGCACAGCTGAAGGGTCACATCCTGATGTCTCTGGAGACTTCTGAGTCTCTGCTGGAGGCCATGGGCAGCCAGGCTCTGACGCAGGGTTCCTACTCCTCACCTGAAGAGGTCACCAAAAGCATCGACAACGTGTCTTTGACCGATGTGGCCAACGTAAGGCAGCAGTGACTTGATCGACTTTTAATCAAATGAAAAGCATGCTGTGTTATTAATATTGTCACCACTGGTTTTTCATTTTATTTCCAGGCTGCAGGTACATTTATATCAGGAAAGAAGACCATGGCGTCCTGTGGAAACCTCGTCAAGACCCCCTTCCTGGATGAGCTCTAAAGCCCCACCCATTGGCAGCCAGGCTCAGTTTTCTTTACAGTCTTTATCTGTAGTCAGTGTTCTGGTTCTGACAGTGAATAATGTCACCACAATACTCTATCACTGTACGTGTTAACTAAGGTGTCTGTTCAGCTGAGTCTGCTCCGATCATGTGACCATGTCAACTGTATAGCAGATGTAAAATAATAAACTCTATCAACCTCACATACACCTGGGATCACTCACCTTGTGGTTGTTGAAGTGGTGTTAAATTCTTACATATCCAACCATGATCTCTTGTTTCTCGTTGTCTTTAAATCATGGCAATTACCAAATCAATTCAATTGTTTTTGACAATTACAATAAGATTTCTGCTGAATTCAGTTTTGTCGTAAACCGTGAGCAGTAACAGTGGGTTTGCAGGTTTGATTCCCCCTCATCCATAGTCTTTAGTCCAGTTAAGAACTTTCAGTGATGAAACTCCAACTGTGCCGCCGCCTAATGAACGAATAACATGACAGTGAATCTTCTCCTGGATGTGAGGATGTTGTTGTTCTGAAAATGCTAACAAAATGTCCCTTTTTATTTTCCATATTTGTCATTTGTCCCATTCTTACAAAAAAGAAAATATTCATAAAAGTACAGAAATAGTCTCTTATTTGTCAGAAGCAAAATAACAGAAAGTGACTGTAACTTTCAAATTGTATAAAAAATAATAAAACAGTAAAACCTTTAAAATGTTTTAAACTGTTGACATTGTCAATAGATTGTTGTCCCTCCACCGCTGCTATTATTGGTTCTTTATTTACCACCTTGTATTAACTCAGGGTTTTGTGATGGATTACCTCCGTCTTAACGTTTGTTGTCTTCAGTCCACCTGTCTTCAGTCCACCTGTCTCCCCTGCAGTACACATGGACTGTTTATTCTCCACTTATTCTCCACTTTCACTGATTTTCATGTAACTAAAAGTAAAACATCAAACACCCCTTTCTCTTTTTTAATCAAAAAAGACAAACTGACTTTTTATGATTTTTTATACATATTTGCTTTCATTGTTTATAGGAATTTCTCTGAGGATTTCTTTTCCTAAAGTCATAACATCATTTTGACACCCCAAGAGTTTGTTGTTGTTTGTCTTTTGTAGAAAATATTTATCTGGGTTCGTAATTGTGGATTTAAACACGCATTTTTAGCAGTTTTTTAATTTTAGGATTGTTATAAGCCATAAGGCACAGATTTTACCCAGTGCTGGCCCTTTTAAAGCATAAACTTGCATGTTACTGCGTTTTTAGGGATTTTTAAAATATTTTTCACAAAACTGTTCTTTTCTTGGTTTCTGAGAATTATTTTCAAACAGGAGAGGCCTAATTGAAGGTTTTTGCAGGTTTCTATATATATATATATGTATATATATATATATGGGGTCTATATTTCGCCGTGAGCACCGCGAGTGCTCAGATGACGTCACACTCCGGTGACCCGCACACCTGCACCTGCTTTAATTAATCAAAACTTCAAAGAAGACAGTACCACCAATCGAAGCCGAGAATCGTAAATACTCTATACTGTATCAAAATGAAAGATGTTGGACAACGACATCCACACCGGAGAGGTGAGTCACAGTGTTGGAGAATTGTTGCCATGAGTGGCGTTTACATGACAGAAAACAGGTCCGTAACGCTAATTGTATACGTTCCGCTGCCACCAGCTACTGGCTAGAAATACACAATATTTACATACGACTACATAGTGGTACAGGGATGTTACAGGTGTATCGTTGACCACATAACCATAATATTACAGGTTTATCAGGTTACCATTACACTGCGTTTGAGGGAGCGGAAGGCGTTCAATTAAAGTAGGCTTAAAAGATGCCATTAGACCCAGAGCAGTTAAACAGTACGGTTGCAGAGTGAACACTTTTAACTCTTTCCTCAATTTTACCAACCACATAATAGATTATCATTGTTCTTTTTACAGCCACGTGCATGTTTTAACAGCGCCCCCCTCAGGTATGTGTGTTTGAAATGCACCATGGCACGTAATGTCAAAATATAAATCATCATATTTTCGGGGGAAATTGTTTTTTTCATGTTGCTCCTAACCTCTTCCAAGCAACATTTCATGCTGTCAAATGTGCAACTCTGCCACAAGGGGTCACTGGTGTAACAGTCAACGATCGTGTGTAAAAATGATTTAGTAATGTATTTATATGTTCAGTTTCAAGTGCAAAACTTGTGTTTGTGTTACGTTTCCGTGTAAGAATTCCATAAACTTTCAACATTAAATATTTGCTATCCTGCTGACAATAGAAGGCATAGAGACATGAGACTTGACTTTATTTTTCACAAATGAAAATGCACTCTCCTTACATTCCTTTCTTTCCTCATTTCTTACGTGAAGTTTCAGTTTTAGATAGTCTTAAACTTTTTATTTCAAGAGTCTTTGCGTTTTATGATTGGGTTTTATGACATTTTTGCCCTTTATAAAACAGGAAGAAGGGACTTGAGAAATAAACTCTCAGAGGGGAAATGTGACATTCAGACCGGCCCCAGGTCATGGTTTAACTCATTTGTAACTCTAAGTGAAAGTTTAATTTTTTAAATTTATAGTGTCCCACCAGTACAACCTACACAGAAACACATTTCTCACTGTTGAACATCCATATGCACATTTGGTTAAAGGTTGCAGCGGAGCATCAGCATCACTAGACATGACACTGAGGATGTGACTGTGTGTGAAGGTACCAGTGACAGAGGACCAGAGCACACCAAACTGTTTAAATGTTAACAATGTCTAAAACTAGTGTCTGCCCTGACATGAACCCTACCACTAATTAAGAAGAAAAGGTGTGTGCGTGTGTGTTTATTATATAATTGAAGTGTACAGTGTGATTGGCCACCCCGTGTGTGTTCCCAGCACCCTGGTGTGTCTTGCAGCCTGAGCCCCATGAGTTATTGACCTTTGGTGAGCAGACGAGCTGCTGTCACTAATTGTTTACCACCACATCCTGTTTCTTCACCGTGAATGTTTTATTTTAAAAAAATCAACAGCTCAGCAACAGTTCCAGTGATGCTCCATGTTTATGGCTTTTAAGGTTGTTTATTTCTATTTGACTTTGTTCTACAGCATTGTCCTGTAGATGGGATAAATATCTATCCATTCTTGTATGTGCAGTTATACTATAAAAACATATTTTGATGAGTAATACATGGTGTATTACTCATCATTTCTGCCCAGGTAAGACTTCCTGTCTTCTAGGACACTACCTCCTCCACTAAGACCCAAATCCTCCTCCCCTGTGTGTTTTGACCACGCCCTCTCTGTGTAAACAAGGGTAAATAAATAGGGTCAAATGTCAAAAGACGGAGAGGCTTTTCTGGCAGGAGAAAGGAATAAAATCGCCCAAAAAACTGAAATAAAAGGAGAGAAATGAACACGGAGACGATTAACAACTTACTTCCCATCACCTCTCCTCACCCAATTAACTTTCCTAATAAATCACCCAATCTGGCGGTCGGTGACGTCAGATTACTACAACCAATCCAGATCCTCGTTTCCTCTCTTTCCTGTTAATTATCTTTCCTTGCAGTCGCTGTCCTTTCAGCACCACCTCACTGTGCACCCTGCCTGCTCCAGGAATAGTCTGTTTAAACTCAGTCACATTACCAGGGATTACCCTCACCTGTGTTCACCCTTCATCCGATTTTCTGCTCAGAATTTTCTCGACGTCGTACTGCTCAGATATGCAGCCACACAAAAGTGGCTGAAAGCGATGTTTTTTTTTTCTTTTTTCACCCGTTCACGGCGCGCTTTTACGCCCCAAACTCCAGAGCGACTGTAGCCAAAGAGAGTCGATGTTTTGATTTCAACCACGGCCCAGCTGTTA
>NC_024314.1:13111935-13120715 GCF_000523025.1 Cynoglossus semilaevis
GATTTGAACGCTGGCCAAGATGTTCTCACTGTTGCTGGGATTGTTGTGTTTTTGCGCACTGACCTCTGGCCAGCGTGGGAACAGGCAGATGGACGATGGGAAGCGCTACATTTGCCGGGCAGTGCCTCTGAGCGGCGACGCCAGTTGCCCCGTGACGCTGCTGCCCGAGCTGAGCTCCGGGAGTCAGGAAGAGGAGCTGAGAAACACAGTGATGCAGCTGAGAGAGACGATTGTACAGCAGAAGGAAACCATCTCCAGACAGGTCGGCACCATCAACGAGCTGACGACCAAACTGTCCCTGTGCGCCTCAGCCACGGGCGGCAGGAGTTTCGACAAGGACGGAACCTGGGGGAAGGAGAAGCAAAACACCATGGGAGATGTTCCCAGAGACCCCAATGACACCATAGATAGCCTTGGGAAAACCATGCAAGGACTCAAGGACCGTCTGGAAAACCTGGAGGTAAGGCAGGGCGCCTTTGCATTTTACTGCTTAATTAGAAAATGAGGTAACTGAAGATAAGTTAACACGGTGAGATGAAGCAAGATAAAACGGGGAGAAGTAAAGTTTACATTAAAGTAAAAGTCAGAGTTATAACAAGTTCAGGTTGTTACTTTTTTTTTAAACCTGCGTATGTCCCAGTACTACTGAGTACAGCTTAAGGTAGTGTGCAGGTTTTCCGGGTGATGGAACCCAACAGTCAGGAAAACAAATAAGTCCAGTGTTCACTGAAAGAAAAAACAAGTGTGGTCAGAGTTCTGGCAGAAGAATCTGGCAGAAGAATCCCAGTTTGACGTGGAGTCCCAGGAGACTCATCATCACTCCAGCGTCTCTGTGTCCTCTCCAGTCACCATGTTTTGTACCTTCTCCCCCAGCAACAGCAGATGCGGGCCAACATATCTGGCGCGTCTTTCCCCAGCGAGCTGCGTGACCTGCTGCAGCGCCGCCTCGGAGAGCTGGAGAAGCAGCTGCTGAGGAAGGTCAGCAGCCTGGAGGAGGAGAAGAGCCTGCTGACCAACGCTACGGTAGCCTACAGGCTGAAGACCGAGAGCACGCTCAACGCACTGGTCGAGAGGATCAGTGAGCTGGAGAAAGGTACTGGGCCACATCGAGTGTCTCCATGTGGGCTTGATGGTCAAAAAAATACCAGACCATTTCATATCTGAACCACAGTCAACACATTCCATTACCTTTGATAATAACATTATTGAAGGAAGCATGATCTGGTTACAGTTTATCTTAGGCCAAGTGCAGCCCAATCTCTGGTCCATATCAGATGTCCCACGGATATGTGAGCGTCCTGTGTATTTAGTTGATCCAGAAAAGCTTGCCTGAATCAACTTTGGGCTGAATGATATGGCCCACATCACACATACAGAGCCTAGTTAGCCTGATGTGGACCACATTAATTTTACACATAAAGTGTTGTACCAGACAAAGACAATCATTTAAAACCTAAATAATTAGGTCACACTGAGAAAAGCCTGAAAGAAGGAATATGTTTTAGTGTCGAGTCCAGGAGATACAGCCCACACCTGAGTAAACAGTAGTGTAGGGAGATGGGTTTTAATGCCATTGAAGTGTCCAGCTTGTTTTTGTATATTTCAAAGGCTAATGGAGAGGAGGCCGAGGCAGGCACTCAAAGGAATAAAGAGGTGGAGAGGGTCTGATGAATCAGAGAGGGAGAAATAATACAGTGAGAGACATGCATGTATTTTTTCATAGAAAGAATCAATTTTGGTTTGTTGTCCATTTTTAGTCTGTTGTTGTGGTGAACATTCAGAGGTTTCTGTTTATTATTCCAAGGCTGAGATTAACCAGGTTCAGATATGACTTCACTGAACCTCAAGACTGTCGCTTTTCTTCACAGCACACTCACTACCAGGTGACCTTCCCTCCTACCTAACCAACTAGCTCCCTATATTTATCACAACTTACCTACCCACTATTTAATTACCTTTTTAACACCTACATACGTACCTACCTGCCTCCTACCTCCATATCCACGCTCCTACCTAGATACAGACCTACCTTCATTTCTAGCTGACTGCCTTTTTAGGTATTTACAGCATCTTCTGACCCAGTGAGGTCAACAGACTGTTTAACCTCCCTTCCACCTTTCATGGTGGGTTATTCTGAGTGAATGCCAGCTCTAAGATGAGTTCCTGAACCTGTCCACCATGTCTGGACTCAACTCCATCCTTTTGTCTTTGTCTCATCTTAGGTGGAGGAGACTTCAAGTCTCCTGAGCAGTTTAAGCTTTCTCTCCCTCAGAGGACCAACTACCTGTACGGCCGTATCACCAAGTCTCTGCCAGAGATGTACGCCTTCACGCTCTGCATGTGGATCAAGTCCAGTGCCACTCCTGGTATAGGGACACCCTTTTCCTACGGCGTACCTGGACAAGCTAATGAAATTGTGCTCATCGAATGGGGCAATAACCCCATCGAGCTGCTCATCAATGACAGGGCAAGTAACTCTGACGTTATATTAATGGTAGCATCATCTGGAGAGCACAATCTAAAATGAAAGATGACGCAAAAGATTGAAAATGTTAAATATTTATTAAGCCAAACTCACTGTTGTCCAGATCATCACAGGGCTACATTTAAAGACAAAAAGAAACTTCACTCTAATATCCACACCTATTAGAAACATTCATGTGTGTGAACTCACCTGTAATCGTCAGTAATTGAACCATTGACCCTCTTGCTGTAAGGCAAGTCCTGGCAGTCATATAAAATGCAGATTGTCCAAAAAAGAAGAATCGAGTCTAGGAACAAAGACACATAAAATGAATGTTTTTTGCCTTTCCTTTGCCCTGCAGGTTGCCCAACTGCCTCTGGAGGTACGTGATGGGAAGTGGCACCACATCTGCATCTCCTGGACGACACGGGATGGCCAATGGGAGGCATACCAGAATGGGGAGAAGCTGGGGAGTGGTGACAACCTGGCAGCCTGGCATCCCATCAAGTCTGGAGGAGTCATCATCCTGGGGCAGGAACAGGTCAGGGACAAGAAAAGTATCCACCGGGGTGGAGCACAAATACAGTGTGTCATCAGTGAGAGGGGGCACCCCACCCCCATTAGCCAGAGTTAAATATCGATAAAAGCCCAAGGTCAAGTTGTTCTGCAAGAAAATCAGCCACATTTACTGCAGTAATCAGGAGTGACAGGTTATTATGACACAGGAAAGTCAACATGTCTGTGACTGCACACACACACACACAGAGCAGCAGCGTAGACAAACATTGCCTGAGGATCAAACAAGTGCAATATTAAAAGTGTGAAAATGGAAAAATAAGCTGCACTGGTCTGAAGTGTTTTTAAAGCCTTCCTCATCAGGGCTCGATTTCTCCCTGAAGCAGCAGCTGGACATGAACGTCTTATTATAGTTATAGTAATTCAATGGTGTGTACATATATATATATATAATTGGCTTACATTGACACATGGTGCATTTTGTCTGCTTTGATTTATGGCATTTCCAAAAACCAATTATAGTTTCATCAGTCTGTTCTTTGTGCACGACGCGTTTGTTAAAGGTGATCATTTCAACACCAGCGTCTCTGTAACATTCTCTACAGAAAAGTTTAATCCACGACCTGCAAAGGAATAAAAGTTAATTTGTGAAGAAACTCTTTATGAATTAAAATGACCGTATCAGTTAGCCCCCTGGGGTAACTTCAGGCTAGGAGGGCTAAACAGTGGTTCTAGATTTTTTTTTTCTTTTACTACTTTAATTGCTAATGATCTTTGGTTATCTGTCCTACATGGCGACAAACATTTACAGAGAGAAAGAAAAGTTGTAACGTAAAAAAATGTAATAAAAAAAGCCAAAATACACATTATTCCCACTGAGTCAATCACATTATTTAAAGAAATTAAACTTGTCATCCACTGATCTTACTACAGCTACAGATAAGATGATAGCATCAGACACTTGACCTCAAACTGTAAGGCTGAGTCCATCCACACTACAATACTTCACAAAGACAATTACCGATGTTAATGACGTGGACGTCAAGCTTTTACATTTACATCCTCTTCTTTATGGCCCCTCCAGGACGTGGTGGGCGGCCGATTCGATGCCGGACAGGCATTCGTGGGCGAGTTGAGTCAGGTGAACATTTGGGACCGTGTTCTGAAGCCGACAGAGATACAGTCCATGGCCAACTGCAGCTCTTACATGCCCGGAAACGTAGTCTCCTGGCTGTCCAGCAATGTGGAAGTTTTTGGGAGGGGAGCATTCAAACGCCCTCTGGAGGTGTGTCAGGAGCGTCTGCCCAAGGCTTGACAATACTACTTCAATGTCCTTCATTTCCATTGGTCCCTGAAATCATGTGTTACCACCTGCTGCGAGTAAGTCTGTGATTTCTTTTTCATACACGTGTCACAGTGTTGTGTTTGCATTTTCCTGCACCAGCCACGTCTGTCATGAAAAGCTGATGTTGGGCCTTGAATGTGATGAAACTCCAAAGTGCATATTTATTATATGGAGGCTGAGCAGTCGGACACATTAACATTCTTAGTCTCAGACACGATTAAGCTACTTTTACTACACCCACGCTAAGAAAAGGTGCCCGTGGGTATTTACTTCACTCTAACTGTAGGGAGCTGTCGATCTGACACAGATGTACACAGTGTACTGCACACAGTGATACTGGACGCAGTGATACTCTACTGCAGGGGTCACCAACGTGGTGCCCGGGGGTACCTGGTAGCCCCCATGGAGTACCTCAAGTGCCCACAGGGTATTTTCTAAAAATAAAACTAGTCAACAAGAGGGTCAGAAATTGTACTGTAACTGTTTTGAATCAGTAACCTTTGCAATGATATTTAGTTGGGTGCAATGGCGATGGTAAGAAGAGTGTCGACTATTGTACAGTATGTCCCAGAACAAATTATGATTACATTATTTGGGAAGTCTGTATCAAACTAGAAGCTCTTCATATTAGTAAGTGTCCTTGAAGTAGCTCTTAGTTTCAAAAAGGTTGGTGACCCCTGCTCTACTGTGTCCAGACAGAACAACAGTTAGCTGGGGGCGTTTGAGCCGGTGTTTGCGTGCAGCGTGGGAAGAGAGACTAAAGGTCACCTCAATGTTATGTCTCTTCCTTAACCTGGAAATGAGCTTAAGGCCAGGATTAATTAAGTCCCCGGTCCTGGAGATTGTGAAAAGAAAAAATTCAATTTTGCTCTGATGGGACACCAGTCCCAGTGCTTTCCTCCTCCATCTGCCTTTGCCATTTAACAAAACCTGATTCAAATGGAACCTTGTTTCAGGTGAAACAAAATACATTTTCAGAAAGGTTGGTGTAAATCTGGGTATAAAAGAACATCTCTTCAATCTTTTCAAGCAGAGACGGGTCATGGCCAACTTCTATGTGCTGAAATATGAACAAAAGGTACATTAAAAACCATCATCCTTGATGAACAAAACTTTCATTTTTTATTGGGTTTTGTGAAAAACCTCCATCTTTTCTGAAAAAGTGGTCCATGAATATGAAAAGCATAATGTGTTTTGTGGATTTGGTGACCAGTCATTGAACATAAACAGATGTACGTGTTTCAATGTGGTTTTATTTAGTTTTCTGGACTCTTCACGTACGTACAGTACAGGGGATCAACCATCTGGTTTAATGCCTTCTCATAAAGACTTAAGTGCCACTGAGTGTTTTCTAAATGTCAGAGATGTTGTCTTTGTAAGTGAATGAAAACGATATTAAAGAAGAGCGCTGCTGCAAAATGAATTCATGTCTGGCTTCGATCTGTTGGTTGTTACTTTCCCTCTGCATGACAGGAAACTAAAAAATATTTGTCAGAACAACAGCATAACAGCATAATACTGTCAAAGAAATCACTGTGTTCTGTTTTCTCAGACCACAATGAAGGACCACTTTATACAGAGAAAACAATTTCAGCAAATTTAAAAACTACAACCTTTTCTCTATACTTATGTCCTAGATTTGAGTTTTCACTGACACGCAGGACGGCTCACATCACAGAGGAGTACACAGTTTGAAGTACTGCACTCCTAGATAAGATAACACTGAAAATTGTCCATGACTTTCACTTTAATTGGGGACGTTATGGTTTAGGTTTGTGTCCAATCTTGTCAGTATCAGTCCCTGCACATGAGTGACAGTTACACCCAGACTGAGCAGGGTCTTTAGAATCAGACGGCTCAGGTCACAACAACAACAGGTGTCCTGGGTGGCATTAGCAACGCTTAACTGATGAGGAAGGCCAAAAGGTCACTGGTGACGTTATGGACGTTCTCCCTTTCCACAAAGTCACTCTTTAAACCCCACAAAGCTCCGGGAACGTTCTGTAGTACTGAAGAAATCTAAAAAACTAAAACCCTAAATTTAATAGTGCATATCTTTTAAAACAAACATCAGGCTTTGTGATATAAAAGATGCATGTTATCCTGGGAATTGGATTGAAATTCTTTACATTTCCATAGCCTTGGATTGGACCAGGGGAATGAACTGAATATACGAGGGAAACCTGAGCAGGTCTGAATTAAAAAAACACATTTTAACCAACAGTGAATTTCAACTCATTTGCAGCTTTTATTCAGACTGTTCTTCTGGATGTCTTGTCTGAGGACACACAGAGCGGAACGTTTCCCGACGGCACGTGACACGAGGACTCAACGTGATCATCTCTTATCTGAGACTGAAGGTATGGAGGACAGACAATAAAAGCTCAGTTTGATCAATAATTTTGATGGAAGAAAAAAAAAAGCAGACATGCAGGGTGAGTCTGTTTGACTGAGATGACATTCCCATCAGCCCCTGCTTCAGGGCTAAGTGCTGTAGACTGTAGCAGAGAAACAATAATTCATTCTTTAAAGTTTGTTGCCACCAAAACATCCATGAAAACAAAACAAAATCAAACTTAATATTAATAAAAGAGTTTTGTTTGTTGACTGCAAGCCCTTAAAATGTCTCACTAATTAATCACGTGAACTATTTTAGGGAGAAATGAGGATATGATAAAAACTGAAATGGCTCTTTAATGATAACATGTTAGTCTGTTGTGCTGCATTTTTAAATCCTAGTTATTTACAGTGCTACAGCTGATAGCTTATGTTCGGTTTGATGAAAACGCCTTTAAATTGTTGGAATTAAATTAAAATAAGGTTGTGTGCAGGTAGCAGCAGCAGCAGCAGAACTACTGTGACCTGGACTGAAGGATGAGCGGCTCCCTCTCTCCTCTCTCCATGTGGGAAAAGTTCAGGAAGATCCTGCCCTGACCTCCAGAGGTCTGGCTCTTCAGGAACACAGCATTAGTGGAGACAGCAATCTAAACAAAAACACACAAGGATTCAGAGGTTAATATTGTTTTGAAAAAACGTCTTGGTTTAAATTTGTCTTATTTGGTAAGAACTTAACTACAATGTAATAATCTTATATATCAATATAATTACAAAATAAAATTTAACAGAAGCAGAGGAAAAATGTCAATAGTGACGGCAACAAAAAACAGGAGGTTATTTGTTTGTTTACTGTGAGGTCAGTAGAATCTATTTAAAACTATAGTTTACATACTTATATATATACTTGGCCTCAAGTACACTCTGATCACTCTGCTCAGTATGCACAGTCACCTAGTGGTTATTTCCTGTACTTGATACATAAAAAAAAAATCAAAGATATTTTAGGAGAAAAATCAGACCGTTTATACTTAGATTTAACTGGATATGTATTTTGGTGTGATGTGCGTTGTTATGTTGTTCTCAACAGAGGAAATGACAGGTCTTTGAGGATTTGTTACTTTTAACTATGGGACAGCTAAAAATAAGAATTAGTTTCTTCTCACACTCTTCCAATCATATGTTCTTTACCTGTGATCGGCCGTGATGACAAGGTCGACAGGCGATGACTGTGATGAAGGAGAATGTGGCCGTGAGAACAGCAGCACAGGACAGCATGAAGATCAGGTGGTTGTTGTCTGCAGCAAACACAGAAATGACATTATTATTTCATCACCAAATCATCAAAGTTTGTTTTCTGTCAAAACACGTCTACATTTAGACTGTGTAAATTACCTGTCACATGACACAAGGCAACAACACTACAAAACAGGTCTGACGGTGGTGGGCCACATCCATTCGACCAATCCAAGAAAAGTCCAGTTAAGTAAGAAACCTTTTTTTTTTTTAAATCACAAGTTCACATGGATTCACCACAGTGATGGTGAATCAGTTGTTCACAGCAGACATGTGCTGACCTGTGGGGCCACCTTCTTTGGATCTGCTCTGAATCCTTCCATGCCATCGTCACCTCACTGTTTGTGGAACTAACGCAGCTAAACATCACATGGTCGTTTTTAACTGAAACTCCACACTTTTGAAAAGACTCCTGTTCTTGTGTAGGCATGAATTTGTACACAGGTTGTCTGTCTCCAGCTGTGAGTCTCACGTATGTCCCTGGAGATTTTCCACTCTAATGCCAGTGAAGAAGACACGTCACACTGTCTCAAATAACCTTGAAAAGTCAAGTCTATTCATGTTCAGTATTCAGTATTAATAATGAAGTAGAGTAAAGACCGACCCGCGGGCCACAGTAAAAGAAGTGAGTGTGTTCGGTCACTCACTGCTCTTCTTGGCGTACAGGCTGAAGGACGTCTGCAGTTTGCTGATGTCGTTGCTGACGCTGATGTCCAGACAGTGGACACCGGCAGAGGTGAAGGTGTGGTTCAGTCTCAGTGTGTTCTCATACAGTTTGGTCATGGTGCAGCCAATGCTCTTCTCCGGGACACAGTTACGCAGGAA
>NC_024314.1:13121379-13123932 GCF_000523025.1 Cynoglossus semilaevis
GAAAAGGTATTGACAGTGATGGAAACCAGAGATGGGTACAATGTTTCTTGTATAATACGATTCTTAGCTATGACCTATAAATGACAGCCTTCAGTTTTCGACTAACAGCTTAATCAGATAAGTACGTTGAACTAATGCAGTTAGTAGAATCCCTTTGTTACGCCCCTGGAAACGGGAGCAATAATCGCAGAAGTGAGCTGTGTGGGTTTTCCCAGCCAGTACTTTACTGGGATACGCTCAAAACGATAACTATGTAAAATGTCGAATTTTAATTAAACGTATTAAAGCATCCAATTTCCATGCTGGCCCGGGTTCCTCGTGCGTTGATTGGCTGCAAGAAAGGAAGTGTCACGCTGTTCGAGAAAATAAGTGCGTTATGTTTAAGCAATTAAGAAATCTAATGAATACGTCAAATAATCGTATAATATATATATAAAATGATCGGTCAGACAGGACCAACTTATCGTACAAAGACGACAATTAGACCAAAATGCGTCTGCCAACACTGACGTCATCACAGCGCGTCTGTAATTTAAACCAAAGCAGTCGATCTTGATAAATCAACAACACTGTCGTGATGACAGGTTAAACCTGTTACTGGCTAGTTTTACCTTGCAATTAAAATAAATGTCACGTTTGACTTTGCTAATATATTTTTCTTTGCGGTCTTAACGACTTTACACTTAAATAACATTTACATGTAATTATACTGCATATTAAACTATAATTATATATATTTTACTGTTAATATACAAACTTGTCCCACCAGTTGTGCTAATTAGCTGTATATATTACCTTCCGTCGACATGAAAAGCCAGGCTGTAGTTCTCAGACACCTCATAGTTCGAAGGACCCTTCAGCTCGATGTTTTTGATGGCATCTGCAAAAATAATTACAAGGTAAAATCTTATTTTAATGGTTTCTCTTTCTAGAAATAATCTCCTAAGCTTTGAGGTTGGTTGCTTCTAGCCAAATGCCACCAAATCTGTAGTGTCGTTGTCAGATGCATGATGCTAGTAGTACGAGAGAAACTTAAGTAGAAGTACAGATGACTGAAGTACAAGTTGGTGTCTCTTTAGGAAGAAAAAAGTACAGTAGTTTGGTCCCGGTGGTCTGTGAAAGTCTCTCTGTGTTGAGGGTTGATGTTTTCGTGTGCACATGTGTTTTTAACCCATGTGCACACCCAAAAAACAAAAATGGTTAAATGTTCAATCTTAATGGTGTGAGTGTAAGTGTGAATGGTTTTATGGTTTTGACCCTTTATTGAACTGGAGAGCTTTATGATTGGTTACAGTTGACCTTTCACCCTTAAATGGACAACACAATAGAGAACCCCTTGTGGCTGCATTGATGCAGTTTCCCTCACAGTTATATACTTAAATCAAGATTATAAAAATAGAAAATAAACTGAACTACTCACCCAGGACTTTGAGATCAGTGGAGTAAACCTCAGTAATTTCCGGTGCAGATTTGTTAAGATTGACTCCAACTTTCAGCTGCAGTGTGTAGTTTCCTGAGTGTGTGTAAAGGTAGCGGACGACAGGCTCAGTGCCCTGTATCACTTCTCTACATCAGGGATGAAAAGGCAGTGTCAGTCATTGCGAAAAGCACTGGGGAAAAGTCCCAGGAATACTCAGTACGGAGGACTGTACCCATTTCCTAAATCCCAAGTGTAGCTGAATTTTGCAGAGCTGAAGTTCTGCAAAGGATCAAAGAGCTCGAACATGGTCTCAGTGGGAACGTCTGAGGCCAGTTCTCCTGTGTTCCTCACATAGGTGGAGTTCCCATCCATCTGGTAGAAAGTCAGCTTCCCAGCTATGTTTTCTGTGTTTTTATGGAGATGATTTTTAGAAATCAAAACATTCTGACCACCCTTACAAATTATACAAAAACATTGTAAAAGTTTAAAATCAAACAAAAAAGCCATTTTCATTTGCTTAAGGACTAGAAAACTGTTACCCAAAGTCAGAAAATCGCCCAACGTCTCAGCTACACCGAGGAAAAGCAGCACAAAGAGTAACACATTGGTTTTTCTAAAGAACCAGGATCAAAAGTTGAAAAGTTAGTTGGTAGAAAATCGTAACTCGCCATCAATTTTTAAATGAAGCAGTTTTTTTCTTACCTCTCCATGTCTGCTGGTCCTCTTACAGACGACGGCTGCTCGGACCTCAAGCAGAAAAATGGCCTGGATGAAGTGCAGAGAACTCGGACATGGGTGTCGATGAGGCTTCTACAGGCCGAGAATGAAGGACTGCTGCTGATGAAGATGATGATGATATGGATGTTCTGGACAAGCTTGTAATGGTCACAATGCGGTGCAGTCATGTGGTTAAAGAAGAAAGATAGCTTTTGATGAGAAGGCTTTCCTCTGTGTGGCATTTTACACACTTTTACTGCAACATTTTTTCTAATTGTGATTTCATAGATTGCAAAGGTCAACATGAAATGAAAGTAAAAAGACACAGGACCCGATCTAGATTTTGAATTAACAAAATAACTGACCAGAAATATGAACAAATGTTATGGAATTGGCTAGGTTACAGAATTCTATTC
>NC_024314.1:13123943-13129783 GCF_000523025.1 Cynoglossus semilaevis
TGTGTGTGTGTGTATGGGTGTATTTTTAGTCTTTTTAGGCACTGTGACCAAAATGTATTATTATTGTTTTTAACCGACATTGACTCTAACTAGGTTTAATATTTTGCAGGCTTTGTTTTACAAACTTTGGCCAGTTTTTATTCACTTTCTACTTAAATTATATATAATATTTATATTACCACTTTATTATCATTTATCTTCATATTAGCTTTGTTTGCTAACGTCTAGCTGTCTTTATGTCTGCTTTGAGTTAATTATAACTAATTCTGACGACTTTTTCAATATTTTATGCATTTCTTCAGGGTTTTGTTATTCATCTTGTGTTGATATTTTAGTTTACACTACAGTATTCTGCTATTTTTACAAACCTACTTTGTCATTAATTGAGAGTAGTAATTTTATTATTGTTTTTTTTTTGTTTTTTATACTTAATTGTTTAATATTATTGCCAAAGCTATTGATTTTCAATTTTCGGTTTTTATCAATTTTTTTTATCATTTATCAATTCGTTTTTATCAATTTTCGTTTAATCAATGTTCGTTTTGTTTACACAATTGAAAAGTTCAATTGTCTTTACATGAACGTGGCACCGTGTCCACTAGATGGCACTGCTAATCCAGGAAAGACATCTCTTAACACGGGACTATTTACAGTTTAAAATTAAGTAAGAGTTAGATAGATAGAAAAATAGATAAATTAATATCCTACAATCTGTATCCTTCAATTTGTTTTGAGACTTTAATTTATTGACAGTCCATACATTTAATAGTCTATGGAAACCATGAGAATGAATTGATAACAGAGAGCTGTTATTGATTTAATTATTATATTGATTGAGTCATCAGATCATTTTAACTTGTGTCCCTTCTCCCCCTCATAGAGCCACCATTCCACCTGTGGGACATCTCCAAACTGAAACTGACTTCATATCCGTCTGTGATCCTCATTTACACAACACCTCTCCTGCTGTAGCCCCTCCTCTCCCCAGCCCTCCTCCCTCTCCTGCCTATGCTGCTGCTGATGATCACCACCTCCTGAACAGGCGCTCCTGTCCTGGTGTTCCTCCTGTCAGTGTGTCCTCCTGCAGCTCATCTGTCCACATGCTCTCAGCACAGAGGGAGCAGACAGGAAGTAGCTCCTCCACCTCCTTCACCTCGTCCTCCTCCTGAGGGCTTTAACTCCTGGATTACACTGATACTCCATTTCTTTTTTATTTCATTGATATATCTTTTTCCTCACACCTGCCGTCATGTCTCGAGCTCCTGATGGTGTGAGTAAACTCACTGAAAGTACTTACAAGGTGAGTAATCACAGACAAAATATTATGGAAAAAGTAAATTATTATGGTTTTTCTGAATTGTTTGTGTTATAATACACAGTGCAGAGGTGCACTACTATTTTTAAGGATGGCTAATTGTGGTGATACCTGGGAGGGCAACTGCTGTCCCCGAGACACTGAGGACTTTGAAGTACAACACAAATGTACTGCAGTTTAAAATCAGTCGAACTCGAAATCACACATTTTAGCCTTTTTTATGAATTTTAAATTGGATAAGAATTTACAGTTTTAAGATTATCCTAGAAATAACAAAAAAGAAAGCAGAGAATTCTAACAGATATAAATTAACTAATTGTTACGTTGTACATAAATAGCAAAGTTTTAGTCCAAAAGTAAAAGTTAAAAAATATCTAGCAACAAGCCCCTATACAGCAAAACAAGTCGTAAAAATAAATACAATTGAATCTTGGAATGTCAATAGTAAAATCAGGCCATGAGATAAAAGCAAAACAGCAACAAGTCAGACTTGCTCGGCCAAACTAACAATAAGTTGATTTCAAGAAAGCTGAAATGTGCAGAAGAAGTTAAAAAAAAAACACAGAGCCAAATACTAGCCTGAAGACTAAAGAATACTACTTTGGTGCTAATAATAAAAAAAAGAAACAACACATGACTAAAGGTTTTGGTACAAATAACACCAATGGCTAAAAAGAGTAATTTAAAGTTAGCCAAAAAGCTAAATGACAGCCTTTAATATAGCATAAATATACCAAATATATACTGGTAACATAAATTTAAAAAACTCTGGTAATAAAATATTGTGAAAGAAAAGTGACCAAAAACTCTTAATAAATGTTAGGATCAGCCCAGGGGCCAGAGATTGGACAAACCTGCTGCAGTGGTGAAGCCTGCGCGGTCTGTCGTTTTAATTCTGGCTCAGGTTTTATGAGAGTTTTATTTGCTGTCATTACCTTAACTTTAAGACGCTAATAACAATAATTAATAATCAGATCAGCTGTTTGAGCCAATGAAGCTCATTTTTATTTACGAGATAAACAATGTAACCAGGAAGCAAAAGGTACCGTTGGTAAAAGTCTAACAGAGTCCCAATTTCGGACCACGCCCCAAGCTTGTACCTCCTGGAAATCTACAATAACTATAAGTAAGTGAAACTCTCGCTGTCTGAACAGAGAGAGTTAAAAATGAAATCAAACAGACAGAAGCCTGATCAAAACAGTCGACAGATCATTTAATCATGGGATTAATCTGTTTTCAGAGCAGGATAATCCCATCAGGATTATCAGTGATGAAGTGGTGTCTGTGGGCGGTTAAAGATCAAGAGTAGGTTAGAAGTTTATGGTCATAGTCAAACTTATATGTGGCCCACAGCCAAGTCATATCACATACCACTTTAATGTGGTCTATATGGATGGAGACCACGTGGGCTGTACACGTGTGTCAAAATTCAATTCTACTTTTTGTCCCTTGTGTGTAGCCATAGCAGGAAGCCCTAATTATTGACCAGGCCAGTTAATGACCAGTTTTAGTTCAGAGTGATTGAGTGCATCATCATTTACTGCGTTTACAGCGTGAAGCTGTTAAATAATCAGTAAAATAATGTTATTAAAATTCAAAAGTAAAAAAGAGGAAACAGCACTGATTTATTTATTTTATTCAACAAGGAAAGCACTTTTGCGATTAAAAAAAAGTTTGGAAACGTTTTGTGAACCATTGGCTTGAATGCACAATTATTGTCTGATGAAAGGCGTTTCACAGCGGGGGTGTGGGAGTGGAACCTGGGCTTGACAGTTAGACTGAGTTTCAGCGGGGAGACAGAGACGAAGGAAAGAAAGAAAGAAAGATTTCTCTTTCCTTAGTCCTGTCTCTCTGCTCAGTGAAAAGTCAAGGCTACCTGCTGATTGTTCTGCTGAGGGCGTGTCTGGGGGATACAGACAGGGAACTTGATTGTTGAGGAATCTCAATAGAAAGTACTAGGGAAGGTGGGGTGCAGGGCTGGGCGAGGGCTGGGAGGGTGCTGGGTTAGAGTGAGAGGTAGAATGAACGGGTGGGAGGTGATGAGGTCCTTTCTGTAAATAGCTTCTCGTGTTTGTGTGTGATTTGACTGTTTTGGTGGGAGCAGTGAGACGTAGAACTGGAACTTTGATTGTTCTCATGGTCAGAGTTTTATACATGAACAACTTGTTCTGTTCATGTTTTTTCCTCCTCTCACCTTGCACAGGAATAACATCATGACGCAGATATTTAAAATAGTCTTGAATACTTAAGGAGTCACAGTGCAGAAGGTTCTGGGTTCAATCCCAGGTTGGGTGGAGCCAGGAAGGACCCTTCATTTAAACCTTTTACTCCTCTGGTTTTCTGTGATTGTTAGCATTACCATGTGCTAAAAGTATTTGAATCTTTATAGACAAATTAACACATTTCAGTTGATCGTGTTTATGCATTTTCTGGATCACAACAATGTTTCTGTTTACCAGTCAGTAACAAAAATAATGGAATAATGTTTTGTCTCTGGTCTTCATCCCAGAATGTGATGGAGCAGTTTAACCCCGGGCTGAGGAACCTGGTCAACCTTGGGAAGAACTATGAGAAATCGGTCACAGGTAAGCACTGTTTACATCATTTAGCCTCTGTTCACGTGTTAACTCCCCACACTTACTGAACCCATTCTGTCTGTGTCGCAGCTATGACTCTCGCTGGAAAGGTCTATTTTGATGCCGTGGCGAAGATGGGAGAGAACGCCATGGTGTCTCCAGTCTCCAGAGATCTTGGTGAGTCTCATACGAATGCTGCCATTTCAATGAAATGAGGAGATTAAAATCCTCAGATGACACAGCTGTGGTTCAGTGAATGGTTTCCCAAAATAGTTTGACCTTTTACTTCAGTCCTCAAAGCTGGCTGCATAAAGTCCAAATCTTGAACAGCTAGACTTTAGCTGTGGATTCACCAAAAACAGAAACCAAGAGGTTAAAATAAATCAGAATATGTCCAACTAAGAAGTCTGTAAACATCTGGACAGGAGGGAGGTGAAGTTAATGTTCTGCTCTTCAGCATGGCTCAGTAGCAGTGTGGTGACGTCACCTATGATGCGCGGCTGTGAAGTTAGCCGTTCAATTTCTTGCGGGTGTTCCTCCATCCTTTGTTTCATTGTGGAATTTGCACCAGTGTCCAAGTCCAACACATCTCAGAGACGTGTCAGACTGGGTGAAGTCACCCTCACACGGGTGTAGTTGGGTGGATGTGTCACATGCTGTGGAAGAGTAAACACAGACAGGAGCAGAGCTGCTGGGCTGAGTCACAGTCAGGGCATCAGGGTAAAAGCTAATGGTCGCTCGGATGTCAACCCCAGGTAGTTTTCTGTTGTTCTTTTTTGAAACATTTTTGGCCTCAGGTTTGACTGTTGATTTGGCGATTGACTTCTTGGTCACTTTTAGCTATTTAGCTTAGCCAAGGCTAACATGTAGATGTTCTTCTTGGACATAGTTTTGGCTGTTATTTTATCTAACTCTTAGCCAGGTTTTAGCTAATCCCTGGCATATTTCTCCTTTTTGTATCTACCATTGGTGTCATTATTTGACTAAATTGTGTTGAGTTTTTATTTTCCTTTGGTAAGATCCACTGTTTTATCGACTATATTGTGTCTTTCCCATAGAATCTATTTCATTTCCATACACTTTTTTAAAGATGTGGTCTAAAAGCTTAGGGTAAGTCAAACCTGTGTCAATGCCATCATTTGCCCAAAGTCCAGGTACAGTATTAGATAAACCTGGCTTTAAATGCAGCCTGAGTCTGAATTTTTGAGAGAAAAACTTCAAAGTCCCAGCCGTTTTTAGGCCCTGGGAATAATCTTCATCACCGGAGTGAGAATCGTCTCACATGTCAGAGTGAGACGAGCAGCAAACACAGTGAACAAACACACAGACAGACAGAGGAGTGGAGCTGACTTTTTTCCACTGATCCACAGTCTTCCCATCTGCCCTCTACTCCAACCCACTGCTGCTCCTTTCTGTCTGAGATTTCACCATGGAGCAGGAATACTTTTGTCCTTCTTCTTCACCCCCGAGCCTCCTGTGTGGCTCTGAGCCAGATGTTTGAAATGTCACAAACGTCATTAACCACAACTGGAGCCTCCTGTCAGGAGAAATGACTCCTCTTCAGAAACTTCAACCAGTCACAGAAGCTTTCAGTGAGAGACACTCACAGCCTCACTGTTCTGATTCTGATTATTCTGGAGCAAAAACAACCACGCTCTCCGGCTGACATCACCATTTTTCACCTGATCAGTGTTAAATATATTAAAGAGCAGTTTAGAGAAAGGGTGGAAGGGTGGAGCAGGTGTGGTTATTTTTTCTCCTGTGGCATTTAAACTTCAAAACCTGCTGCTGCGTGCAGGGTGGACCCACAGATCTGTGTGGAGTCCAGTACTGAAGTCAAAGACAGGAAGTTCTGATTGTTTATAGGAACCTTTAAATATACGCTGTGATATAACAACAAAGACCAGCACTGTTTGCTGTTTGGACTCAACCTTGACCTCTGAACCTGA
>NC_024314.1:13129826-13135969 GCF_000523025.1 Cynoglossus semilaevis
TATCAGGAATGACTCCCAAAAATTCTTGTTTGAATTACAGTTTTCTTTTATTGTGAATTCTGTGATGAACCAGTCCATGCGTCTGTGCAGCACCTGGTCAAAGACCAGATCAACAAACTTTGACCCGAACCCTTACATTCCTCCGTACATGCCTCCGCTCTGAGCAAACAAACATAATAACCCAGTGTTGCAGACCAGTACCCCAGGACTCCAGGTCTGCAGGTCTGCAGGTCTCCAGGTCTGAGTCCTGCTACAACAACATTGCTCTCTGAAGGTCATCAGAACCTGCTGGTAAATGCTGCCTTTGTCCTGCCACAGAGAGCGCTGTCGTTAAGACGCTGCTCTGTTTGTTCAACACCCAACAACTGAGAGTGGGGTGTGGACAGGGGAGAGGCTGATAAGACAAGAGTGTGTGTGTGTGTGTGTGTGCGGGGGCGTGGGGTTGGGGGGGTTGTAAGGTCACTGTGGTTTAGGTTAACAAGGTGTGAAACACGTGCGTGATGATGAAGAAAGTTGTTGTTTTTTACAGCTTTGGTTGAAAGTATGGAGTCAGGTGCATGATGGTCTCATGAAGAAGTGACGACCTGTGGCTGGGAATCAAAGTACAGCAGGCGGGGGGGGGGTTGCTTTGTTTTCTTCTGTCAGTGGCTTTGACGTGTAACCACCAGACTGTATGTTCATATCAAAGGGTTCCAAATATTTTTTACCTTTTGATTAGAAGGTGAACTCAGGAAGTCGAAACATTAAGGACACAAAGGTCTAAGTATATAGGAATATAAAAATGTATTTAGTTCAGTTGTAGTTAGCCAGAAACTACTAAAAAAATCTAAAAGGCTAATGCTAACAAATATCAAAAAAGCAGAAGTCAAAAACATTAACAATCTGTAAGAAAAACCTTTGTTCAGGTTTGATTCTTTGTTCAGGGACTGTAGTGTGTGTGTGTGTGTGTGTGTGTGTGTGTGTGTGTGTGTGTGTGAAAACACTGTGAAAGATGTGAGATAAGATACACAGTGTTACACAAAGTCTTCAGCACCTACTCGTTCTTCAAGTACATCAACATCCCAAGGTTGATCTGGTCTCACCTGCGTCTTATCTCCCATCTCTCTCTCTCTGTGCTGCTAACTATTTCAGACTATTTAAAGCCTGGTCTTTTACTGCTGCTGTTTAATGTAAGCTCAGCTGATATGATCCTGGGATAAGGAAACCCTGCCTGTAGAGGAAAGACTGCTTATAAAACATGAACTTTGGCTGCTGTGGGTGCACCATGTATCCTGGTGGTACTGATCTGTTTTATGCACTGAGTTCATCTGCAAGTGCTCAGGAAAAAGTTCCAAATTATGCATGGGACAGAGGTGGGGGACGGTCCAAAGGTTCTGTGTATTGACTCAGGGCTGAGAACAAAGTTAGCTTCACTGTTTACATTCTGATGTTTTCATTCTGTCCTTAATGCATCTCTGTTTGCTGTCACTGAGGTCTAGGCTGCACTAAGTGTTAGCTATCTATTTGACAGCGAAGTTCTTTAGTGAGTCAGAGGACACAGGGCTCGTTAAGGTGCAGTTGACCTGACCTGACCTTTCCTTCGGCTCTGCCTTTTTAATTTACCACTTCATCTGAAGGACAAGTCCTCAGTCCACTGTTTGCCAGGTCCCAGCAGCACCGGTGTCAGTGCAGAGCTCAGCAGTGGCTGTTGATCTTCATCCTAGGAGGAAGTTTTTAATTTTTTTTTTTTAACGGTTGCTGATGCATCACCAGGCCCGCCCCACAGTGTGATGAAATGTGTCCACTAAACAGCGTGACTCAGGTGAAAGTCTGCATTTGGCTCCCTCTTTGTAATCACAGTGATGTCACAGAGATCAATACTTAATGGTGCAGAGGAGGAAGCACAGAGGAGGGAGGGGCTGTGATCAAACTCCCTTTGGACTCCCTTTGTTTCTTAGACAACCAGGAGGACACAGCAGCAGGAGTCATGGTTCAGTACGTCCTCTGTCATTGATGCTGGCTAGAGGAAATATATATATAAATATAAATATACTGTATACTCTATATATACACAGTATATAAAGGACTGTGAGGGTCTCAGAAAGTAACTTTTTTAGGTCTGGACTTGTGGGTTCACAGAGCAGAGAGGCAGTGAGAGTTTTCCTCCCACTTCTCCCTGGTGGGAAACCAGAGGTGGACTAGAGTGCTCTCCAGGTTAATGGTGGGTGCAGCACATGAGTGTTTAGGCTCTGGACTCATTAGAGAGCTGTGGAGTGTGATGTCTGAAGAGCGCTAAACCCTTCACTGGCTCCAGAATCAAGTACCAGTGTCAAGTTTTCTCCTAATTTTATTTAAAAACATATAAACCTGGTGGAGCTGCTCAAGCACTGCCGTTGTTCTCTTCAAACGTGACTTCATCCACTTCTTCTTTATGTGTGAATCAAATTTTGGGAGATTGAAGGAGAAAAGTGCCAACAGGCCACTAACACAAAAACCACCACTGACCTCCGTAAATAAAAACAATGGTTAACCTTTGACCTTTCCACTGTCATATACTGTGTGCCCCGTCCAGATGTGTTGTTTTTCTCCAGAAGGTTGTCCTACACTGAACCTCCCGTCTGGACCTCAGCACATTGTGACAGAGCAGCTCCGTAAACAGCCATTGTGTGGTTGTATTGACAGTGTTGACTCTGGGCCTTTTGTCATATTATTGACAGTGTAGCCTGTGTGTGAATGGGGACTGTTCTGTGTCATGTGACCTCACAATAGCACAATCTTTCATAGAGATTATTTGTTACATTGACAGCTGCTCAAATACTGTGTAGAGATAAGTCAAAAAAACAAGACTGTGTCCAACTGAGATGTTTGGTCTCTGATGTCCAACCATGATGTCTCTCCTGTGTCTCCAGGTCTGGTTCTGAAGGAGATCGCAGAGACTCACAGGAAGATTCATAACGAACTTGAAGAAAACGTAAGCCTGTTGCCGTTTGTTTTGTTTTTTTCCCACAGTGAGCAGAAGTGAAGTGAACAGTAATTTGATTCCACCAGGCAGACTCTTTCCTGGAGCTTTAACCTGATCATACAAAAGCTCATTCATCCAGACTGTCTGTCATCAGCAGAACCTGGCCCACATATAAAGTCAGCACACAATGACAACGCTGTAAAAACAGTGTTTACATCCATCCCAAATACTTTACACACACATGTGAACCATTACTGTAACGTCATGGTACGCTAAAAGTTAAAATATAAGAGATATTGTAGTATTACTTCAATCTGAGTTATATTTCCTTTCCTAAAACATATTATAGGGCAAAGGCAAATAAAACCGACTTTGCATTTAAATCATCGACTCCACAGCAACCAAACAGGAGAAGGAAGGGGAGGAGGAGGAGGAGGAGGAGCAAAGCACAGCTCTCATCCAAACTGCCCTCTCCTCAGCATTGGTCCCTTCTTCTGTCTGTCAAATCCAAGTGTAGACAAACACTTAAAGGATTAAAAGAGTGACTTTGTTCAGCAGACACCTGTCAAACGACCTGTCCACTCTCCAGTGTTTAACTGTCATCACTGCACCAGCTCCGCTCCACTTACCTTCACGAAACAGACACGCTCTCCTCTCTGGACCTTTGGAATCCTTCAAGCTCGTTCTCTTCATTTTTGAGATTGAAATTGTAGCTGCAAGAGCTACAACAGAATTCAAAGAGAAAGGAGCAGTGCTTTCAGCTCCTGCTGTCTGTAGCTGAAATGTTTCAGATTCCTGTGACACAGAAAAGCTGTGGAAGGAACTAACAACAGTTTTAATTTTACCGTCAGTGACGTTCATGTCTAAAATGCAAAGAAATGTGGCGTGGTTTCTGCTTTCACTACTTTTCTTGGTTGGTAATTTGGCTGAAAATAAATTGTCAGCCTTCAAACTTAACAGTCCACTCCTGTTATCTTTGTGATCTGTGTGACTGGAGTGCACGCGGCCTTTAGAATCACATGAGTCCTGGGTGATGTAACAAACCCTCTTTCTCCCCTCCCCTGCCTCTGTTTCCCTGCAGTTTAAGAGATTTCACAGAGAGATAATCATCGAGCTGGAGAAGAAAACAGAGATGGACGTGAAATACATGAACGTAAGTGTTCAACACTTCAGTGCAAACAGGTGAAAAAACCCCAAACTGAAAATATATTACGTGGCTAAAGCTGCATCAGAGGCAGACATTTGAACTGAAAAAAGTAAACCCTTCAAGGGAACTCAGATTCTACTGGTTTATTTCTGTTTCTAAACTTAAAAAACCTCCTCACCCCTCCTCACCCTCAATGCCCCCTGCCCTTATCTTAGCTATTGTATTAGACATCGGTGGGTTTCTTTTAAAAAGGGTGTTTATAAAGGATTAGAAAGGTAACTGGCTTCTCTGTCTTTAACTGAGTGAAAAGTTAAAATAAAAGCAGTGTTTTTAAGAATCCAAACAGGTTGTAATGCCTCCAAATTTCAAACTTTTTCGGCTCCAAATTTAAGGCCTTATTTAAAATAAATAAAAAAATCATCATTCAATCTTTTGATGATTTTTCAACAAAATAGTCTGGTTCTGCAGGAGAAACGAATGCGATCGGACGTTGATGAACGAGGCCGCGGTCTGTCGGCCTGTCCTTCACTCTTGTGCTTCTGTTGTCACGTGTGTCACACAGGCCACCTTCAAACGCTACCAGTCGGAGCACAAAATGAAGCACGACTGCTTGGAAAGATCTCAGACAGACCTGAAGAAGCTGAGGAGGAAAAGTCAGGGGAAGCAGTCATCCAAGTACGAAACCAAAGAGAACGAGGTGAGACTGAAGTCAAATCCTTCCGGGTCTGAGCTTTCTCTTCCTCTAAAAATTCCCTTCAACTGAATATGGCAGTGCATCGGTCCAATCATTGACATGGTTGTCAAACAGAGTCCACCCACGATGGCCGTGATAAGACTATGACAAGTGTTCTGTTTGTGTGATGACGTGGAGGAGAATGTGACAGCACTCCACAGGTGTGGCACTGCACTGCTCTCAGTCAGATGCCAGAGGGGAGTGAATTTTCAGGTTCTGTTTTACAGCTGTTGTTTACAGTGGCAATAAATGTAGGAATGGAACAGTTAATGACCCACATTTATCTGAGATAGATAATGTTCTACAGAGAAAATAATAATAACTATAATAATAATACTTAGAAACTCTATACAATGAAACTCAAAGATGGGGAAAGTTTCCCAGAAGTCCTTGGGTGTTGAACAGGAAACTTTGTTACTTACTTACATAAAACATATTATTTTTCTTACTTCTCTTTTGTTTCACCTGACGAGGATGATCAGATCAGGTTTGGTGGTACAACCATGATAAATCTGTTGTTCAGGAATGTTGCACTGGACATTTCACACCTTATTCAAAGTCAAGCCACTTGTCATCTTTTGGAATTCCAGAGATGAAGTGACCTGCAGGGATGAGATCGTGGACAGACAGTGACAATCAATTCTCTCTGATCTGATTGTTCTCCTTATTTATCAGCAGCTCAGTGAATTTGAAGTTGTTTAAAGAGTCGTTACTAATTGTCATTGCCTTGTTGCCATGGAGCTGATATCCACGTTGAAGGGACTGTAATGTCATCCCTTCTCTGCTCAGTTTGCTGTGATTTTCAGGCTACGTTCTCATTAACAGAGAGGGAAGTGAAGCCGAGAAATAAATGCAAGAGAGTTAAGTCAAAGCGACAAGCATTTATAGCTGTTTACAAGTCACGCAGAGTTCCAATGAAACCTTAATCTGTCTGCATCTCAACACAAGTCGACTTGTGTGACTTTGTGTGACTTTGGAAGTTTTGCCCATCAGTATGGGCTGCACTCTGCTTTACCAGACTTTGTTAATCATTACGTTTATTTCACCTAAACCAGCACAAAGTTACTCTTCTGTCTTGGACGTTTCTGACTGACCCTTACATGTTCTATTACCTCTCGGCCTAAAAATAGCACTGAGGTGCACTCTCGGTCCAAATGTCTTGACCATTTATGAACCACTTCAGTGAAAAGCGGTTCTGACTGGTCTGAGTCTGGCTCTCAGCTTTTTCATCATCTGCTGGGAACAACAGCGTCGGTGCTGCGTGGAGCAGATGAAGCTCAGCACTAGAATAATCCTCCGTCTGCTCCTGAGAGCCTGTGTGA
>NC_024314.1:13136183-13300412 GCF_000523025.1 Cynoglossus semilaevis
CTCCTGAGAGCCGGTGTGATTGTTTGCTGTGGAAATGGGAAGTGTACCGCTCAGGCTGGAAAAAGAGTCTTTGACGGAGCCCCTGGAGACAGGCTGCTTTACTGTCGCCATGACAACAGAGGGAGAATGTTAGATTGTAGAGGACGTGGGGCTGGAGGAGTTATTTGAAAATGTTTGATATGCCGTACGTGGAGTGGCGCTGCCCATTAGCCCTGCGTGAGTCCAGACTAAATAGTTTTCAGGCTGTCAGCAGGCAAGTGTGTTTTTTGGGGGCAGTGATTTGGTTTCCCACTGCGCCGACATCGATCACTGAGTGGCCAGAAGGTGGAGTAAACTTTGATTACTATGCACAAGTTGTAATGTCTGAGGAAAACAAGAAAGAAAAGGGCAAAGAAGAAAACATAATTTGTTGAGGCACTCGATGTTCCAGTTGTTCCAAAGTATTAAAAACATTCAGAAAACACAAAATGTTTGGCTGTGAAGGAAAATCTCAAAGAAACAGTGAAATAATCTGAATTTACTTTGTTGACGTTGTTGATAGATAGGAAGTTCCTTTTGCAAAATTTAAGAAGGAACAACACAGTAAACACAATGTTCTATCAAGATCATTAAACTATAAAAAGGTCAAAGGTCATTGTTGTTGAAACATGACAGATGGCGGCTTTGACTGGAGTAAATCAATTAAAACATTAATGATTAAAGATGAAAGAATAAAGATCATTTCTAGGTTTTTCCCTTACCTTATATCCTCGGCTAACTTTTAGCTTATTTTTGGAAGACATTATGACTGATAAATCAACCTTTTATCAAAAGTTGACCTATTTCCTGTCTCTTACGTCCTGACCTCTCCTTTGACCCTGTGGACAGTATATGGAGACCATCTCCTCTCGGCAGATGGACATGCAGAAGTTCATCGCAGACGGCTGCAGAGAGGCCCTGCTGGAGGAAAAGAGACGCTTCTGTTTCCTGGCTGACAAACACTGCATGTTCTCCTATCATATTATCAACTTCTACGACAAAGTAAGTGTGAAGACGAAGATAACTGTCCTGCTGTCAGGCGGACCCCTGCAGTACTGTACATGTTGGCTTTTTAACACCTGCTCTCTCTGTCTCTCTCTCTGTCTCTCTTTCTGTCTCTCTCTCCCTTGCTCTTTCTCTCTCGTTCTCTTCTGTTTCCAGGCCAAAGAGATGCTAACTGTGAAGATGCCAAACTGGCAGGAAAAGTGCAGCGACATCACCAAAGTGCCAGACACGGTGGCAACAATGATTGAAGGTCTTTCTACCACTCCAGAAAAATCGCCGGCAGTCGAGCAGCGCTACAGCGTGAGTTCTTCAAATGTTTCATTGGTGTATTTGGTGAAATAGGATGCAGTATTTGAAACATACTTGCCAACAGCAGGACAACATAGAACTCTTGTTCTATGTGTAGCACAGTGATTAAGGTCATTAATACATTTACTGCAATCATTAAAAGCCAATGCAGCTGTCAGAGTTGTGCTGTGTTCTGAACTGAAGTGGTTTCATCTCTGTGACCACTTTACATGACATCATAAACACCCTAAAGTGTCGCCACCTGTTGGACGGCCCTCGTCAAGAAACAGAAATCTTTGTGTGAACACTAGTAGTCCGTAGTCCATGGGTTGAAAAACCCAGAAGCTTTAAGTGCTAAACTCATCAGCTACCTCTGCTGAAGTTGGCTTTATCATGATGCTGTCGGCCAATGTGGGCTCTGTCTCTCTGTGTGTACATGACTGTTGTTGTAAATGCAGCTCTTCCCAGGGCTGTACAAGTGAAAACATGAATATAAAATGTTACCTACCGTCAGGAGAACGGACCCTGAGTAGATCAGAGCCTGGAGAGTTTATCTGTGGGAGCTATCTCCTATTTCCTGTTTTTATGAGGTCACATTATGAGGTCACGGCTGCCGTTGCTGCACAGATAGAGATAATAAAAGATGCCTTAATTACAGTAATGACAGTTTAATTCAAGGCCTCAGTAAAGGATGTGTCCTTTGAACAAAATGTTTGCTGTGAATGGAGGATTGTGAACTGATGATGTCACTCTGGTCTCTCTTGATCCAGAACTCCATGCACTCAGTGGTTCCTCCTCCGGCTCCTGCAGTGAAGGCTCAGTTCAGTCCGTTAGCCAACATGTTCGACCCTGAGCCCAGGTCTCCACTCACCTCCTCTTCAGACCACAACTCAGGTACTGATGGCTGCACTGAAAAGACTCAGACTCTCACATTCAGTTACTGTTGTTTTTATGAAAAGACAGCCACTGCTACAATAATAACAACTGAACACACTGAAAAGAAACATCTAAAGCCTAACATATAGTGTTGGTTATGTAAAAAACAACTCACCTTGAATGAAGCATGGCTCCAAACTGCCACTCGTTTAAACATAATCTAAAAAACATTTCTGTCCTGATGAGTGCAAAGGTTCTTGAACGGACAGTTGGGGTGCCGTTGAGTCCTTTTCCCTCACCTGTGCCAGAACGTGTTCTGACATGTGAGATCTTTCCAATATTTCTGATTCCTGCCTGACGTTGTTATTATCAGGTCTCTTTCATAAGTGTTGTTGTGTATGAATGGTTTCCTTCTCCAGACCAGGGCAGTCTGGGCGAGGACAGTCTGACCAGGTCCACCTCACTGTCCTCTGGTCTAAACATGACCAGGAAGCACCGGGTCAGGACCATCTTCCCCCATACGGCCGGTAACAACACCACACTTCTGAGCTTCGACGACGGTGACATCATCACTCTGCTCATCTCTGAGGAGAAGGACGGCTGGCTGTACGGAGAACTGGAGAAGACGAGACAGTAGGTTTTAGTTTTTGTCATTTGTCAAACGTCAGTCAAATTTAAAATATGTCAAAAATAAACTGAATTTTAAAATGTAGCTTTATTAGCTTCAAGTTGTGCAAGGAATTTCTAAAAGTTTGGTTAACAACCAACAAATGAAGGTAAAAAATTAAATAAAATGAAGTTAAAACTCAAATTAGTCAAAAATATTTTTTTTTCCTTGAACCAGAAACTGTCCCACATCTGTGTGACAGGAACTGGTCTCAGCTGGTTGAGATCACAACAAATTCAAATGTTGCTGTTTATATAATAAACAAAACAGCTGTGGCGCTTGACAGGCCAACATTTACATATATATTTACATATACAGTACGTATTCATGACAATGTGTTCTGATCTTGAACACAGCCTGTCGACCATGACCATGGTGTGACAACAACGGTGATAAGGGGTGATGTGGTAAATGAATGACTTTCACCTCCATCCACATCTACAGGCCATGGTGTGGTGCGGGGGGTCTCTCTGTTGTTTTTTTTTTTTTTTTCACAGTAACAGTGAATACAGTGAATACAGTGAATACACACACAGTCCAGTAATAGATGTTTTCACTTCACGTGCTCAGAAGCAGACCTTCCTTTTAACCTAGCTTATATAAAGAAACATGTAAATGTGCGCAAATTGCAGCGTTGTCACACCCATAAAAGGAAATGTACTTTTGTTTCTGACAAACATGCAGCACTTCTCACACATGGCGTTTTTCACATAACTCAGCCAGCAGTACTAGTTCCAGCTTTGTCTTTCCTAACATTTTTGCTGCGCTAATAGAGCGAAGCTAAAGGCTGGGACAATGACAGGAATGTCGACGATGACGATCGTAAATCTTTAACTCTCTCTGCAACTCGCTGCTGCCTGGAAAGACTGTTCATGACTGTAGGAGTGAAATACAGGTGCGAGCCTGGACTCAAACCCACAACCCTCCAGGTGTAAGACACCCACACCACTGGCTGGTGCTCAACAGATGGTCCAAAAGTGTCTCAGCATTTAACATCACACAAATCAAAATAAAAATATGCCATGAAAGGTCAATGAAAGGTCAGATTTTTAAGGCTGGTTATTATATACAGTATCTAAGTATTTTTGACATAGTGTTGTGTTTGCACCCTCCCCTTTCTACAGACGCGGCTGGTTTCCCTCATCATATTGCAGACCTTACACTGGACCAGTGATATCAAACAGGTAAGACAGACATGTTCAAATTCTGGCTCGTGGGCCTGTCGTGGTATTTGGACAGGTTTTATTGCGTGCCTTTAGTGTTTGAAATGACAGCCCGTCATCAGGATGAAACCGAGGCTAATAAATCAGAGCAGTGGAGCAGTTGCAGGTCTTCTCCTGCAGTGGGCAGCAGTGGTGGAGTGGTTCTGGGTGTTGGCACGTTTTAACTGAAGTCTTTTTATGACGTACAGCAACAGCCTGGTGGGAACTCCGGTGCGGAGTCTGAGTGTGGCCAGTCTGCCTGAGCAGCATGAGGACGAGTTTGAGGATGAGGAGGAAGACGGACCAGTGCTGATCCCTCCACCAGACTACAGCGACGACGGCCCCTCCAATCCAGTTTCAGTCTCCTCCACGCCGTCCCCAAAGAACACGGTCAGTATCAGAGCGCTAACGCTAACTCTGCAGCTTCTGTTTCTGGATTAAAATGTTGGGGTGGGAGATGAAGATAATCATTAAGATAATTTTCCACTCAGAGATGGTGACACACGCGGTCAGTGAACATGCCTTACAGCAAGAAGGTCACCAGTTTGATAGCTGGGGTTTTGGGATTTTTCTAAGTTTCCCTCCACAGTCAAAACCATGCAGTTGACCATGTGTACCTAATCAAGTGGCCACCAAGTTTGTGCCCAAATACTGTTTAACAGATGTAAACACTTTTTTTTTGTTGCTACTGTACAGTAAAAACATCTCGCTCACTAGTTTCTCTTTCTAATTGCCTTTGTTGACGTGCCTTTAAGCCAGGCACCCCGTCCCTGGTTGCCAAATTAGGGAGTGTGCTTGTGTTGGGCGTCTGCCATGTTTGAGTTTCTATTACAGCTGACGTCACATGTTCCAAAAAGCTCTTCCATTTCCCCACAGGATTTCTTTATTAGCTAACCAAAGTGAGTGTCGGTTCCACGCCCAGGCCACTGAAAACCATAACACACGTCTTCACTTTTCACCATCTGACAAATCAAGTCTTATCAACATCGACTCAAGGCACAGTCATTCCCTCCACTCCCTCAAACACACCCCGGTTCCTCTACCTTTATTTATCCAGACGTGGAGAGTTTTATGAACCACAAATAGGTTTTTGTTTGAACTGTGCAGACGACGCAGGCTTCAGAAGTCTGCGGAAACACCCAGGGAAAATATGAGATTAGAGGAGGAGAGAGGGAGTAACAGAGGGAGGCAGAAAGGACAAGAGGGTACAGACCCAATTTCATTTGGTGCCTTCACTGTGTCAGCTGATTGAAAATGAACTAGTGTGTGTCCTGGCAGCAGGCGTATCCTGCAGACTCCCTTCTTTCTCCGCTTCGTCCGTACTCGCTGTCCTCACCGTCCTAGGTGTCTGCTGCCTCAGGGTTTTACCAAAAGATTAACTCCTTTCGCTGATCCGTTCTAAATATTGTCAGAATGTAACACCTACTTTTTGTGAACAGATTGGATGCGTTGTAATATTACCACTCAGACACTGTTGTCTGTCTGGACAGCTTTTAGCAGGTACATGAAGGACGGTAAAGTAAACAGTAACAGGTGTGTGTGTATGGAAAAGTCAGGAGTGTCAAAAAACGTGAGTTTGGAGCAGTAAATGAAAATGTAGAGGTGCACTCAGGCTGACACATGGGTTCAGGTGGCTACAAAAATTAAGCAATGCCACAAACTAGCAGATTGTTTTACTTCAATAATCATGTGACGGATGTGGATTGTGGCACAGTGAAAAATAACTTGAAATTCAAAGGAATTTGCCTTACTGTGCCCCTGCAAAGGTACAGTGTCCCTGAGGAAGGAGCTGCCCCCCACTTTTATAATCAGTGGAATAGGCTGAGATGATCAGCTGTGGCCACCATCAGCAGGTCGACTAAAAAAATGAAGAAGAAAACAGTCTATTAAAGCAAAAAGTCCAGAAACTAGAAAGATAAGAAACGTCTGTGTGTTGACTGCTCTCTGCTGGAGCTGTCAGGTACTGCATGTGTTTGTGCTAAATGATTATTGCAGTAGAGTCAACCAGGTTTACTAGAAATGTTAAAGATAAAATCTGAGTTTACATGTGCGGTCGGACCCAGTCCATACAGGCTGGAACCAACAAAAGGAGAAGACTCCAAACACACACGGCGTTGACTTTGATAAGTTTCACACTGACACATTTATCTTCAGCATTTCCACTGTTTCTGTCTGCGTTGTCATCCTCATGCTCACTTAACTGTGTGGAGTGGATAAGAGAGAGAGAGAGAGACAGAGAGACAGAGTGAGGAGGCGCTCACTGGCCTTTCTAGATTGTTCAGATTCCAGACTGAGCTGAGATGTGAAGTGTCAAAACTCCAGCAGTCTGATTAGAAAGAGGAGACGTGGGGTTGATGAAATCTAATCAGACCAGTTGGACTGCAGTCACTACAACTGAAGGAAATATCAGAGGGAAGTCACAGGCTTTTGTTGTGACTATGGCGTGTGTGTGTGTGTGTTTAACTTTTTCTCCTCCATGTGATCTCTGGGGGTCCTTGATTTCTCTTTTCTCTGTTTTAACAACAGGTTTCCTTAGTCAATGGCTCTGCAAAGGCTCCTTTTCTGGGGTGAGTTGAGCTAACGTGTGCTAACACATACTCCCAGTTCATGTATCAGCCGCATGTGACTGATGAGCTAATGATTGGCTGTTTTTCTTGCAGGGGAGGTAATCCGTTTGCCACAGTGAAGCTGAGACCAACTGTCACCAATGACAGGTCGGCGCCAATCATCTAAAGCCGGAGCAGGTTGGCATTTTCACCGCCGTCATGCCTTCTGCGGGAGTCACACCGCGACACAACATACTGTATAGGAACCCAGACCCAACATCTGAACAGCCCGCCTGCCTAGACTCACTAGTTCCAGTCTGCTTTATCAGAGAAAATGTTGATAAAAACTGTCTTTGTGTCTTTTACTGTGTCACTGTGTTGTTTTCATTACCAACAGGAAATCTCCAAGTAGACACTGGAAACACGTGCTCAGACATCGTATTATAATGTTTGACCACAAGTCTTAAAAGGAACATTTCAACCCAAAAGTAAAAATGTGCACTGTCATTGTCATTGTGTGTTAAATACAGTTTGACTTAAATGACAGGTGCTTGGGGGTTGTCTTGTCTTTGCCATGTGAACTCTTTGGAAGAGACACAGGTCAAAGTTGGATCTTTACTTTGGGTTGAATTCTTTCTTTTAGAAAATATCTCATGAGATGTTTAAAGACCTGTAGCCGGAGCAGAAAAAGGAAAAACATGTGAACGATAGAGTGGCCTGAAGCTGAAGGATCAGACTCAGACCGTCTTCCTGACTTGCCAAAAGGTATTCATCCCCAGGACTTTTTAGTCCTCTCTTAGAATTGTATTTGTTGTTGTCCTTCTTAGGAGGCATTGTGAGAATGAAGGGAGACTGTTGCTGTAGGAGAGGGTTGTCCAAGCTCAACAGATTGTCAGTTTACATTTTAACATATGAGAGATATTTATATACTTTAAGTTTGTATCAGATATTTAAATTAAATGTGTAAACAGGAGTTCAGTGACTGGGGTTTCTCTCTAATCCCTGATTTTGCTGGCTTTGATTAAACTGCTGCTTTGTTTTTAATGTGGCTTAAATAACCATTCACTTTGTTCTACCGTTCAATGTTTTCTCCTTCTGTAAACCATGTGCCATTTATGCTAAATTAAAACAAAAAGGCTCCATGTTTGTATTTCATTTGCACAAATATTGACTTACAATTGAGTCTACCATGGACTGCTTCAACAGATTCAACTGACATGGACATCTACAGACACCCCCTTGTATAAATATATACAGTATATGTAACATATGATATCATAAAAATATTGTCATATGTGTAATGTTTGATTACACAATGAAAAAAGGGGAAATGTTTGACAAACAAACAACAACAAGTGGACCAGTACTGGACTACTATACCACACTTGGGTGCACGTTGGACCTAAAAACACTATGTTGGTCAAAAACAGCTACAAGATGGCATTAAAAAGTTATAAATGCCAATTCAGAAATATAAATACTGAATTCAGATGTTGACTGACGATATTATTGGACTGATTGGTAATGACAACAGTATCAATTTGATTAGAATGAATGGAAATCAGATAGAAAGACGTCTCGACTCGTGGTCGCCTATGTATTTGTGACCCTACATTACCCTCTGCTGGACACTGCGGCCATGCACAACCCACTGCTCTCACCTAACCGGAAATATGGTGCAGGCTCACTTCCTGTTTCACACTGAGGACGAATATCAGGATGTGAGCAGCGAGAATATAGCCACAGTGTGAATAATAATCTGCTGTTCATTCAGTTATATATATATATATACATTAATTATGAATAAAATGAAAGACGTCTGACTGAATGAAAGAGCGGTGGTGACGTCACTCCGTCCTACGACTCTTCACTGCAGGTCAGTGTTTGTTTATTCTAAGCGAAACTAAGCCTTTTACTAAGCCTGCACCAAATCAAACTGGTTCTGTGTTCCCTGAGCATTTGTTGAAACATGTCTTTGCACCTTAAAGCAATCATATAATTATTTCCTTATTTTTATCTTGTCACTTGCTGTTTGTTATCGGGGAAATCGTATTTAGATGCCCATGTCGCTGTTTTTTATGCTACAGTATTCATCATTAGAATGCCAATGAAACCATAATTTTAGAAAAAGATTTTACCCTTCGACTGCTGACAATCTTAGACCAAAATACACGAAAGAAATAACAATGTTAATAAAACCCAAAACTGTGAAGTTTTTCTATGTAAATATTATTTACACTCTTGTAAAGTTCTGTTGGCTGTCTTTCACTCTGTTGGTAAAAGCAACTTAATTAAAAAAAGAAAAAATTAAACAATATAATAAAACAGTGTGAAAATGTAGGTATTATGTGCCCCTAATGAACCTGCTACTGTCTTGCATGTCTTTTCCATGTAGCTGTTTGCTGTTAGTGTGGTTCTTATACATTTGCAGACATTTGTCAAAAGTCATAATAATTCCAGTTGGTTGTTGAACCAGCCAAGTGATTCCCTTCTGACTTCAGCCTTTTTGCTTAGAGATTTACCAAATGTGGGATGTTTACACCCAGTTTACAACACTGAAACTCATAAAGAACACATGTCAATTCACCTTTATCTCCATTCAAGAGTAGTGCTGCCATGTGATTGGCCTGTTAAACATTTGCATGAACAGGCAGTTAACCTTATGACCTTCGAGAACAGCATGTTCTTGTGAATTTCTCCATTTTGTTAGTTTCTTGGGTGCATTTAGTTTGTAACGTTTACACTCGTTCATGCATGACTTTAGCTTTAGATTTATTTTGTTTTATTCTTCATTAATGAATGCAGGGGGCGTATTAATGAATGTAGAGTTAGATTCAAATTGAAATCCAAACTATTGACATATATGTGCCCTATATGTACATGAGAATATTTACTACGGATGGCATGAATACAATAAAATGATCAATTCATATTTCGATTGAAATAAAAGGTCACCAAGGTTCTGGACCTTTCTTTAGGATCTCAGTTATGTGTTCAAACCTGTTGCAGGTGCAGCCATGCCCTCCTCTCTGTTGTGGGCTGTGGACGTACATGGGCGGGTCTACAGCCTGTCCACGGTGGGCCAGCAGTGGGAGCTGTGCCGTGATGCCCACTTGGAGTTTAAGAGAGTGACAGCGGCCCAGCAGTGCTGCTGGGGCATCGGTTGTGACAACAGCATCTACCTGAACGTCCACGCCTCAGACGTGCCCGTTCGTTATAAGGAGGAGAGCTACGAGAACCAGGTCAGTCTCTGTTAGCATTGTTAGCACGGGGTTTATTCAGAAGAAAATACTTACTAGAATAAATAATACATTTTGGACATTGTCTCCACTACGTTAAATGTTTCAAGACATTTTGAACGTTTTAAGGGTAAACAAGGTAAAAAATTAAATTTAAATTTAAAGAAAAGTTTCCTGATTTTATGTTGAAGATATTATGGAAGAAAACTTTGTGAAGTCTTGGTTTTTGTCGTCTTTTAAATCCTGAGTAAAAGTGAAATTGTGGAGTTCCCTTTTGGACTGGTGTGACTCTGGAAGGGAAAAAGTGAGTATAACATCCTCCTGCAGCAGCTCTTCTACTTCCTCTGTTTGACCTGAGGTGATTGTGCTGCAGGAGCAGAACTTTAACCAAGTGACTGTGACATTGAAAGACTTCAGTATTGAACTAGCGACTAGTCGTTTTATTCTTTCACTGTCTCTTCTCTGTTGCAGCGCTGGAATCCTGTTGACGGTTTCTCGGAGCGTTTGCTTCCGAGCGACCGTTGGCAGTGGAGCGATGTCACAGGTCTGCAGCATCAGCCTCTGGATGGTTTCCAGCTTCCCTCCAGCAGCTGGGAGTGGGAGGGAGACTGGTACGTGGACGAGAACTTTGAGGGAGAACCTACAGAGAAAGGGGTTAGTGATGCTTCTCTAACCACCCCCACTTAAAATGATTGCAAGGTGCTGGAGAAGATAAACAAATGAATGAATGAATGACTGAAGGTTTTGCTCCTGCAGGGATGGACCTACGCCGTGGACTTCCCAGCCACCTACACCAAAGACAAGAAGTGGAACTCCTGTGTACGTCGAAGGCGCTGGCTGAGATACAGGAGATACCAGGCCATGGACTCCTGGGCCAAAGTCAGTCTGGTACCTTCTACTGTGTGTAAGTGTGTTAATGTAAATAAAGGTTTCTTCAGCTGTCCTCCTCCTCCCTGCCCACAGATCCCCTCCCAGCAGACCACTCTACCTGATCCGTTCAGCGACATCAGCTGTGGAGGCTGGGAGGTCAGCGAGGAGCCCAGAGGTCGTCTGTCTCTGTGGGCTGTGTCTCTGCAGGGGAAGGTAGCTCAGTTTATATTTGTACAGTTTATTGTGGTTTTTATTCAAATGTATAAGATGTGATGGTAAAATGAAAAAAATCCAACCAGTTGGAGACACAGAAACCAGTCTGAACTGGTTTTAATGGTGGCATCTGTTTTGGATCTAGGTCTGGTACAGAGAAGGAATCCAGCACCACAGTCCTGAAGGCTCGGTGTGGGAGGAGGTTCCTCTGCCTGGTGAAGTGGTCCAGATCAGCTGTGGGCCCGGGGACCTGCTGTGGGCCGTGCTGTGGGAGGGGCAGCTGATCGTCAGGGAGGGGATTGGTCGAGACTGTCCTAAAGGTGAACAGCCACAGCAGCAGTGGATGAAGGAGGATTTATATATAATGTTATTTATTGGTAACATATTCTATGTTGTTCTCAGGAACGTCGTGGACTGTGGTGGATTCTCCAAGTCCTGATGTCGGGGCCATACACGTGAGTGTGGGAGTTAATGTGGTCTGGGCCGTGACCAAAGACAACAAGGTGAGAAAACAGAATTATTTACTTAGCACTGTAATTTACTCAGGTTCCTGTCTGTGGTTCTCTTGTAATTTAATCTGTTGTTACTGTGTGTGTGTGTTTTATTATATATATCTCTCTCTTTCCCCCTCTCTCTCTCTCTCACTCACTCTCTCTCTGGCCCAGGTTTGGTTCAGACGTGGTGTGAACTCCCACAATCCCTGTGGTTCTGGTTGGATCAGCATGGTTGGAGAGATGATCATGGTCAATGTGGGACTCAATGATCAGGTGACTTTAGATCACATGATGTAATGACATCACACACAGCTGTAAGGAGTTCACATCTCATGTGTGTGTGTCTGTGTGTGTGTGTGTGTGTGTGTGTGTGCAGGTGTGGGGTATCAGCTGTGAGGACAGAGCTGTGTCCTTCAGACAGGGAGTGACGTCCAGTGAACTGAGTGGAAAAACCTGGAAGATCATCAGCCTTCCCAGAGATGGAGAGCGATCTCACTCCAGTGCCAGCAGTCATCAGAGTGTGAGGGAGAACACACACACACACACACACTTTCTTTGTGTTTATTCTAACAGTATTGTTTTATCTTTGTCCTATTTTTTGCCAGCGCTGGTTGTTTCTTCAGTGGTGAAGCTCGTGGTCAGTCTGTGGTCAGTGATGTGGAATCAGACACAGAGAAAGGAGCCACATCTGATAACCCAGAACCCTTTTCTGCTTCTGTGGACCAGACATTTGACCCCCCTAAATCCCGCATTCCTAAAGTCACCAGCGACAGCTTCATCTCCGAGCTGGTCTCTGATCGAGAGCCGTCAAAGAACATCAGAGATGTGACACCTGCAGTCCTGGAGGAGGAGGAGTTCACGGCTCCCTCTGCTGGTGGTGCCACTCCGTCTCCTTTAGACCCTCAGTGGAGTAACGTGGACCTGGAGGAGGCGCAGGTCCAGCAGCCTCAGCCGGGACCAGCACTGGAGTCTTCTGATACCTGCAGTCTGTCTTCAGTGGCTACGTACACACTGGCTCTGGAGGACTCCTATGTTGCAGATGAGCGCCCCCTGTGGGCATGGATGAGCGGGGGAGGCTGTAATGTGGACAGTCACTCCCAAATCAGCTGGTTTAACTGCTCCATCAACACATCCAGTGAGTTTAGAAGTCTGAAATAGATTTTTTTTTTGTGCATATCTTACCTTTAACATCAAAGAAATAAATACTCCATTTGAATTAACTCCAAATATGAACACTCACCTTATAAACTAAGATATTAAACCGCAATGTCCCTTTAATTTTGGTGTTTAATATAGCAATAACTAACCAGACATCTAGTGGTGAAGCAGTGGTATTGCAGAGTTAACTTGTCCGTTGTTTTGGAGTAATAACAAACAATAGAATTAAAATGTCTTTCTTACACCCTCCTCCACCCAGCTTTGGTACAGTCAGTCCAGTCCATGACTCTGTCTGTGACCCCGGCACAGACGGCAGCCTGGAGGAGACAAATCCTGGAGCAGCTGGGTGAGCGGTCCAAGAGGGAGATGGACAATTTTAAACACTATGAACAGGCCGTAGAACAGGTACGAACCACTCTGATCCACTCAGTTTATTTTTGGCTTTTCCTGTAAAAATAGTTTTTAAATTGAAATCCCCTCTTCCCCCCCCACACACACACAAACACATGTTGGTGCCACAAGTAAACTGTTAATTTAATTCCACACTTTGTTTCTTCATGTAAATAAACTGGTGTTCTGTCTGAAATTGGTTCCTGGTTCCTGGTTCCAGTCAGTGTGGGTAAAGAAAGGGTCCATGCAGTGGTGGAGAGACTGGAAACCAAACAAATGGGTGGACGTTCAGTTTGCTTTGGAGCAGTTCTCAGGACCAGAGGGTCACAAGGACGGAATCCTCTTTGTTTATTACAACTTCTACGAGGAGAAGAAGGTGAAAAACTTCCAGAAAGATTGGTGTAGAGAACGGGTTCTTCTGGTTGACTGACTGTGTCCTGGCCTTCTTCCTTTTTTCCAGTACCTTCATGCCTTCATCAACGAAATCACCATCCTGGTTCCTGTGCTGAACGAAGCCAAACACACGTTTGCCATCTACACTCCTCAGAGAACTCAGCAGAGGTGGCCAATCAGATTAGCAGCAGCCACGGAGCTGGAAATGCACGACTGGGTGAGGAGAACAGCCACCTTGCACAAGATGAGGAACAAGGTCGACTTTCAACAGGAACGAAAGTTTTAGACATTTTTTAATCAAAAACATTTAGGTTCTTTTCTGCTGCTTCATTACTGTTTCAGCTGCATAATCTATAATCTGCTGCTTAAATCCTGTATCTTGGCAGAAGTGGTGCTGTAGCAGCTGTCCCCAGTTGTCCTCAATGTAGACTGTGCCCTCTTGTGGGCATAGATGATATGGCGTATATTTTTATGAAATTAGTTGCTTCAGAATATATGGCAGGACCTGCCAAACTAAGGACATGTGACTTAGTCCGGATAATACGGCACCTGTTTCCCTTCTCTTTCTATCTTCCCCTAATTCTCTCTCCTTGCCTCCCTTTCTCCCCACCCTCCTCCAGCTGGCCTTGCTCAGTGTGTCCTGCTGCGACTCCAGGGGAATCCAGGGACCTCCCTCCAAACAGGCCATCTGGTCCATCACCTGTAAAGGAGACATCTTTGTCAGTGAACCCTCTCCTGCTCTGGAGGCCACACCTTACCCGACACCATGTGACCAGATGTAAGAAAATATGACCCCTAAGTCTTTGGATGACTGTGTGTTTGTAATACTTAACCTGTCGTTCAGGTACTGGCGACAGGTTGGAGGTCACCTCCGACTGGTGGAGTGTAACAACACCGGAGTCGTGTGGGGAATCGGCTACGACCACACAGCCTGGGTCTACACCGGAGGCTATGGAGGAGGTTTCTTCCAGGGTCTGTCCAGCAGCACCGACAACATTTACACCCAGACTGACGTCAAGAACGTCTATATCTACGAGAACCAGAGGTGGAACCCAGTCACTGGATACACCAGCAGGTAAAACAAGCGCACCCGAGTCATCTGTAGGTTTACAGTATGTACAGTGTTATTCTCAGGATAACTCAAACTTTGGTAGAAGGTGGTTTGTGAGGGAATCTGATTCCCATTTGTAATCTGTGAATTTTATAGTTTTGTACTTTGTCCTTGTCAGATAAATAGACTTACTACAATAAAATGAAGCTGAACAGTGTAATACCTATTAATGAGATCAGCCAGTTCTTACTACATTTGAAGATGTTTTTTTTCTAGCAAACAGAGGAACTATACATTTTACCTTTGCCCCCTAAAGTCCTCTCCACAGTCGGTCAAACAGATTCGTCCTCCCCTCCTCCAGGGTCAGGTGTAACCTTAGCATCTTTGTTTCTGTGTGTGTGTGTGTGTGTGTGTGTGTGTGTGTGTTTCAGAGGTTTGCCTACAGATCGCTACATGTGGAGCGACGCTTCAGGTTTACACGAGCGGACAAAGACCAGCACCAAACCGCCCTCTCCCCAGTGGACATGGGTAAAGAGCAGCAAACAGCCTGCAGGGGTTCAGAACCAAACCACTAAGACTCTGGTCTAGTCCAGTCTAATAATAAATGAATAAATAAAATGAACACAATAAAATACAGTAAAGACTTCCTGTTACGTGTTGTTCTCAGGTGTCTGACTGGGCCGTGGACTACGGTGTCTCTGAAGGGACAGACAGAGAGGGTTGGCAGTACGCAGCTGACTTTCCAGCGTAGGTTTGATGAACCTGAGAAATGAAAAACATTTCTCAGGTCCAGCAGCTGTGTGTGTGTGTGTGTGTGTAGCAGTCAGTCTCACTGCTCTGATCTTCTGTTTTTCTTCTGTTCAGGTCGTATCATGGCTATAAAACCATGAAGGACTTTGTCCGTCGCCGACGTTGGGTCAGGTACTAAATAAACACACACTGTTCACTGTGGGTGTGGGAAATAAATTTTCGTTTGTTTGATGTGGTTGGTTGAATGAAAGAATTTCAAAGGCTGAAAGAATAATGTTTTTCCCATGAATCCACTGGATGTTCAGACAAACATCAAATGTTTTAAACCTTGGTCAGAATGTATCAAATATACAGTATCTTTTATTGTTACTCTCGTAAAGGAAGTGTAAGCTGACCACCACAGGACCATGGCAGGAAGTCCCGCCCATTGCTTTGAGTGATGTGACAATCTTGTCATGTTCCGCCGAAGGCAGTGTGGACGTGGTTCCTCTGTGGGCCATCAGTAACAAGGGTGACGTACTGTGTCGACTGGGCGTCACTGCACTGACTCCTGCTGTGAGTCTTCTACCACATGGACACATTATATACTCACTATTTAACACCGTAGACTAGAACAAGGTTGATGTTCTAATGTCCTCCCTCTGGTCACTCAGGGAACCTCCTGGCTCCACGTAGGAACTGACCAGGCTTTCAAGTCCATCTCCATCGGTTCTACCAGTCAAGTGTGGGCCATCGCCAAGGATGGTTCTGCCTTTTACAGAGGTTCTGTATCGGCCCAAAGACCTGCAGGTCAGTATGACGGAGACGACACTTTTTTTTTTTTTTTTACTGCTGCACTGCCTCTCAGATGTGTATCTCTCTCTACAGGAGACTGTTGGTACCACATCCCATCTCCAGCCAAACAGAAGCTGAAGCAGGTTTCCGTTGGATTGACCTCAGTCTACGCTGTAGATGAGAACGGTGGGGCCGACTGATTTAAAACTGATTTGAAATATCAATGAGAGCTGTATATTTTTGAGGAGGATGTCACAGAGGGATTCTTTCTCCCTGTAGAAAACCTGTGGTACAGACAGAGAGTGACTCCTAGCTACCCCCAGGGCTCCTCCTGGGAGCACATCTCCAATAATGTCCGGAAGGTTTCAGTGGGACCTCTGGACCAGGTCAGTGGAACATCACTGCCAAGGTTTAGTGCAGATTTGTTTATATAGATGGTGGAATAATGTTTGTTGGTTGAAGGTGTGGATCATAGCAGACAAGGTTCAGGGCAGCCAAGGTCTGAGCCGTGGGACAGTGTGTCATCGACTCGGTGTCCAGACAGTGACACCTAAAGGACAGTCATGGGACTACGGCATCGGGGTAAGACATTAGAGACTGACATGTACATAAATGTGTAGTTTTTGTTTTTGTGAAGTATAATTCACAGATATAATTGATTTATGAAAGTTAATTGATACAAATTCCACCCCTACACTCACCCACACCCCTCCACCCCTGACCCCCTCTGTCTTAAAGGGAGGCTGGGATCACATCACAGTGAGAGGAAACTCCATGGAGCCAACTCGACTTCCTTCCCTAACAAGCACTCCTATCCCTGCTCTTTGGAGCCCCCTGCTGGACATAAACGCAGAGGCCAACAGCAGTGCCACGTGACGTTGAACTTCACACACAAAGATATTGTCTATAGAACCACTATAACAAAATAAGGTCACAGTAGCAGCAGTGACGTCATTAATACATTTTTAGGTCAGAAAACCTGGGACATTTCTGTGAACATCATTCCATGACATTTCCTTCGTCTCAGACTCTGATCACTGCTGTTTTCTAGAGGTATTTTTCTTCATTTGTTTACATTTGTCAGAACTCTGGTTGCTTAAAACTGCGACACTCATTCACTTTGGCAGACTGCCTTGTAGTCATTGTAAATGACTACAAGGACCAGCACTGTAGCCCCCCCTGGTACAAAAACTGCCATGGTGTCATATCTGTCACAACACAGAAAGAGCCAGTGATGTCATACGACCGATCATTGTCCACTTTTACATCTAGGTGTAGCTGGAACCTGAGCTCCAGAAACTGCAGCCAACACTTGGGTTCAATGGGATCTAACCCAATATTTGCAGAAGTCAAACTTGAATATATTTAAATTGTTTAGGTGAGGAAACCACTGTGTGTCATGGCAGCTTGAAGAAAGAAAGGTTTTCTGTTAGGCTCTGCGGTAGTCCTGTCTTCAGTCTCGTGGCTGCTCCATCAGCAGACCTCTATCTGCTACAGTCGCTTCCTGTACCTGTCGTGCTGCTGCTTGGCTCATTTGGTTTGCTTTTTTCCTTTTTTTAGAGAACTTAATATACCTTTAGATGATAATATTGTTGCTTTAATGGTATAGGTGCAATCTTATTGGTGTAAATGAGGCCTGCAGTGTTTGTGTGGTGGAGGTTTATGGTTCAAACGTCCTCCTGAAAACCCAAACTAAACCTTCCTCTTTCTCAGGAGTTTCCATCATGGTGTTGTTGTCCAGTGTTTGTCGTCCAATAACTGAGCAGTGTGAAAAAGAAAAACAAGAATAAACACTGGCTCTGTGGTGAATCTGAGACACTAGTGTTGTACAGTGGTTCCTGCTGTGGCGCCGTCCAGCACTGGACGACATCGTTTTATGTTTTCATGTAGAAACAAGTGTAAACACAGACAAACTGACAAATCATGCAAACAATAAAGTACAAATGTCGTCAATGTGGTGCATGGTCAGAAAGACACTTTTTATCAATAAATAAATGGCTTTATTAGGCTCTTTAAACCATTTCTCCTCTCTCACTGCTTCTTCACTGAAAACGTTTTCTTTTTGGAGACGCACACAGCAAAAAAAGTCAAATAAAAGACACTTAGTAAAACAAATGTTCTGCCTTCAAGCTGCAGTTTAACCAGTAAGACCAGTAAAGTGGTACTTCATCATCATGAGCAAATGAACAAATTTGCTTTTACGGCTTTAGCTTCTCAATATTTGGGTAGAGAAGAGCAGCTTGGCCTTCTTTCCCCTGCTGCCTGGTGAGACAGTTGTGGCTGGGGGCTATGCTCAGCAGCTTTCACAACAGAACACACAAGATCACATGATAAGTCATAAAGGAGAACAAGACTCGGCCTCAGCTCAAACCACAGATGAGAACAAAGATTTTTAAAGATAGACAAAACAGTAAAGGAAGAGCCCTTGTTTTTGGAGTACAACAAGTGATAGAAGGAAAAATGATGAAGAGACACCACAGCTGTGACTCGTCTGTGATGAGGCATCAGGTCATCTGAAGAATTTAAAAAAGTCAAGTTTCAATAAAAGACAGTGCTGTCTACTTCAGTATTTTGCTGTTGGTCAGGTCCACTGTGTTCTGCAGAGCATGAACAACACCACCTTTCTACCCCAGTGACTCTTATCTAGAAGCCTGGATACTTTCTATTTTTATTTTTTCCATTTGGACAAATATGAACTCTGTGTTTTTTTACTATTGTAGTGTTTTTCCCCTTGGGTATTCATGCCTCTGTGCCTGTCACTACTGACACATTTGGCACGTCTTCAGTAGAACACCTCCAGATGTGCCGAAAATGACAGTTGTTGACACAAATGGAATGTCTTCACTGCAAATGTTCTCTTTTAGGACAGCCCCCCTAGCTGTATCCTCAAAAAACCAACAACCCTAAAGTTCACTGGTTGGTGCTGCTTTAAAAAATATGTTTCATCATTGACCAGGTGACGTGTCTGCTCCAAACCTTCTTACTCTTTAACTCGTTACCTGGTGGATGATGAAAGTGAGTCCAGAACTCAGTGTTCATGGTGTTTGGATCAGAACAGCCTTGTGTCCGTGGGTCATTAAACCCATGAAGAGGAAGCTGCAGACAGACCTCATCCTTTCAGAGTCAAGGTATCAGGTGTCTATGAAAGTGGAACAGGTCCTGGTTCCAACAGGAACAACTTAAAAAACCTCCAGCTTACACACCAGGTTCTTGCCTTCTAGCTTGCTCTCGTGGCCTAGGACTCTCACCTTCAGCCTCTTAGCTCCTAGCCTTCAGAAGTTAGCTTCCTTGGCTAAAACTGTGCATGTGGGTGAGGTACTGGGTGAGGTTCTCCTCCCCTTCGTCTCTCAGGTGCTGCTGATAGCACTGGAGAAGTTTGGTGGCATTGGCCTCTGATGGAACCCCTCCACCAGAGCCAGCAGCGTCACAGGCCCCTGACATGTCCAGGACGATGGTGGTCAGAGCCTTGATGTAGTTCTTGGCCAGTGTCAGAGTCTCGATCTTGGACAACTTTCTGTCCATCTTCACGTGTGGAATGGCTTCCCTTAGTGCTTGGAAGGCGTTGTTGAGTTTGTGCATCCTTTGGCGTTCCCGCTCGTTGCTCTCCAGCCGGCGGAGGCTGCGTTCTTTGGTGCTGGTACCGCGTTGCTTCCGACGACGACCTCCGCCGATGCCGCCTCCTCCCTCCTGTCGGCTCCTGCCCCCGTTCCTGAGAGAACCTCTCCAGGGGCTGGCAATCCTCAATGATTCCTCTGAGCCTTCATGCTCGCTGGAGCCCGGTTCTGGTTCTGTATCTTGCTCAAGTTCTGGTTCAGGATCAGACCAGGTTCTGCTGGACGATTTCACAGCCTTCCTTTTGGACTTCATCCTGCTGCTGCCTCCTTCAGCTCCCAGCTCTGGTGGATCTCACAGCCTGTGTAGGCCTGCAGAAGACGACAAGTGAAGAAGTCAACCTTTACATGCTGCGTACCAGGTTCATTTTCTTTTCTATTTTTTTGACAGTGGTCTTGGTGACGTCGACAGTTAGTTGTTTTTTGTTGAAAATAATGATGAACGTTAAGAAATACTAATATGGACATCTGTTAAAGTCCTGATTCAATATACAGATATGTTTTCTTTCTGTATATCAGAAAAACACCAGGTTCGGGGACTGGGGGCAGGACTGCAAGACCCCCAACAACTTGTTCTGACCTGTTTAGCCTGGGCAGAGGACTTGTTTTCTGGCCAGAGGGGGGGCAGCCCTGTCTGTGACAGCTTTCAGGGCGAGGCTAACGGCTTTATTTGAATTTATACTTTAAATGGAAATGTCCCTCGGAGACCGGGGAACAATCAGGTGGTTGGTGTTGTGCTGCAGGTCAGATTGGTTAGAGTCAACCTCCAAAAACTCATTTTCAATTTATGAAAAAAAAAAAAAAAACATTCTGGGAAGTTGAACCATTTATTGATTGGTTGCAGGATTTAGAAAACTATATTTCTATGTTGTATTTTATAAATTATTATTATTATATTTTTGTGCTCCCTTTGATAAAAATACAAGGTCATATTTGGTTTGTCATCTGAGAGAATATTTAAACTGGACATGAAAAAAAGATCCAAATACCAATAGAATGGACTTTTACTCATCAGTGTGGAAAATGTGTGGAAAAATCACTGAATAACAAAAAGTCACAACAAAATACAAGAAAAGCTCAACATTATAGAACTCTGGACTACTGAGGTATAATACAGTAGATTAACTGTTAAAGTAGCTGCAGATGACAGTTTAAACTAAGGTTAACATTGTTATTTTAATGAACAAACTTTAAATTAATAATCCAGTTCTTTAGTTATTTCAGTCAGTCTTTAAACCATTTTTAATTAAATACCCTCTATTTTCCTTCATTCTCCTGGTTTCCACTAAAATGACTGCACAGGTGTGTGTGTGTGTGTGTGTGTGTGTGTGTGTGTATCTACATCCTGTCCTATCTAATTTGTCTGCTGCAGTGTGAAAACTCCATGATGTTGGTCTGTTTTAATCTGCACTCTCCAGAGATAATGTCCATTTCAAGGTTATACACTCACAGCTAACACACACACACACACAGACACCAGCATTGGTCAGTTCAGCTCTGCTGCTCTTTAACTGCACTTTTAAAGTTTATTTTAGACCTGAGCTATGACGTCAACTAACGGAGTTTTTTTTCACCGTAATAATGTAATTAATGCGGATTAATTTTATTCAAACCTTAGCATTCCAAAACATGAAGTTAAAGTCACAAGATAAAGATGATTTGCATAAAATAATGAGCAAAAGGTTTCTTTAGATGAAACTAAAAGTTAAAAAATAACGGAACCTTTCTTTTCTTTTCTTACCTCCTTAGTTTGAACAATTTTCTTTCTTCTGCGCGTTTTTATTGGCGGAAACGTCAAAGTTCACGAACCGCAGATGGAGCAGCAGCAGGAGGAGGAGAAGGAGCATTGGACCTGCACGGAGCCCGCACACTTGTGTTCACCGCACACCGTCACATGTGCGTGTGAGGAGCCACCTGAGGCTGATGTACACGTCGCTCTGATCAGCCAATCAGAAAGCAGCAGCGGCAGCAGAGAGCTGCTGCTGCTGCTGCTGCAGGAAACAGCACCATTTTTATTAAAATAATAATAATAATAATATTACAATAATAACAATAATTACTTCGTTTCTGTCAAAAAATCATCTTTATTTTTCATTATATAGTTGTTTTTAACATGAGCCTTAAAACAAAATATAAATATACATTATACACACATTTATAAACATCAAAATACAAATAAAATATTAGATACCTTACATTCAAAGAATTAAAAATAAAATTTTACTTAAAAGGAAATATACGTAGCTTCAGACTCAGATATAATAGTCATGGTTCATAATGCTCGTAATGAGGTGGGGTCCTGAGGTGGCTGTTTTGTTTACTGTGTCAAACAGAATTACTGTTGTTGTGCAAATGAAGGGAATGAGGTAAAACGTCCCCACTCACAAAAACCAACAAACAACTTCTCCACCAAACAAACAGACGTCATGTTTCATTAGTTTTAATTTAGCAAATTTATAGAAAGAAAATAAAATATTGATACGTAGCTTTGTGAGCTAATCAAGGCTAACCAACAAACGCCATCTTTCCTCCGTCCTTGTCTTTTCTGTTAAGATGTCGTTAGGATTAACGTGCGTCCAGACAGTTGACGGGCGTACTCTCCCTCCACGCCTTTCCTTCCAAACATTTGCCATCATTTCCATGGTCTTATCACCTCCCACTGCTTCATTTGAATACAGTCCTCCAGGCCAGCGTTGGCTGTGTGGAGCCCTGGTGTTTACATCACCTGTGTCGGTGGAGTGGGTGCTGTGATAATGTGAACTGATCTCTGATCTCAAATACACAAAGGTGTAGTAAATGGTTAAAACAGCCCCAGTCTCACCCTCTCCCCCTACAGTGTGGTGAAGGTATCTGGAGTAATCTGCTGTCTGTTTGACCCAAGGCGTCACAATTAACTGTTGGCTGACCTTTGACACTGTGGGGATCAGGGTGGAAAGAGAAGAGTTGGTGACACAGCTGCACAGCCATTTTTATTTTCTCCATACAGAAATGGATTACATTCCTCTGTGGCCCACATAGGCTGCCAGGATTTAGGTCACAAGAGCCCAGTGCTGGCTATTGTGATATTGTGGGCCACAGTCAACCTGAGATGGATACTAGATGTGGGCAAAAACACAAGACACATACATTTGTTTCAATAAAGAACCAGGGGAGTGTGGCCCCCAGTATGGTACCTCAGGTAGACTGGGTAGAAGAGTGAGGTTAAAACTGTGGGACAACAACAGCAGCTTCCAGGTGTGTTGCTCCCACCTAATGGTTTTTGGTTCTATTGAGTTATGTGTGTGTGTTCTGTGTGTGTTCTGTGTGTGTGTGTTGACTGCTCCTGTCAGGTTTCCTCTCTCCTCGCTCTGCTGCACCATATTTATTTAACCAAACCTTGTCTGGGTTGTTTCTGCAGAAATATTATTTTTATACCATGTTTATTCAAAAATGCTGATAAATTCTGAGCTAAAAAACATACAACAGAATGATGAGGCACGCAAACAGCGCCACCAGCAGCAGCAGAGAAGAAAACTGATTTTTTTTTTTTAAAGATTAAAGATTTCATGTTTGCAGGATTTCTTTAGGTTTTGGTTACTTTGCAACCAAAACCAATAAACGATGATTGATGACTTGATGCAACCAAGTCCATAAACCCATGTTACCCACTATTAGCACCAAAACTTTAAATCTACGTCATCTACTTTACAGAATAAAAGCTGTGAGCTATTTAGCCCACGTTCTTGTTGGGACCAGAGACGTAGCTATTTATTGGCCAAATATTTCATAGAGTAAGTTGGCAACTTTGAAAGACCGATATGGGAGCTTTTTGGAGTCTCCCTCTGCTGGTTGACGTTGGTACTGCATTGAACTGCAATTTGAAAAATAAGAATGTCAATGTGTTAGATACAGTACACTGTATTCTTCAGTCACCGTTGATTAGAAGCTGGAATTGAAACAGTCCAAGGTCTCTGTTTGAGAAAAAACTCCCCAAAAAATGTTCCTGTCTCTGGAAAGGTACCAACACTGTTATGCAACCATGTTCATCACGTCATGGCCAGCCGTAATGTCAACTGTCCAGCCAGAGTGCACTGTCACACAGTCCACTGCAGCAGGTGCCAGGGATCCATCTGGTGCCCAGCAAAAAGGAAAGCCATTAAAATCCCCCTGACTCATCATAAACCTGAGGCAGACGTGGTAGAGGACGCAGGTCTGGAGCATTAGTCACTTTTTCCATGAGACCAAGGCTGAGCGTCTGAAGGAAAAACAAGTGGGAGTGTCACATTAGGCCACGGCGACACTGAGGTGGCCGTTGGCTAAACTCCATTCTGAGAAACTGGTCTGGCCCAGTGACAGGACTTTCATTTGACCAACATACAGACATAAATTATGGGGCCTTTAGTGACCTACATCTGGTATTTTGAATGTGGGTCACGTCTATATCGGGTTTAAAGTCTGTCTAGGTATATGCTGTCCAGAATGTGGACCACATACTTCTTTTTTTGATAGGACAACTTTGTCTGGTCCTGTACTTTGCAGAACAGAGCTCAGACAAACTTGGGTGGTCCGCTTCTGTTGGGGAACGGCTCTATTAGTCCACATAAATTGACTCAGTCAGACATATCAGGATTGTCCGGTTATTTTCGAACCAGAAAACATATCTATAAGTTCTATTGCTATAGTAGGTTACTGGACAAATGGTTTTGGATCTGTGGGCCAGATAAATGTGATATTTAAGTGCCCTGCTTTATGTGGACCAGAACAGTGGTGTTGTTTCCCCAGAGCCCAGTCCACGGTCAGAACTCCAGATCTGACTCGTTGACGTGTGTGAGAAAGAGGTGGTTTTGTGACAGCAGGTACCGCTGTGGTCTAGTTGGAGCGGGCCACATATGTGTTGGTGGAGTACAGATGTGTCTCTGGGAGAGACCGACGTGTTGGAAGCTGTCCTCCAGAGCTGAGAAGTCGTCTTCCCATTCCAGAGCTGCAGGCAGAAAATGAGCAAACAAAAATGAGCAAACACACACACTCACACACACACACACACACACACACACAAGGAATTAATAAATAGAGCCTGCAGCATCTTTCAACAGAATTGACAAACAGTCAAGTTAAACAAAAGTGGTGGAACTACTGTCACGCCCTTTGTCTGGAAAACTGTAGTTTATCTTAGAAGTTTAAAATCCGTATTTGCCTTGTACCTTCTACGACTGTATGCAGCCCAGGTGTGGTGTGAGCAGATAATTAGATCACAAACTAAATACTGGGTTTACCATTCTCTTCTGCCTGGATCTCAGGGGTTGGTGGAGGTTTGTGGGTCCCACAGGTCAGGTCCTCCGTGGGACTCTCCTGGGAAAGAAACCATTTAAGGTTAATTATCCGTCCTGAAGGTTGTCTAAGTAAATATTAGATGGATATTACATGGATCAATAAGTACCTGGTCAAACAGGAAGACCATGACGTCATCATCAAAGGACACACTCTTCTTCCTGATTTTCTTGTCTTTTCCAGAAGATTCTCCTGGACCACAGAGGTTCTCAGGAGCCTTTAAAAGGCCTTTGTGTGAGTGAATGTTCAGATTCTCTCCAGAGGTGGTTTCACAGTGATGGACCTCAGGGTTGTTGTTGGGATCGGGCCGTGGATTATCATGTGACCCACTGTTGTGGTGCCTAAAATGGAAGTCCGTGTTTTCCTCGATTGTCCTACAGTCTGGAAAAAGTCCAGCTGCAACCAGGTCTCCACGGGAAATGATGACATTATTGGAGTGGTCCATTCTCAGAACTCTGGGCTGGGATGTCAAATTCATTCCATTTCCTCTGATGAATGCTAGGATGTCCTGTGGGTTCAGGACTAGTCTGGTCCAGGGAGCCTCTTGTGGACACTGTAAGACAGTGCAGTTGTTCTCTAAGAAACAGCAGTGTTGATGGAGAGTTGTGAGGTCTGATCTGAGGTCAGTGTTCCTCCTCAGGTTCAGGGCTATACTTTCTGTGTGGTCAGGGACAAAGAGGTCAGAGGTCAGCTGCAGCTTCTGCTCAGCCAACGTCACCTGACCTGAAGAGTACAACAAGTGTAATTCTTCTTCCCTGAAAGGAAGAAAACTGTATTTGATCCAGATCAGGATGATGAGGAAGGAAGGAAAAATAAAAGATATTTATCATTAAAAAAAAAAGATAAAGGATTTAAATGAAATATTTTGTCTTTATTCTTAGCTGTTTTAAAAAGGTATTTCTGGACAAGGTTTGTGGCTTTTTTAAATTAGCTTTATTAGACAATATCTTTAGCTCTTTGTCGTCACCACTGATGTTGTCACTATATTATTCAGGCGTCAAATACGTGTCACAAAGATTTACAGGTTATGTGGTCCATATCTGGTGGGCCGGTGTCCCTAATGTTGGGCCACATTTAAGCTAAAGGACATCAAGACATAGCCTCTCAGAGTCTGTGGGCCACACACCCAATCTAAAGATCTGTAGGTCGTTGCTTTAATACTTTGTGCGGCCCACGGCTGGGCCGGATCAGTTTTGTTTTGATGGCTGGTTGTTGTTGGTTTTATGTCTGTGTGCGTTATCGTGTGATGATGTCATCTGTGACCTACGGCTCCCAGTGATAATTAAACAAACATGAATATGGGCCACATTGACCTCAGGTACTATTCACCAGTCCTCACTGTTTTTTTGTCCCTGGTACTATTTTAAAATCTGGACTGTTTTTTAATCCACTGCCTGATTTATTAGCTCCTGTGTGTCAACAACAGGATGTACCTAAAGTGATCGGTCAGCCTTCGTGCACCAGCGGCACACGTGCACACTCCCAGACATGTGTGTTAGTGGTGCCCTGGGTCCTGAGCTTGAATAAATATCAGGGACCAGTCCATCTGTGCAGACAAAGACAATAGGAAACTTAGACCCCTCTGTGGTGACCAAGCAACTGCAGGAGCAATGAGTTAGGAGGGGTGTGGGGGAGGGGGGCAGTGGGAAGGGGGGGTGGTAGAGAGGAGCTGAGTCACAGAAACTGTGACGTGCAGGTGAGAACATACACACACAGTCATGTGTGCAGTGAGCTTCTCTGCTCTGTTCTCGCCAAATTAACACCTGACTGTGCAGCAGGTGGCGCTGCAGCTCAGAGGAGAAGCAGATATCTTGGCACAGGTTTGTCTGAAATCAGACCTCCAAGGCCTTAATTGAAAAAAAAATCACAGGCTTTGGGGCTATTATAATGGTGATCAGGCTTGTAATTGGAAGACTGCCGGTCCGAATCCCTCCATCACTTTTTTTTGTTGCTCTGGTGGGCTGTTAGGGGTACTGCAGTATTTAACTTTGGCTTTTGAAGCAGCAGCTTAATTAGATTAAATTTAATAATATAATTTAATTTATTTAATTAAAAATTTAAAACAAAGGACTTTGACTACAACTTGATTTACTTCTGTAAACGAATTATTCATGGTCTACTCTGATCTATTAAAATTATTCCAGATCACCGCCTTGAGCCCAGAACCGCAGGCACATAATGTAGAATGGTACCGTTCTGTCTCCTGTCTGTCCTCACTGCATCGTCCTGTCTGCAGGCTGTCCAGTAGAATCAGCAGCGTAGCTCCTCCCCTGACCTCCTCTAACTCTGCAGAAATGTCGACAGCTTATTATCCGGCATGAGGCTGCTTTTCAAATGTTGCTGCGTCATGCTGCAGCACAACAAACATGCATGATTTCATTACACCAGAGACGCTGGGGCCTCTCTTTCCTCTCCTACCTTCTTGGTCTCTGTGAGCTCGGCTCATCCTCCTGCTGGGACAGGCTTCTCATGGAGGACACCGGTGGACAAAAGTCAGGCATACAGACGCAAAAAAATGCAGTGTGGAAATCAGCAGGAGGGGGAGGGAAGGGGAGGATAGAGACTAGGATATGAAATAATTTAAAAGAACAGGAATGCAAAAAGTAGGAGCCGACAGGAGGAGAAAAATAAGAAAGGACACAGCTCTCTGATGCACAGCTCTGTTTCTGGAGGCTGCGGGACACCAGCAGCAGCGGCAGCAGCAGCAGCAGCAGGAAGAGCCTGAAGGAGATCAATAACTGATGTGGTCTAAAGTAACACAGCTGTTACTGTGATGGAGTCAGAAACACTGATACTGAGTCACTGTGATGTTCAGTCATATCACAGTGAACCTGACAGTTCTTTTAAACATTCTTTATGTCACTGTTGGAGCAGCAGCAGCAGCAGCAGGAAGAGCCTGAAGGAGATCAATAACTGATGTGGTCTAAAGTAACACACACAAAACAAGTATCACAAGAAAGGAATTATTCACAGCACTGCATACATTAGATGGCCAACATCCGGTATGCACCGGAGGTAGAAAGTAACTAATTACATTTACTCACGTTACTGTAATTGAGTAGCTTTGTGAGTCATTTGTAAGTAGTTTTCGGAATAGGTAATCTTACTTTAACTTAAGTACATTTTAACTTGAGTATTTTACAATTACATTTATGCAACAACAACAACAACAACAACAACAAAACAAAAAAAAAGAAAACTGCGTGGGCGTGCGTTCGCGCGCGGATTTCCCACTGTTGATGCCAGAGAACGTTATTCGGAGACAGGCTCTAAGCCTATCATTTAACGGCAGTGCTGAAAAAAAATGGAGGTTGAGGATTCTGCCAAGCAGAGAGGACCAGAAAGTGAAGGAGATCCTTGGCCATATCTCGGCCACCTTTTTGTTTCCAAATACAAACGAGTCAATAACGCTGTCGAAACTTCCACGTCAAACCTTCGAAAGCAGGTGGTGGTGAGTAGAGTATCTGTGCTTTCACCTGTGTTTCCCAAACGTTTTGTTTATGGCTTTTGTTTGGTTAAAACCTTCCACCGTTAAGAAAAACGTGCCTTCATGATATCGATTATTTTCGCTTAGCTTAGCACCCATCCCGATAGCTAACGTTTCAGCTACGTACGTAGAGCAGTACCGGAGCACATTCAGAAAACAAACAAGTGCATGTCTTGATTTGCAATTGTTCTCTGATGATGATGTCATCTTCGTTCCTGTATAATACATTAGCTCCTGGGTTGTTGTAGCCTAGACTATGAGCTGTGGATGGACAGTGATAGTCCATCAACATTACTGCTGGGTTGCTCGTGGAAACTTTTTGACGTTAAAATGATAAAAGGATAATATGATGGTATTAAATATGGAGGGAGGCTCCTCGTGTTGTAGCCAGGTAGTTAAACAGGATCCAACAAAGGTTGGATCCTGTTTAACGTTGTTACGGAGTATTTGTGTGGCGTTTAGATTTGGCTGACAAATTTGTAATGCAGTTAAACGTCTAATGTTCTAGTGTGCAGAAAAAAAATCCATAGATTTTGGCCAATTAATTTCTTGGTAAACGTGTAATCCTTGGTATTTGAGTTATTTCATGGTCGTCTTTCATTTCTTTTCTTTTTTTATTATTTGATTTTTTGCTAAACAAATGCAACAATACTTGTGATTTATTCTGAACTCCCACAAGAGGGAGACAGAGTGCTTGATTAAGATACCAGATTTACTCAGTAAAAAGTGGTTTTATCAAATAGGTAAAACGTTTACTGAAAGTTTACAGACACAAAGAACATTAGTGCATAAAAATACATTACATACACATTTTCCACACTTCAGATAAATATATACTGAACATGATATTTATCTGTATTCTAAAATGTATTAAATTAAATTTGTAAACAGTATTATGTAATGGTAATGATGGTCGTCTTTTTTTAAAACACACGCCTGCAATACACACAGTAGTATATAAATACATGAGCACATAATGTATATGCTGCAATATAAGTAGCGCACGTTTCTGTGTTGGTATGTGGATGTACTTATGTTATATATAGAAGTGTAGTTTCCCTCTGACCGCTGCAGACACATTGTACAGTCACTCCTCAGGAATGTCCAATCATTTCTATTTATGTTCATATGAACACATGACGCCTCCAGTCTCAGATCATTCTCATCATGATGTGTCAGGCTCTCAGGGCTTCGTGCTTGAAAATCACTTTTGCCCAAGGCAGAGTGAAGCTCTGATTTGTACAATAACTGTGTTCAGCTGCTAAAACGTTACAGTTTAGACTGACTGCAGACCTTGGTATAGGACTGTTGGTTTTTTTATATATATTTGAGGATTAATTTGATACAATAATGGACTGTAATCAAATATGAAGAAGCTGAGAAGGTGACTCAGGTCTCAATACTTTACTGTAAAAGATTATACATTGTGGCTGTTTCTCAACACATTTCATGTGTTCAGTACAGATGATACAGGCTGCAGGGTGTTCAGTAAAGAGACCCCTTCATGGGTGCTTCCTGTTATGGATCCACACTGTAGTTCCTGTAGCAGAGCAAAAGTTGACTGCCTGGCAGTAGATTCCTCATATTTGTGCAGATTTACTTTCTCCTATGCTCTTTGTTTTTGGAGCAGCTTCCAAACTCCAGTATTTTTATCCCAAAATGCCTGGTGACCAAATTAGGAAGTTCCTGCTGGTATAGTCTTCCCCCTGGCAACAAAATCACTGATGCTGGAGTTCCCCTTTACACACCCAGACAGCATCAGGATGTTGTTGCCAGGAGTGGACATTCAGAACCATTCAGTCCATCTCTGCTCCTCCAGGTAGACCAGGAGAAGACCATGGACCAGGGGAGATAGGCAGAGATGGACAGATGGTGTTTCCACTCTTCACCTTCATTTATTGCTTTGTGCCACTTCTCCGTTTGTCTTAGTCTGACCTGATGACATGGATCCAGATCGGGTCGCCGGGGCAGCACAAGGCTCATGGTGTCAGTACAGTCGACTGTTTCTTTTTCACTGCACTTAGCAGAACACATGAGAACTGTGATACAGGAGCAGAGCTGAAAGGCGCAGCTCCTCACAGGCACAAATCAGAGCCAGTTTCTGGTCCGTTTCACATTCTATTTTCATGTTGCTCCTGTGATTGATGTGTCCAGTCTGAGTTTCTCATAATCTGATATCCCGACAACTCCTGTCTGTCTAAATGTCACATGAATGACTGATATGTCTCTGGGTGTTTTAGGCCCTACCAAACAGAGGCGCTGTTGGAGGCTGAGCACGGGTTGTTTATTATTTGTTGTGGTTTATTTAGGGAGAACTGCTTCACATTTTCTCTGCTAATCATTACCAATTCTTTGGCCAAACTTGTGCAGAATGACACTAGATCCGGCCACAGCGGCTCTCACTTTCTGATGTGTGCATGGCTCCCTGCAGCATTCTGGGAAACCTGAGCCCTGTGTTAACATCAGTGAACCTGTAAGAAGAACGCGTCTGATGCGTCAGCTGCAGGAAGTGGGAACAAGAGAACCTCCTGTCTCCGTGCACAGGCTGCATTGTTTGCTGCATTATTTTCTTCAATTACTGTAATTGGTGTGGATTCTCATTTCTCCAAATTGAGTTGTAACGTATGCAGTGCATGGCCCGGAGAACTTGCATGACTATCCTTTTACACTGCAGCCGCAGAATCATCGTGTCCAGCCGACGGCAAGTGACACCAAACAATCCCTGAGCGGGCGGTAATTGGAAACGCATAAGGCTTATTCTGAGCCTGCCAAACGCACTCCGGGCTTAAGGCCCGATCAAGCATGTGGACCTTCAAACCCAGCCCCCGGACTCCCACCCCCACCCCATTTGCTGTCCAAAAGTCAATGTTTGACACCACTGGAAATGAGGCGCTGCAAAGGCCAGTAGGTAAATGTGGCTGAAAATGAAATATCCAGCAGTGAGAGACGGTGTTCGTTCTGCTCACAGTCTTTATTTGGACATGTCGGGATTGTGAAGTCACAGAGTGCAGACTGTGACCAGTTGGAGGGGCTGTTGGTGAGGGGGTGAAAGAGGGGGGTGGTGTGAAACATGAGCCTACAACAACACAGCACACGGTGGTAAATATGTCAGGGATATGTACACATTTGCTCAAGGTGCGTGGCTGCAGCGGTAGTAAAACTGTAACTTCACAGAGACGTTAAAGGTTTAAAAGACTCCCAGAGGCTTTTGTTTTCTTTTTGGCAGCGTTTTTCCAATTGTAATGACCTCAACCCAGCACCTCATTGTGAAAGGAACACTAATTTGTTGCTGCTCAGCAATGAGAAACACACACACACACACACACACACACACACACACACTGTGTGGACCCTCTTTGTATGCAGCGACACACACACACACACACACATTGTGTGGACCCTCTTTGTATGCAGGTGATTAAAGGCTCTTGAAAAGTGTTTGCTGACACAGCACCCTTTAATATAATGACATAAATGTCTAATCCAGCTCCTGTGTCTGAGGCTGAGTATTTATCAGTCTCTGTTGACAGCTGGACACCTGCTCTCTCCCACTCCAGATCTGGGATCTGTGCCGGACTGAAGAGTGGCTCTGCTGCCAACACAACCACCATATGTGGAGAATTGTCAGAGCGTGCAACTGCAAACAGTGCACACACACCAAATACTGCACAAATACCAATTTGAATACATGCTACAGGCTAACATGTTAATTTTCAGGCTTAGAAATGAACATAATTTCAGTGCTGTGTCATTAAAAGTCTGAATTTGGATTAAAGGTTCACATGATGGCGGTGCTTCTGTAACTACACAAAACATAACTTGTATCACATGAGCATGATTAGTAAGTGTTTTTATACTGTATATACTAGTACTTAGCCAAAATGAAAGTCTAGTTTGTAAAATATGTTTTTTAAAGCGTCTCAAGTAAAATACACAAAGATAAAAATAGAAAAAGCTGAAAAGGAAATAGAAAAGAAAAGTTAACGCTGATGTTAGCCTACATAGATAGGGGAAGGCTGAATGGAGTCAAAAATAAATGTTACAATCTTCTGTTGTGTTTTTTTTTCTTTTTTGCTGTATTATTTTTAATTATGTTACACTACGTTGACTGTAAATTTAGGCTTTTTAAAGTTTTTATAATGTACGTTTTTAAAAAGAGTAGAATCAAATTTAGCGGACTATTGTGTAGTCGCAGAATCTCACCACTGGGCGGCAGTAATGTGGAGAGTCATTCACAGTAATAAGGGCTAAGGAATTAATTAACAAAAAATGTTACGGCAAAACTTGAAGAAAATACGTCATTTATTATATATATATATATTTTAGAGGCATGTCGTGCATCAATTGTGCTTCTAAATAACTTCTAAACGTTTTTTTAGGCCAAAGTCGAGCACATAAAGCATGTAAATAGAACAGCAGAACAGAACAGCTGTGGGTGTTTTTTTATTTATTTTATTACAAGGTGGCTTATCTGAGGCTGTAACATACATATTTAAATATTTGGTGGGATTATGGAACTCTTACTTCCCTCCACTTATCTTTGCTCATTTTATGAAATATATAAGGGACACAAAATGTTTGAGAGAACTACAAACAGCTGAGCGTAAATCATTAAGTGTTAACCTCTCAGCATTATTGATAGAAGGAAACCTTACTGTCAGAACGCTGGAGACTAAAAGAGGAGAAGGAGCACAGAGAGGATGTGTTGAAAAGCCTGACTATGACCTCTGCCCTGTAGGACACCCTCATGTGCGCACACGCACACACGCACACACACACATGTCCAAGACAGCTGGGTGGAGGCTCTCGGTGACAGAGCTCTCATTTACAGGCACATCACTGGTCTGGTCTCCGAGGCTGATGTGAAATATGATGAGGTTTACACTGGGCCACAGAACTGACGGAGACTGATTTTATTTATTTTTCTATTTTGATCAAAACCAAGAGAATAAAAAATATGTAGATACTGAGTTTTCCATGGAAAGTAAATGACAAAACAATGTTAAAAATAGTCTATTGACTCCCATGAGACAAATGAGAATTTAATAATAGAAATTATAGTTAAATATGATAAATTGTACAAAGATCTGTCACAGAATATATGAATGCTTCAGACCTTTGAGTTCAAACATTTTCTCCTGACTCAAGCCTGATTTAAAATGCTTTCAGTAAAAAGTGACAGACAAAAAAAAATGTCAATGAGGAGAAAAAGAGTAAAAATGTACAAAATGACACAAAGACTTGAAAACAGGCATCAAATAAGATTGAAGTTTGTATTTTCTGTTACACTAAAAGAACTATTGTTATATTGTTCTGAAAAACCCTGGATTTGATGTAGTATTTGCAACAACAACAAATTATTGTAAACACATAATAAATCTACATTTTATCTAAATATTATACATGTAGGTTTTGCAGTATAATTTAATACCATTTGTTCATTTTGTTAGTAATTTAAACAGTAATGTTTTCTTTTTACTGTAGTTTATTAAATGATCTTTTAATTTATACATTTATATTTGTGTTTGTTCGGTCATGTGACTGGTCATGTGACTTCCGCCTGGTGTTTCTAAGTTATCTTCTGGTCACTTTTTTCTTTAATCAGGTTATCCGTGGATCTGCATGTCCTCACACACTTCCTGAAACCTTTCCCAGGTCCACCTGCAGTATGTGGTCCACACTCTGGGAATTACTGAGAACGGGAGTGTTTCCACACACGGCATTACACACATTCATGTTTTAGCTCAACAGCTTAAAGCTAAAGTGGCAGACTTTTAGCTAAGACTGTGTGTGGAGGTGTGGAGGCGGCTGTGGGGGAGAAGGGGGAGGAAGGGTTGGCAGCTAAAAGCCGTATGTAAGGGCAGAATATGAGCTGCTCACACCACTGCTGGTCTGATAGAAATAGATGATGGGGTAACAGGACCTGTAAGAAAAAAGGAGCAGCAGGAGGAGCAGTGTCTCCTTCACTGTACAGGGGGGCAGGTTCTCTCTTGTCTGTGTCTGACAGTGTTACCGTGGAACCTCAGGGTTAGTGGTTTTCTGCTGCTGCTGTGTCTACAGCTTCCTTCATCATCCAGTCTTTTTTCCCCAGTCATTTATTCTGCCATAAAAACTGGGATTATATTCCGTTTAAGAGAGAAGAATCAATCCTGGGATTTTGTTAATACCTTGATTTCAAACAGATTTGATGAGGAGGAGTCTGAGAACTTTTCTGTCTGTGTTTGTTCTATTTTAGGGCCTTACATGGTGGGCCTTACATCCAACCACACTAGAAGATGGGCCACATTCTACAAACATAAACAAACATGAAAGTAGACCTCATCTCTGAGTTTCTTTCACCTTGATCTGTTCGGCTGACGCTGAACTTAAAGATGAAGTTAGAGTTATGTGGAGATGGGGGGGGGGGGTGTAAGTATGGAACTTCAGAGAAGGTTCATGGATATAGTGAAGGAGGATGGATTGGGAGGTGAGATGGACGCAGATGATCCACTGTGGTGGTTCTTGAAAGGAGAAACCAAAGGAAGTTCTGCATGAAGCGAAGTCACATTAAATATTAAATATGGTTTTCCTCTGTCTGTGCAAACACCTACCTTGGCTGGATGTATGAATGGATGAATAGAATCAGGGACGTGTTTGAAGCAGGTTATGGTCCAAGTCCATTAGTCCAGGGATGATGAAGAAAAGGATCTCCTCCATCAAACCTTTTTCACAGTAAATATATTTTTCCCATCTTCCCCGTGGCTCAGACTCTTACAAATAAACCAAATGTTCCTCCACATCCCACTACTGGCCCGGCTCTTCACCTCCATCCTCATTCGTCTTTCTCCCTGTCTGTCTCTTCCTCTCTGTCCCGTCCCCCTCTTCCCCCTCTCTCAGCCCACACTCCATCACTCAGGAAGTCTGTTCTTCCTGAAAACAAGCAGGAGAACATGGAAAGAGAGGAGGGAAACGGGGGCAGGTGTGACATTATGGGGCAACAGAGGATGTTGTTGTCGTTCTTTTGCCTCTCTGGTTGCTGCAGACCTCACTGTGATCCATCCTGAGGAAGCTGGGCTTACGTCACACTGACCGGGCCTGGAGTCCACGCGTGCAGCCTGGTACCGTACTACTATTGTGTCCCCTGCTCACATGGGAGCCACAAACCACAACTGTTGTCTGACCGAGGTCAGAAATGACTGGAAACTTGAGGTAAAATGAACCCAAACTATGTTTACTTAACCCTAAAAAATCCACCCCTGAAACCCATGGGTGGATTCAGGTTCATCTTCAGATACATGGACATCTAGGAACACAGATCTGTGAACACTGACTGTGACACTGGCCATAATAACAGGATGTTTACAGCCCCAGGAAATACGGTCCGTGAGGGACCGCCGTGTTCAAACGTCAGCAAACAGGAAATGAAGGCCTGTAGTTCCAGGTTCTTCCTCCAGTCAAACTCTGAAGGTGCTGAAGGACACCTCAAAGATGGAGAATCTTAAGCCTGGCTGGAAGGTAAAACCATTTTTTTAGAACTATAAGATTTTAATGATAAAATGACTAAAGGTTAGCCAGAGGCAGTTGTAATTGTAGCCTCAGGTTAACTTCTATCCAAATCTTATCCAAAGAACTGAAGAAGCCTCTTGGATTAGAGGTGAAACGTCGTCTTTTAGAAAATTCACGTCCAGTTGCCTAACAGAACTTTTAAACCTTGACCATGACCTGGATGACTGAGAATCTTCATAGACTTCTTATCCAAATATAATTTTAGAAGTAGGAAATAAGCTCAAGAGTTTGTGAGTTGCTGCTAAAATGAAACGTAATTGGATGTATTAGACATTAAAAGCTAAAAAGTGACTGTTTTGATGAGCGTGGTTGAGGGGCTCTGAACGACTCCTGTTACAGAACAGTGATGTGGACAATGGCTGGAGTGGTCAGCTGCAGCTGACAGCCCACGCTGAAGGACACTGGTGGTTTCTGACACTGGGGGGTGAAGGCCAGTCGCCGTCCTCACAGGTCACACATCGCACAGGGCTGTAGACGGGACCACGTACTGAACCACGTCCACCACCATGTCCATGACTGACGTTCTAGCTGATTCAGACATCACTTCGGCCATTAACGCTTGTAGAGGTGAGCAGGGCGCTGGGTTTTTTCTTAAATGTACGACAGACACTGCGTGTTGTTTTTGTCCAGTGTTGAGCCATTTTGAAATCAGAGCAATCGTCACATTTTAATGGAAACCTGTTCAGATTTTCTTAATTTTTTGCAAGAACCTTTTTAACATAAATGGTAAAAACATTCAAAAAGAAAGTAAATTTCAGTTTTCAGATGAAGCAAAGAAGCAGGTTGTGACCTGGTGTCTACGTCCTCCTCCAAAAAATCTTTAGACAGTGTTTAGTGTTTAGAAATATAACTGTGCTAATCATTATATATTTCTAATATGTCAGAGAGTTCTGTACAGTGATATCGTTGTTCTCCGTGTGCTCTCATCTCCAGCCAAGGACTCCTTCAGCCCTCAGATGTTCTTCAAAGCTGTTGGTTTGTCCAAGAAGAGTCCCTCGGAAATCGAGAGGGTCTTCAAAATTTTGGACCAGGACAAAAGTGGCTTCATAGAACAGGATGAGTTACAGTTGAGTCCTGTGTGTCCTTCTGTGGCTGTGCTGTCCTGAGAACAACAGAACAGGACAGAGCCTTCTGTGCCTTTTAGACTCGTACTATCGTGTTTCTGCAGGAGATAAATGTGGTGTTTGTGCCTGTTGTCATTGTTCTCTGACTGTGTCGTCACCGTCCTCCTCTAGACTCTTCCTGCAGAACTTCTCCAAAGGAGCCAGGCCCCTGACCGCGGCCGAGACCAGAGCTTTCCTCCTGGAGGGAGACTCAGATGGAGATGGGAAAATTGGCTGGGAAGGTAGGAAGGAAGTGGAGAACTGAAGTGTGTTTCTGCTGCGTTATCAGGGAAATGAGTCCAGGATTTCCACAGGCTTCAGTGGTCTGTTTCTAAAGATAGTCTCCTACCATCAGTCATATGGGTCGGCCTGAGAGAACACAAAATAAACTGAAAAAACAATTAGGAAACATACTGAAGGTAGATAAAAAAAAAAAAAAAGAAAAGCTACTCTAAGCCCACACCAGATGTCTTAGGTCCCTGTAGTGGCCCACGTTTGTAATCCAATGGCCCACAATTGTTACTGATCTCTGAAGGTGCCCAGGTTAGTAAGTTTGTGTCCATCATTATGGTAAGACTAAGAGCCAGTGGGTGAGTATAGATCCCACTCACCCAGCCGTGTGGTCAGTTGGCCCACCTCTAGTATCTAAATGCATTACTGTTAAACTTGTCTGCCAATTCATTAACTCTGGTTCAACTATGTGGTCTTCATTATGCATACTGTATGTGGGTCACCCAAAACCACATATGGGCCAGTGAAGAACATATAACTCTTTGCATTGTATGAAACCAGCCCAGACTAAAAGACCAACTGTTTTGGATTTTTATTGACATTGGAGTGATGAGGTCCACAGACTGAGATGTGGCCCACTGTTTTGATGTCAAGCTGACCAAAATGGGATCTTCTCAAAATCCAGCTTTCCTCTTTGCCAGTGTGGCCTAATTTAAAAAAAACATTTAGTCCACTCCTGCTTCAGTTTCCTGTTCTGTTTTTGTTTGTAGCTGTGGTTTGATCAAATATATTTGATAAATAATCTCATAAATGTAATAATCAGAAAGTAACTGTTTTCTGTCTTTTTTGTCCCAGAGTTCTCAGCACTGGTGAAGTCTGCCTGACGTCTGTGTGCTCTGAAGAAAATCAGTCACTTGGAGATGTTCTCCAGAAGAACACTTTCTGATCTATATTTTAAAAACTAAAGTTAAATCGACTGTGAGATCCAGAGTAAATGATGTGGACCTAATTAGAAGTCATGTGTTTGTTCCATTTGAACTCAGATATTGGTGTGTGACCCAAATCCAAGCCTGTCTCTCTGCTCCGTGTCAAACCCACCCAGAAGAGTTTACAAATAAATCTGTTTCATCACTAGGTCTTCATCTCTTTTATTTTCAGTTTCTTGAACTGTTCTTAAAACATATTTCTGAGAGAAAAAAATGGGTTTTTTTTAGTGCTAACATTGTAAAAAAAAAGTCAGACAGTGATTGTGTGAATCTAACTTGTCAAAAGTCTGGCCCGTGCATGAACCAATTACAGCCTTTTAAAGATGGGTAAGAAATCCCTTTTATTTACTCTTCTTGGTTTGAGCTATTTTGTCATTTGACAATCTTCTGTTTAATTGTATTCAGTTCTTGTGTGAGAGCGCCAATGTGTTATTTTTTATTGCTAACGTTAAGGTGTAAAATTCTGTTGTAATATTAAATTTAGCATTCAGATAATCTTTATTGGCTAACTTTTAGTTTCTCCTATATTTGACATTTTTATAGCCTAACTTTTTTGTCCTGGCTTGTTTTTGCAAAAGATGAAAGATTTGTAATGTTATTGTAAATTTGCTAACTTGGTGTTAGTTAGACTCTGGCTATCAAAGCTAATTTCTTTAGCTTGTTTTCTAGATTTTGTTTTGTTTGATCTTCTGTGGTTCTTAGTCTTTAAGTTACTGTTAACCATTGCTTTATCTACTAAACTGCATTTTCTCAACTTTATGCATTTCCAATGCTAAATGCTAATTAACATTTATTTATCTTTGTATCTTAGGCAATTGGGTAAAAAAGGGAGTCGTGTGAAGGGTAGGTTCTTTTTTTATATATATATATATATATATATTGTGTGAGGTAAACACTGATTGAAACGCATGAGAAAAACCTGTTTTCTCATGCGTTTTTTTCACCTGAAAAATCTGTTAGAACAGTTTTATTTAAAGCTACTCACCAATAATATGCTGACCACGGTGGATATAAAATGTCATGTGACCCTTGCCAAGACATGGCAGTGGCTCATTAACCTTTTTGTTTACATGCTTCAGAAAACACATTTCCATTGCGTTTCCCTGCAGGAAAGCTGTTTTTTTGTTTGTTTGTTTTTGTTTTTTTTTTTGCGGCTGTAGTAAATGACATCAGGGCGCTGCTGTCGTCCAGGTGGATGTTGGTCACTGCCCAGCTCTTTTGGCAGCGTCTTCTCACCACTGTGCCGGCTGCAAATGCCCATTTGGTGTGTGTGTGCAGACTGTGGGAGGGGAGGTTAGCAACAGTGACAGGAAGTACAGACAGTTGGCAGGGGTTCCGCAGCACTGGCCAGTGAAGGCTGTGAGGGAACTTACAGTGACCCAGCAGAGGATTCTGGGACAGGATAGAGTTTCTGAGCCAGAACATTTACAGGACTTCTGTCAGCGAGACGCATGTATTTGAAGCTCATCCTGGATGGGATGGTAAATCCATTAGGGTTTATTTAAAATGTGTAGAAGATGCAGGAAACAAACTGGTGAAGATTTTGAAACAGTGAAAAATGAATCCCACCATAATTTTCAGATTTCTGTTTCCCCCCCTTATCTGCACAGTAGGCCCCTTATGTAATAATCAGACTCAACCAGACTTCAGTCTGTGCGTTTATTAGTGTGCAGCACCACTGATGTCCACTAGGGCTGGATCAGAAGGACTGATCTTCGGGAATAGAAAGTAGAAAAGGTTGAATTTTAAATCATATTTTCACACGGAATCTGCTTTTTAAATACACCGCTGAGATGAGGGGACATCCTTCACTTATCCAATTTCAGACAGTCAGTTCCTCCCTTGACAGATTTTATTCCCTGCTGTGAGATATTTGTAATTCTATGCCTGATATCAAAGAAGGGCAGAAATAGTTATGGTGTTCCTGCCGGAGTCATTCGAGGTGAGAGGCCGATAAATGTTAAAGGCCAAAGATTAGAGAATACGTGAATTGTGAACTAATTAAAGTGAAAAAAGGAATATATGAAAAAGAATGAATCTATGCAATCAAACCACTGACCACTGAAATAAGACAAACAAGTGTTTATTCTGGGGAAAAGCGCTTTATTTAGACAGAGAGACACACACACACACACATATATATATATATATATATATATATTAAATGACTTATTTTTTACTTGGAGAATACAAAAAGATTTACCCAGTGTTTTAGTAATATTCCAACACTACTTTAGTGCTGCCCCCTGCTGGTTAGTACAAGCTCCTGCACGCGGTCAGCGTTAAAAGAAGATGGGTGTGCAAAAAAAAACAAAAAAACAACTCTACACTCTGGTAACTTACTTTGTGAATCTGTCTGGACGGCTGTGTGAGAACTGATGATGTAACCGCGTCGATGACGTCAGATTCAAGCGTTTCCAAAAATGGCATCACACATTTTTATCACCATAACGAGAGAACGTCAGATATTTTTTAACATAAATTCAGCATTGTATAATGAAAGATACAAATCCGAGATAATGGACAAACGTCCACTCAACTGTTGTTACTCTGAGATGAACCCCAAAGCTGCACTGTTTCTACCATTTGACCAAATTTGTTGAACGATCATAACAATAACGAGTGTAAAATATTTAGAAATTATAAAACGTTTATTTTGATTTGTGGTCAAGAGCAACTGAATTTGATTTAAACAAATTGATTATTGATAATAAATTAATATTCTGTTCATAAAAGAGGTGATAATGAAGGTCAAAAAGGTCCGATTTAGCCCCAAAATGACAAAAAATACAAACCGACAACTTCGTTCTCTTAATTCGTGTACCGACCGTCGGTGCTCCACAGCTGAGGCGCAGGAATTGCGACATGTCCGTGAGTAAAAGTAAAAAAACTCATAGGCGAATAAAAAAGAGACAAAAATTCAGAAATCAGAACATTTTCGCGGTCATTTCGACATTTTCGCCTCCATTTTCTAGATTTCCCAAAAACATTTACGAAGGCTCAAGTATTTTGACGCTCCAGACCAGTTAACTCGCGCCAATTACGCACGGGTTTTTGTTCGTTTGGAGCAGACCTGTGGCTGATACCGCTGCAGCGCGTACAAATGCACACACAGATGTTCTGCAGCAGAATCAATATACTTACTCTGCACATTGTGGTTTTCCTAATGGATGGTTAGAGTTAGGGTCAGGGTTGACACAAACCATGGCTCAGACAGTGTCCCTTCAAAGCAGAAGAACAAGAATGTCGATCAGCTTTATTCACAGACATCACAAAAATAATTACATTGACTTTTAAAGTTTCTCCTCACCTCCAGCAGCTGTGGAGCTGACCATAGATCACCACGTGTACACTGCATGTCGTACCCTACATACCAGCTCCATGTGGGTCAAACCCTTCAAGCAGAGCCATGCACGGTGAGCAGATTTTGCCTCCTTGACTCTGGAGCCGTGCAGAGTTCAGCAGACGTGTCCACAGGGCAGGTTTCACCCAAATCAGCAGCGTATATTATTAGCCTTATGCAATATCAAGCACTTTTTTGCATAGAGCCTACTCTTGGCCTACCATTTAAGCATCTTCATTTATGTAGATAAAAATAGAGCTGCTCTGTCTACTGGACACATTTTTCGACCAACTGCGTCCACTGCTCCAGGTCCCGTCTCCGTTACACAGCCTGTGCATCATATTTCCACCCGGTGAAGGTATATAAGCTGGAGACGGGCGCCCACAGCTTTCACTGCAGTGAGCAGACTCATCCAAGTGAATCCTCTCTCTAGTCTCAGAGATAACCCCAGAGGTGAGTCTGACTGAAGACCCTGAGACCTTTAAAACCCAGCCGCGGCCCGACCCTTCCTGGGCCGCCATAGGATACAAATGGAGGAAGAGCAGGGGCCTCACAGGGCCAGATTCTGAACATCCAAGGCTCCAAGTTTGGTTTCCGGACCAACAGAGGAACTAAATGGGGGAAAAATATATTTCCAACCAACCACAGCTGCAAAGGATACTTGATCTTTTGCTTCGGAGGGCTTGGGTTTGGAGAAAAGGAAAATTGGATTCTGCTTTTTTCTGATCATGTTGGCATTGGAGTACTATAAAAAAAGAGGAATCTGGACTTGTGAAATGCATGACCAGAACTTTGATAGAAAAAGAAATGTGTTTTTATCTTGTTGTGATTTAGTTGCACCTGAACTGATGAACTGACGACTCTCTTCTGCTCTCCTCCCTCAGTTAAAAATGGCATTGGCTAAATCTCTCGGTGAGGGTAACTGCTCCGCAGCTCTTGCTGCCTGCAAAGGTAAAACTCTCACAACAACTGTCTCTGCACACTGACTTAGGAAGTTTAGGTTAGACCTGCAGAATATTCAGACTTTCCTAAATATCTGTAGATGATCGATCTGCTGCTGCAGGTGCAGGTGGAGGTGGAGGTGGAGGTTGGAATGCAGTGTCAAAACATGACAGTTCAACCTGAACACAATTACACTAAATGCAAAACACATTCTCTACCTGCATCTTCTATGTGGAGCTGATTATTTAAAACCAATCCAATAAGATCGTAGTAAATCAGACACAGTTGTCTGCAGTTTTTGACAGCGAAGCTCGGTGAATGCAGAACCTCTGAAGAGAAGATGCTAAACATTTACAAGATTTTTTTCAAAATGACTGGATGATAAAAACTCTCTTCCCTTCCTGTCCCCTCGCAGCTGCTGACTCCTTCAAGTTCAAGGACTTCTTTCAGAAGGTCGGTCTGCACGGCAAGTCTAACGATGCTCTGAAGGAAGCTTTCCAGGTCATTGACCAGGATGGCAGCGGCTACGTTGAGGAGGAAGAACTGAAGTAAGAAGCTTCCCTTCTTCTATTTCCTTCTACTTTTTTAGAATTTCATATTCAGAACCTCAGGGATCAGGTTTCTTCAGCTCAGCTCAGGGTGAACTTGAGCGAGCAGGGCTAACTGCTCCTCTTCTGATACTAAAGGACTTTTACTGAGATCACGCCAAAGAAATTTACACTAAATCCAATTTGAAGAAAACTCATATTTTTCTCAGAAGTAACCAAAACATTGCTAAACATTTGGGTCACAGTAGCTTTGGTGGCTAAAAAATCTTTCTTCTCCAGGCTGTTCCTGCAGAACTTCTGTGCCACTGCCAGAGCTCTCACCGATGCCGAGACCAAGGCTTTCCTCGCAGCCGGTGACTCTGATGGTGACGGCAAGATCGGAGTTGATGGTGAGCTTTTTCCCTGGTTGATCTTTATCTACATTGGAGTAAAAAAAAAAACATTGACCTTCCTCTCTGCTCTCGTCCTGCAGAGTTTATTGCCTTGGTCAATCAGTGAGCGACCTGACCAACATCCTTCTTCACTATTCTAAAGGAACAACAGTAACAACGACTTGAGCCAAGACATACTCTTCTTATCTCCTCTTCCCTTGCACTCTTCTCTCTCTCTCACCTCTCAACAAAACTTTTATACAATTGACCTTTGACCCCGACCCCTCACCTTGGACAACATGACCTCTGACCTCTCCCGACCTCCCCACACCTCAGGCCTCTCTCTGTCTCTTTCTCTCTCAGACTGTGCTCACCCATTTGGCTGTCCACGATGAATGTACCAGACTAAGAGTATAACATGGTTTACTTGTGTCTATCTCTCTCTCTCTTTCTCTCTCTCTCTCTCACCACTGTCATCGTTTTACTATGTGAGATTTGCTTACTGTGAGATTGGTGATGATGCACTTTTATGGGAAATGGACTGATGATGAGAACACAATAAAGGGTCTTTTTCAATAACACAAGTCTGACATCAACTTCTTAACAGTGCAAACCTAACCTAAACCTAAAATGACTGCTAAAAATGACATCATATTACATTGACAAAAAGGCTTTTGAGGATTTAAATACTTCTGTAGTCATATGAAATTCACCATAAGAACCCAAAACATTAAAAGCTGAAATCCAGCCCAAAGGAAACAAAACACCTAGACAGATTAGCACAGGGTCAATCAACATTGCTGCAAAATGAATGAACACAAACACATTATATTTAGATAGTTAACTAGAAAACATTCCAGATAAGAATAAGAAGTCAATGATTTTTTTAGTCAAAAGTAAATAAAGGCATAAAAAGGTAAATATAGTCCAATGTTAGCCAGCAAATACATATCTGAAAGAACAAGTAAGAGCCAGTCGTTGGCTATATTAAAAAAATGCTACCAAAAAATAACCTAAAATCAACCAAACAAAGATAGTAGATAGATTTATAATAAATTTAAAGGATGTAACTTTACAGCAATGCTTAAAATCAATGACTAAAAAATGTTAGTTTAATTTTCAAAATCCCTTAGCTTCATACAAACTTACTGAACATTGTCAAAACAAAATCACTTTAATACAGAAAATAAAATGTGTCAAACATTTAAAAAGCTCAAAATGTAACCGATGAAGAACTTGGTGTCTTGTATTCGTTGCACTTGAAGCTATAGCCACAAGATGGCGCCTTTCAGTCGTGAGTTCAGATCTGAAGTTTCTCGTGGATGCAGTCTTCTTTTTCTTTTTCTTTTGGCTTTGTCCCTTTTTTTTCAGGCGTTGCCACAGCAGATCATTGATTTCCATCTCTCCCTGTTCTCTGTATCTTCTACTCTGACTCCAACTATCTGCATGTCCTCCCTCACTGCATCCATATACTGTACCTCCTCTTTGTCTCCTGGTGGCTCCATCTCTAACATTCTTCTACCGATGTATCCACTGTCCCTCCTCTGCACATGTCCAAACCATCTCAATCTGGCCATTCTAACTAAATGATTAAAATCATAGTTTTCTGAGTAAAACAAAAACTGCAGTAAAATAAATACAAAGATATCTAAAATGTTAAGATTACAATTTATGTTGTTACATGTACATATATTTAATTAAAGTAATCATAGCACCAAGATTATCATCTTTATTTATACCATCCATCCATCCATTTTCATCCGCTTATCTGTTACCGGGTCGCGGGGGCAGCAGTCGCCACCCAAATCACACTGCACCGTACCAACACCCCTGAACCTTCCTGTGGGTGGTGAGTCCACTGGAAGGTACCAACCGCCCTAACTGGGATTCATAGATTTATACAATTTAATGAATTAAAAAACTTTTAAGAAAGATTGAAAATAAATTTTTAGGGAAAATATCTATAAGCTAAACAAACATTTTTAAGCTAAGAATAAAAAATAATGATAGTATAAAAGCATTGTTACACAAATGTTAGCTCAGAAATAACTTGTTCAAAATTATAAACTCCATCACCAAGAAAACTTAAAGTAACTTTAGAATTAGCCTAAACTTAGCCAAATATTAGTAACATTAGCTAGAGATTAGCCAACCATGAAAACATGAAACTGGTCACATACAAAGCGACTCGTGTAACGTTAGCTACAGGTGTGATGCTGATGGATCAGGACATTTATTCCCTTGGTTCTTGTTACAAAAAAAAATCAACCCCATCCTCCACCCTCTCCACCTTCTCCTCCACCTCTACCTTCCTTTCCTCCTGCTCCTGCTGTTAATGCCATTAGTGCTGACTGGATTCACCAGAGACGCTGCTGTGTCAGGTGGTTTGCAGAGCGTCACCGCTTCAACAAACTCATCAATTTAGATTGGACCGTAGTCATGGTGACTGTGTCAAGCTCCACCCTCACCTTACAGTTAGGTCTCTTTCCACACACACACACACACACACACACAGATAGAGATAGAGAGAGAGCGCTCTTGTCCAGGTGAAACATCCAACTGACCCAGAACTTGATCCTTCGTCCACAGTAGTGAGTGTCCAGTGAATTATAGCTGTGACGTGGACAATGTGAACGAACGTAGAGAATCATTTTGGAATATTCAACACTGGCTGTTTAGCAGCTGTAGGAGAGTTTAATACTTTGTAGCTAATGTTTTTTTTACTCTAATCAACTACACAATCATGTTCTAACTGTAAGTAGAGCCTAAAAAGGAGAGTCTGTCTTATTTGGACCAGACATGTCACGAAATCAGAGCAAAGAACGTCTTCACTCCCGTCTGCATCAATCCAGGCCATGTCTTTTCGGGTGCTGTTGTAGAAAAGTCAAGGTAGTATGAAAACTAAAGCCCGTCCTCAGAACCTCATCTGTGGGTGTGGTCTGCACTACACAATACACAAAGTGTAGAACGGTCAAACATGTCATGGATTTTCCAGCTAATAGTTGAGTGCATATTAAACAGATTGATCTGAATTTTGTAAAAATGTTTTTTTTTTGTCTTAAAGAGAGGCTGAAAACAGGAAGATAATAACCCGGGGTTTTAGCCTGGAAGACTTTGGCCTTTTCTGCCTCCACTGCTTAATAACAGACTCCAACACTTTCTGCTGAGGCTGAAGAAGATTTCTGACCTATTCATACCATGGTCATTTGAATTTCTGAGATTATCCAGTAAAAAAAAGAAAGAGAGAATGTGGATGATTAAATTTAGAATGTCTATAAGCTCGTCCATGCACCTACAGGGGAGGGGCTGAGAAAAAAGAGCAGGGGGGGAGACAAAGTGTAAGTCCAATGATTGGACAGCAGCAGCAGCAGCAGCAGCAGCAGCCACAGGGTGATTACAGTGGACAGGTGAGGGCAGGAGATAGAAAGGTCAATGGTCAACTGAGCAGGTGAGGAACCTGAGAAGGAGAAAAAGGAGGAGCAGGAGAAAAGGAAGAAAGAAGGAGGAGGAGGAGACTGTAGGAAAACCCGATCCTCGTTCAACGGAAATTCAAGAATCTGTCTACGCATCAGACCTGGGTATAAAAGAGTGAGTGAGCTGACGGTGGACACCACTGAGGCTCACTACCACCACCACCACCACCACCTGCTGCTGCTGCTGCTCTGGGGCTGACAGAAGAACCAACAGTGGTGAGTGTCACGAATGCTCAGGTGTTTATTGTTTATTTGTTGGAAACTCAGTGTGTGAAGCTTCTCTGACATCGTGTCCATTTGTTTCTTAAACATGTTTGAACTCTGATACAAGATTTTTTCTGACTTTTGGATTTAAGGTGAAGCGTCTTCAAAAACCAAAATTAAAAAATTCACTTCTACAGCTTTGTCCTAAAATAACTGGAACACAGTGGTGGCGTTTAGATTTCATTCATTTTAGATCTTTGAAAAACACTAAACCCTCTTGTTGTATGCTGTGTGTTAGCTGTGTGTTAGCACAGTGGACTACATGACTAATGAACTGTACTATGAAATGTACTGTTCAGTAATAGTATAGAGTAATAAGGTATATTTCCAATGTTATTTATTACCTCTTTACAGAACAAATGCTAATTTGAATAACAAGACAACAAAATACCAACAATCCAGAATTGTCTGTTATTGAGAGCACAAATCCACAGTCCACACGACTGCGGATTAACAAGGCATCGTAGTCTCATTCAGTCAAACACAAGAAAGTGATTAATTCTATGTTGACTGCAGTATTACAGTGTGACTTTAAGAAAAGAAAACAACTTCATGGATGACATTATTCACACACACACACACATTATGTATGTGTGTGTGTGAAGAGTAACTGAGTTTTCTTTCTTCATCAGAACCAACATGTCGCTCACTTCCATCCTCTCAGCTGATGCCATTGAAAAAGCCGTCAAGGACTGTCAAGGTAAATAACACACACGCACTGTTATGTACAAATTATAAACAAATGATGTCAATTCATTTCAGCCAACTGTTTACTTTGTCTGTTTACAAATTTTCAGTAAAGAATTATTGATTTGGATTTTTCTTGAGACAAATGAGACATTCATATTTTAACCTTTGACCTCTGCCTTCTGTCATCAGGATTTATTGACCTTTTATTTGCAAAAAACAAAAATAAGTCGTAGATGCAAAAAATCACAACATCAGTGATCAAAACCCTGTAAATTACTCAGACTTGTTAGTGATACCTGACAAATTCAGCTGCTCCAGCGTTAAGCCCTTTTGACTCTTTCCACAACGCTTAAACTCCCTACGAAACTTTAATCTCTCCATAAACAGCTCTTAATCTGCTTATCCCCTCAGCTCATCACCACAAACTAAATCCTTGTTTCTCTGCGCTCTTTTCTTTAAATTCACGATTTGTGTTGTTGCTGTTCCAATGTCCAGCCCCAGACTCTTTCTCCCACACAAAGTTCTTCGCGGCCTGTGGTCTGTCCTCCAAGACACCCAAAGAGATCAAAGATGTCTTCCACATCCTGGACGAGGACAAGAGCGGCTTCATCGAGGAGGCGGAGCTCAAGTGTGTGGCACAGACTTTGTGTTTTTCTCCTTTTTACACATTCATACATACAACGACACCATGACGCCCCTTCTGGTCAGTTTTGGTTGTAACTTCATCTAGACATCAGTAGTTATTCCATATATTAGAAAATACCTAAACAACATGGTGGATCATCATTTCACCTGTACCCTTGCTTCTATCGTGTGACTTTATTGTTCATCACACCTGGCGTCGATGTGTAGGATCATATTAACAGACATTAACTGACATTGAGGTCTATGTTCTACATTCAACCTGTAGCAGACAGCTGAGGCCATAAAAATGGTCCATTTCACCTGCTTGTGAATCAAATCTGAATTCTTTATTTTCACTGTACTGTAGATAAAGGTGCAGTTCCAGAGGTTCTGAATCCTGACTCTCCTTAAATGTGGTCATCAATCTAACAGAAAGAGATTAGTCACTGTTTCGTTTTGATTGGACGGCACCAGCCATTCCTTAATGGTATAATCCCTACTGGACTTCACTGTATTTGTTCCACAGGAACTAAGGGCTGGTGTATTAAGTTAACATCCCTATCTGTGTGCTTTTAAATCCAATGTCACCTCCTCCAAATATGAATCATGTTCCTGTGTGTGTGTGTGTGTGTGTCTGCAGGTTCTTCCTGCAGCGGTTTGTACCTGGCGCTCGGACACTGACCGATGCAGAAACCAAGAGCATCCTCAAAGCAGCTGATGATGACAGCGATGGCAAAATTGGAGCAGAGGGTCAGTGTCGGATTTGTCCAATTATGGCTTTTGTTACCTTGTATGTGAGCAGAAATTATAGCTTTTTTATCAGGACGATTTTAACTTTCTGCAAAAAGACGTTTTAAAGAAAAGACATTAGTTAGAAGTATAAACTCATTTAGTGAAAGTTATTTTATTTCTTGATACAAACAGCATTTCACATAAAAATCTTTTTTACTAAGAACCCTATGCTTTAATGCCTAAAGCCATGACCTCCACCATGCCTGTCCCAGATTTATCCATCATCTAGTTGTCACTAATATCTGAGCCCAGCTTTCTTGTATAATCTGATTAGATTTAGATGATCTAAAAAGAGATTATTTGAGTCTGTGTCTCTCAGTTTTGTAATGGTCACAGCGGTGATTTTGTCCACATTTGGTAAATTATTAACATTTCATGCTCTCTGTTTTTCTAGAGTTCCATACTTTGGTCATGTCCTGAGTTCTTCAGGTCTTCGCTCGTCTCCTCAGGTCTGGAGTCCCAGCATCCAATTCCCAGGGATTTTCTTTTCATTTCTAATGTAGCAACTCTGTGTTAATGTTTTGAAATGACTTGTTGTCCGTTCAAAGACAATAACAAATGCTTGTCTTTGTTTTCCTGTCTGTGCACATTCCATCTTTGACAATAAATGAGTTGAAATAAATATGAGAAAAAATTAAATGTGTTTTCATGAGTATTTATTAATAATTTTGAAGAACCCTCTTTGAAGTTAAAATGAGATGATTGTGAGCTTTACAATTCATACAATATTGGTATCTAAATCTAAATAATGACACATATATATGTAACATCTGTTGTCAAGAACATTGTAAATCTATTATTAAAAATTGTTTTACAAAAATCATTATTATCATTCCATCCATCCATCCATTTTCATCTGCTTATCTGTTACCAGGTCGCGGGGGCAGCAGTCTCTATGACCGCCACCCAAATCACACTGCACCGTACCAACCCCCCCAAACCTTCCTGCAGGTGGTGAGTCCACTGGAAGGTACCAACCACCCTAACTGGGATTCGAACTTGACCAGGATGTGAACCCTGGGGTTCCATACCAATGACAGAGACATTGATTCTGGCCCAAAGCGCCACTATTATTATTATTATTATTATTATTATTATTATTATTATTATTATTATTATTATTATTATTATTATTATTTAATAATGTATTTATATCTTTGACATAATGAGTTGATGACAGAAAGTTACAAATATGTCTTGAACTCATCTCGATAATATCTATTAGGTTAGAGTAGATGAACTTCGTAGCTGGGAACCTTTGTTTCGTTTGTGAGCCACACCAGCCCGACCCCTTGCTCGAGTTGCACCCTGCTGTCCGAAGCAGGAAGTTAAGAATGTAAAGTATGCGGCGTCTCCTTTCATTGATTTAATTTGCTCATTTATTTCCTTTTATTTACGCTGTCTACCACAACAAGCACTTGGAGGTGTTAACTGTGCTTTCATTGGGGTAAGAGCTATTGTGTTGTTAGTCTGTTTGCACGTTTTTTTTGTTCTTTTACAAACACAACTCTATTGTTAGCAGAGTTAGCTTAGCCTTCTAGCCGCTCTGACAGGCTGCTTGTTGACTTGCTCGTGACAGTACTGAACGTCAGGATTGTGTTCTCGCAAAGTCCCGGATCTAAAGTTACTATCGTGTTCGTTTATTTGTTTAACAGCCGACACCACAGATACACAAAATACCATGATCTACTCCACTGTCTTCACCAGCTGTTTAAGAACAACGATGACAAGGCGGTGAAGGCTTAGAGAAACACATTAACTGAGCCGTAACACGCAGCAATTTGAATTGTCACTTGTGACATTACCATGCACTGCACTACTAAGTGCATCACGTGGTGTTACTGTCTAGAGTCAGTTTTGTTCACTTTGGTTCTGCTCCGTCTCTGATGTTGACTCAATTTGTTGGTGTTGCCCAGAGGACACAGGGCGTTGTTTACCTTTGTGTATAATACTTGGTATTTGTTCTGCAGGTACATGGCATGATAACCAAACTGTCTTTGGAGCAGAGGAAATCAAACACAAGTTATACTAATGCAAATGATCAGGTGAGGAACTTTGGTCTAAACTCAGAGAGAAATGTAACGACTCTCTCAGCTTTTCACTCTTGTTAACGCCATTTGTGTGTGCATGTTTCAGTCCCAGAATGGCCTCAGGAATGCAAGAAAAACAGTTCACGCCATGCCTGCTTAGCTTTTTCATTTATAACCCTACATTTGGACCACGAGAAGGAGAAGTGAGTTGACTCTTACAGTCACTTGTCAGGTTTAATGCCAGTCATGGATCAATCTGTGGGTATAATTTATTGTCTCACACCCAGAGTTCTGTTTTTAGGAAGAGAAGAAGATTTTGTTTTACCACCCAAATGATGTAGAGAAGAATGAAAAAATCCGGAACGTGGGCCTTTGTGAAGCCATCGTACAGTTCACCAGGTACTGTTCTAATTGTGAATTCACTAATCTGTCAATTTTAGAAATTTGTTCTATATACTGTCAGATTGTCAGAAAGTGACAATGTTACCGTTTGTTTAGAACGCCATTGTTCTTTGATGTCTTCCAGAACATTTTGTCCAACAAAACCAGCGAAATCACTGCACACACAGAAGAACCGTCAGTTTTTCTTTGAGCCTGAGGAGAATTTCTGGATAGTGATGGTAAAGTTCTGTTAGGTGTTGTCCTACAACGGAAAGAGTTTCATGTCTCTTAATTATCTCCTTTTTTACCTTAATGTTTCTTATGGTTAATGTAACAGGTGGTTCGAAATCCAATGATTGAGAAACTGAATAAAGATGGCAAACCTCCCACAGTAGAATACCAGGAAGAAGAAATACTTGTGAGTACAAAGAGTCGTTCAGCAATAAATTTCTTTTCCACTATTTAGTTTAATATTTTATTTTCTATGGCTCATTTCTTTGCAGGACACAGTTTATGGCGCAGTTGTTAGACAGTGCTACAGTATGTACAAGGTCAGTTTCACTGTGGTTTATATTATGGTCTATTTTATAACCATATACTGTCAGGAGATATTTTCTCTTTAAATAATTATTATTTACCTTTTGTAGCTTTTTAACGGCACGTTTACCAGAGCGATGGAAGCTGGTGGAGTGGAGATGCTCATCCAGAAACTTGAAAAGTTTTTCTACAGGGTAAAAACAAATTTTCTCTTCATTTTTCATCTTTTGACAACACTTGTGTAACTTCATGTAAAGCTGTTGAGTAACATTTTCCTCTGCAGACACGCAGAATCCTTTGATTTCCCTTTATAAACTGTCTGTGTTTCACGCTGCTGTCTCAGCACTGGAACGTCAAAGCTCGCAGCGAAAAGAAAAAAAAAAAACATGAAAAATTCATCCCAGAAGAGGGAATACCCTTCTTAGGTTTACACAGGCTTCCCACCCCACGTGTAACTCTGAGACGGTGAGAAAGGGAGAGGCTGTGGGGAGCTGCCTGTCTCAGCTTAAATGTCAGAGCGTCTCTGTCAGAGCAAGTGATGCAAGTGTCTGCGTGTCAATCACAGTGCTTCTTATTCTGCTCTCCTTATTGCTTTGTAAGGAGGCACTGGTAGACGGGTAAACTAAGACCTTGCTCCTGTCCTTCTCTTGTGTCCTGTCATTTTTTGTGTGTGTGTGTTTCTCTGGTGGTTTGCAGTATCTGCAGACGCTCCACTTGCAGTCTTGCGACCTGCTGGATGTTTTTGGGGGCATCAGCTTCTTCCCACTGGATAAGATGACCTACCTGAAAATCCAGTCCTTTGTCAACAGAGTGGAGGAGAGCCTCAGTCTGATCAAATACACAGCTTTCCTGTACAACGACCAGCTCATTTGGTACTGATGAGATTCTTCTAAACTCACAACTGACGTTTACCATTCAACATTCAACATGTATTTGTCAACAGTTAGCCAATGCTTTGCTACAAAAAATAGCTAGATAGCTAAACCAATGTTCATTTAAATGAAACCTTGAATGAAACCTTCAGGTTGGACAATCATTGATTAAAGCTCAACTGGTTAATAACCAGCTAAATATCCTTATGAAGGTGGTTAGGAATTTAAAAGTAAACCAGTCACATGTAGCTGGGGATAAAGTTAGCATGGTTTGCCCTAATATCACCCAAAATATCATTAGGTTAAGTCTAAGTCAGTCCAGAAATGACACCGAATGTCTAAATATTTAACTGTCCTGTCTGCAGGAGTGGACTGGAACAAGATGACATGCGGATCCTGTACAAGTACTTGACCACCTCACTGTTCCCTAGACACTCGGAGCCCGAGGTGAGGAGGGGGAGGTAGCAACGGAGAGAAAGAATCAAATGTTTACAGCAGCCTGACTCTGCCTTAATAACATATGAAAAGTCTAAAATTCTCTCTGCGTTAAGAAGTATTTGCCACAGTGGCAGCAGTAGATGGGGAATAAAACAAAAACATACACATAAGTATAAATTGTGCCAAAGTACTGGTTGTGCTAATTACAAAAATATGTGGAAGTGAAAATTAGCCACCTGCAGATGAAAGCTGTTCCTTTGTCACAGAGAGGAGAGAAAGAAAACTAAAGGGCAGCAGGAAGGTTTAAAGATTTATTAAGATTTCTTTTGAATATTAGTGTTTTCAGGCTCAGATACTGGAACAAGTCCGGTGTTTATACTGAAAGTCTTGTTTGCTCTTCTCCTCTGTTAGCTGGCTGGCAGAGACTCTCCTCTGAGACCAGAGGTGGCAGGGAATTTGTTGCACTATGGGAGGTGAGACTTTGTCTTACACTGTAAAAAATACACAAGACTATTTTTCTCACTGTGACATGTAACTCAACAAATCTGTTTTTTTATTCTTCTAAATTTTTTTCTGTCCTCTACAGGTTTCTGACCGGACCTACGAATCTCAAAGATCCAGAGGCCAAATTCCGATTTCCTAAAATATTTGTCAGCACTCAGGACGGCTACGAGGAGCTGCACCTGATCGTCTATAAGGTGGAGTGGAGTCATTTTTCTGACAGTGTCAGGAGCTAATGTATTAAAACAGGATGGCGTCTGTTTCTCCTGATTAGGATTCCTTTAATCTCTGACTGTATGGATGTTTGAGATTACACGGCATTAGTGTTAAGATGATGAGGCCGGTCTGGTCACATTTATCATCACATTAATGTTATGTTTTTGTGTTTTTATAATGTGTGACCTGGATTCTACATTTAATGCACTTGTCTGATCTTTCCCAGGCGATGAGTGCTGCTGCGTGTTTCATGATCAGTGGTATGTGTGTTTCTGGGAAGATTCTTTTTTTCTATGTTTTGCTTATTTGGCTTCTTTTCTAAAACTCAACAGTTCTAGCTCCTGAATTGCTGTGATGCTTTCTCCTCTTCTGCAGCTTCTGTGGAGCTGACAAGAGAGTTCTGTGAAAAACTAGACGGCCTGGTCGGACCTCAGCTCACCCTGCTGGCATCTGATATATGTGAACAGTTCACCATAAACCGCAGGATATCCGGGTCAGTGGCGAATCCACAACGTCTGTATTTTTTACCTTCTTCTCTGGAAAAAAAAATCTTCATCTTCTGCTCGAAGATATTCTAACAGTAAGAGCTACAGTAAAAGGAGGAGCCATGTTTTCTCCTGTTTCTGCTAACTGTTGCTAACTGTCTGCTAATCCAGTCATTTTCATTGGGGCCTTTGGTGGCAGGGCTAAAGTAGACTCTACCTCTGAGCTCAGGTAATTCAAGGTAGTGCACCTCTTTAACTTGCCACCCTGGTGTGTGCTCTTTTCTAACGCTGGCACTTAGCATCAGACACGCTCGTCCTGTAATCTAAGACTGGACGTCCTGCCCCAGGGCAACTTGATGGGCTCTTTTTAATCACTTTAGTGAAGAATCCACTGAATAAGTAATGCCGTCCCAAATTCCTCAGAGGCCCTGTGTCCTGACATGACACTGGGGGGTGGGAGGAAGAGACACACACCAGCCTCAATAAAAATCATAGGTAAAGGTTTCCTTCGACCCTTATTGTTTTATTCTCCCAGGCCAGAGAAGGAGCCTCAGTTCAAGTTTATCTACTTCAACCACATGAACCTGGCAGAGAAGAGCACCATCCACATGAGGAAGACGGCCAGTGTTTGCCTGACCTCTGTCCATCCTGACCTCATGAAGATCCTGGGAGACATCAACTGTGACTTTGCCAGGTATGTAAGAACAGGGAGAAAGAAAATGTCTGCTGCAGGTCTCTTTCTGTGTAGTCAGGGTCACACAGTACAGCAGCAAGTCACATTGTCTCCTTATTTTAAAGTCGTCATGTGACTCCAATTATCTGAATGACCAGATGACTGCGAAAGTTAGAAAGGCATGAACATTAATGTTGTTATACACATTAGTGTGCACACTGTATGACCTCACTGATCTCGTGACCTCATTGAAATCAGATGTCTCTCTATAACTTGCAGTAACATTAAATAACTATACTGAATTACATACATGCAATGCATATTTTTATTGTGGCTAGCGCCACGTGTTGGAGGACATGGGTAATGTGCTTGAAATATGTGTTGATGCCACATTTCAGTGTCTTTGAACATTTATCTGTCCTTATATTAAATGTTATTTTAATAACTAGCTGTGCACGACACAGTAGGTCATGGCGTAGTTGGGATTACATGAGAAACTGTAGACCTTCCACTTATCACTGTTTGTTTTTAAATAATTGCAAAGAACCAGATATAGATGCAAAAATGTTTTATTCTTTTGTCCTTTTTGTTGTTCCCAGAGTTGATGAAGACGAAGAAATCATTGTCAAAGCCATGACGGACTACTGGGTCGTTGGCAAAAAATCTGACCAGAGAGAATTATACGTGATCCTCAATCAGAAGAACGCCAATCTGATCGAAGTGAACGGTAAATCACAGTTGTTGAATGGTAAAAAAGCTGTTGTTACAGAAACACCTAACAAGTCCCTAAAACCATCTTAATCTTTTTCTCTTCTTCTTTTTCACAGAGGCAGTCAAGAAACTTTGTGCGACACAATTTAACAACATCTTCTTCCTGGACTGATAAAGAGACAGACGCAGCCAAGCCGTCAGTGTTTCAGGCTTCGACTGTAACTTCAGCTCAGCAATGCAATAACTGCATTCTTAAATAAAAAAAAAGAATCCATGAATTTTTTTTATTTAATCTACAAAAATCTCATTTTGTAATTATGTGTAAACCTTTTTACTGTACATGTGCTTTATTTGTTCCTCTCTTTTCATTGTACATACATGTAGGATTTGGTTAACAGTTTTTCTTTTTTTTATTGAACATATTGTAATAATGTCTCGCATTAATTTAAAAACATGCACAGGACAGATCTCTCCAGTGTCTCCATCATCAGCGCTGCAGCGGTTTTAAATATGAGAATCAATTTTGTCAAAAGTATTGTTTGTAAAAAAAAAAAGCTTGAAATAAATTATGATTTAATTTTACTTGGTGTGATAACATATTTGCTCTGAATGGAATTTAATGATAAAGATGAAAAATATTCAACATTAAACAAATCTTAGATCATTAATGACCAGGACCGACAGGATCAAAGACGTCTATTCTATGATCCAAACCTGAAAACGAATGTAACATTTCTTAATAACAATAATTCTTAATAACATTTTGATTAATAACAATCAAAATGCAAGTATATGAAGCATCAGGTGTAAATATGAAGTTTTGCAGGTTTTAAAATGTGCGCAATAAAAACCCTGATGAAATTATACCGTAATTAAGAATATTAAACAAATAATAAAACAGGTTAATGAAAACATTTTAAGAATTAAGTCAATATTAAAATACTGAGAAAATGAAACCTTAATGCAACGAAGCCCTAAAATAAATCTATTTCAATATGGATGTTACGGAGCTCCTTTAAAGGTTAAACATTTAATTAATAAAACGTTTCTGGTGCTCACCTAAAACGTTTTGCTCATGTCCCTTTAGGGGCTCTTATAGTCTTATAGAAACTTATAGTTTCTTGTAAACTATCCATCGATTGTTTTCGTTCTGCTTCGGCATTTTTGTTGCCTTTGGTGAGCTTGTGCAACGTGCCAACCCGAGCTAATGAAACTAGCCAATCCGACGTTCAGTTGTGAGTGTTTTTTTTCCCCCCTGACGTACAGCCAATGAGCATAGTCATGAGTGATTTTCAAAAACTCGCCCGCCATGATTGTTGATGTGTTTTTAGGTTGATCCGAGTCAGTTCGTGTGACCCGCTGCTGTTCATATTTACTCAGCAGACTTATTTTAGTACGTCCGGGACTGGAAAATGGGTGAGTCTTTAATATAAATTAAATAGTTAAACCGTTAAATAGCGTATTTGATGTGTTTTTGATTCTAAACCGTTACGTTATTCCGAAGCGCCCTTTCGTTTCCTGGTCATGAAGCTAATGCTAGTGGCTAGCTAAATAAAATGACATTTGCGATGTGTTTTCATTGGTCTTTCAAAACACGTTAGTGATCGTCCCTTACTAAACACGAAAAAACGACACCCCTTTTTAATAAACCAAACAATAATATAAATAATATAAATACAAAAAGTATAGTCTTTGTGTTCACAACACGAGATTGCATATTTAATTAAGTTTTTTCACATTATTTCGTGCCTGTATTATTTGTTTACGCTTTTCCCCCTCAACGTTGTCAGTGCAATGTTCTCTTTACGATCACTTTACGATGTTGTAATAACTTAGGTGATTTTTATGTAGGCTACTGAAAATTCTTCTCGTATTCATGTTGAACTAAAAACGATCGTATCAATCTTTTTTTTTTTTTACCGTTTAAGGTATTTTCATCAAGCAAAATAAGCCAGTGTATACTTCCCTAAACAGTAAAATGAATACAAAACCTGTGGTCTTTGAAAAATACATTGTTACATTAAAAATGTTAAATGGACTGTAATTGTGTTTTGTTTTCAGAATTATCCAGGGAACATTTCATCCACCATTTTCCTCTGATTTAGATTATATTATATTAATTCATATTTTGATCTGCTCTCTAAATACCCCAGATCAAATGGAGTCCAAATTTTCTCACCTGCGGCGGCGGGACACCAGTGTGTCCATGTTGAGGGTCAAAATGTCCCGCAGAAAGTCTCAGACGCTGAAGGAGAATCGTGACCGTGCTGTGAACAGTCGCAGGCAGTTGGACAAGCTTCCAGAGCTGGAGGCTTCCTCCCTGGATGCCTCCATAGCCATGGCCAACATGTCAACCATCGTGGAGAAAACTCAGAGTAATGCTAAGAGTGTTAAAGGTAAAACTTCTACCTCCACTCCTGTGATGTTTGTGGGGTTTTTTTTTTTGTTTTTTTGGAAGATATTGTGATGGGGGAACTTTAGTTTTAATTTTATTGTTTTACTTGTTCAGATTCAGCTTTAGAAGAGAGGATAAAACGGCTGGAGGAATGGAAAAAAAATAAGGCTCTGGTAAAAGAGAAGGAAAAGAGAGAAAAAGAGCGGAAAGGGATATTTAAGACCGGCATGTATCACCCTAAGGACACTTTCACCTTTGGTCCTCAGCCTGTGGTCCCTGTTCCAACTAAAAGGACAAAAGAGGTGAGGGCTGGCAGTACAGTATCGATGATTTAACTTGATATCATAGCATGTACAATCTGTAGATGCACAGACAGACTGATATCAGTCATTTTTCAGATAAAAGTGGATATCGCTGTATCCCAGAGCACCAGAGTCACTCGTGATGTAAAACAACAACAGCAGCAGCAGCAGCAGGTACATCCGCTGTCACCCATCTAAATTTAAAATATAAAATTCTTGAGCAGTTAGACAATCTTTTTCTTCCTTTTTCTTGTGAAGCCTCTGAAGACACAAGACCCAAACACTGCAATGAAGAAAGGTAAATGAACAGTTTTGTACTCAATGTCTTCCTTAATTTCACAGGTGGTATTATAACTGTTTTTATGGGGAGATATATATATATGAATAAACGGCATGACTTTATAAATAAATAAAAGGCATGACTTTTGCATGATTTGAAATGATTTCCTGAGTTTTTGTTCCTCCTCAGCTCAACCTGCTGTCGAAAGGTTGACCTGGACCCGGGCTGCACCAGTCAAGGCTGCACCAGCTACAGCTCTGAACAGGACTAAGGTTTCTGCTGGTAAGTACTGAGGATGAACTGGACCGGGTCTTTGGCCATCACACTGATTAAACACGGTTGTGTTTCCTTATTGGCATCTCAGTCTCTGTCTTTGTGTCACACCATCCCACTGTAGTGGTGCCCAGTGGACAAGCTTTGCAAAGCAAGTCAGCCATCAGGCCTCCTGTTACAGTAGCCACGGCAGTGAAAGACAAACCCAAGGACAAGCCTGCAGGTTTAAACAAACACAGAGTGGAGTTTTCATTCTGGGGATACACTGTGAAAATATTGGAAATAAGGGGAATGAATTGTTTTTTAAAAATATAGTACTTGCATTAAAATGAATATAAATCTTGTCTAATATTATTTTTCACCTACAGATGTAAGAATCACAAGGAGTCGAGCCAATAATAACGCTGTAGCACCCTCCTCAGGCAGAGGAAAAAACAGCAGAGGTATTCTGAAAATTGATGTTATTTGTTGTCTTTATTTAAATGTTTTTATTCACCCATTTTCTATTTGAATTCACAGCACCTGTCAGTAAGGTCGTCATGGTTAGTATCATTTTAAACACACATGTTTATTTATTATATTTCATGTCTTCAAACTGTAGTTTGATGTTTCTATTCTGTGTAGGAGCTTGAGCTGGAGAAGCCTTCAGAAAATCCTAACCTTCCATCTTCTGAGGAGGAGAACATGATAGTTGACCCTGATCCTGCTGACTTGGCACCCGATCAGAATCCAGTGGAAGCTACAGTTCCAGTTTGTCTTCCTTCATTTGCTCCAAAGGATTTTGTCTTCCAGGCCCCTGATGGACTGTTGTCCTTCAGATTCGAGCCGATGACTCCTCGCACAACAGACGCTTTCCTTACACCAACGTACTATTTTAATTTTTTTTTTCATTGATATGTTGTGGCTTTACTGGCTCTCACAGAGATGAAGTGTCAATTGCCGACCTAATGTCTGTCTTTTTTGTCTTCTTTCCCAGCTCCAGTTTCAATCTTCCACCAGCTCCTGTCTTTAGTGATGAGCCTCAGAGTGAATCAAGTCAATCACTACCACCAAAGTCTCCTCTTCATTCTCCACCTCAAACATCTATTGTAGCTCTTCCAACTCCAGGCAGCCCCACGGAACCCAAGCATGATGTGCCTTACTTTAGGTGGCTTTTTTTGAAGCTGTAATAATTATAATCTTCTGCAGAATTTTTACTGAATCTCACTTTTAATCTTGGTGTTTTCTTTCTTTTTTTATTAGGTCTGAGATTTCTAGTGAGACAGAGCGACTCACAGCTCTATGTGTCCACTGGGAGTGTAAAGTGGAGGATGAATCCATCCCAGAAGAGAGTGAGTTCTGTGTCCATATATGTCTATTTGATGTAGGTTGAGTCACATGACTCCATCCCCTGTTTCAGACCACGATTCACAGGCGTACACAGAAATGTGACCAGTGAACGAGGCTCAGTAACACAGTGCTGCTCATATATAAAATGACACTGTTCTTTTTTGTGTGTTCAGTGAGAGATGGCATACGTACAGCCATCGGCCAGGCCAGGCTGCTGATGAAGGAGCGTTTCAAACAGTTCACTGGTCTGGTGGACGACTGCGACCTGGGCCGAGGAGAGAAGATCACCACATGTACTGACCTGCAGGGATTCTGGGACATGGTTCATTTCCAGGTGTGTTTTTTTTTTTTTTTCACAAAAGAAACAAAAAAATGGAAAACATGGCCTAAATTTAATTAAGAGTTAAATTAAACTCTTAAAACTTTTCCTTTCTTTTTTTTAGGTAGAGGATGTCGGTAAGAAGTTTGATGCTCTAAAAGAAGCAGAGGCTGGGGGCTGGGTGGAGGAGCGCAGACCCCCACCACGACAGAGGAAGGTGGTGAAGGTCAGGACACTTGAATATGATTTTTTTTTTTTACCTCATGATTACACACTAGACCAGGGGTCTCATACTCCCGGCCTATGATACACATACTGGCCACACATCAATAATAATAATGTAGTTGTGTGCAGCTTTTTTTCTTGCTTTACTTTTACTATAATTACGATGACCATGTATTTTGATACTGTTATAACTTTGTTAATAATAATTTGTTTATTAAAGCAAATGCAGCTCTTAAATGCGATGACAGTGAAGAGTGTGGGAGTTTGAGAGCCCACCATACATGATTAAACGGCCATGTGTCTTTGTTTGGTCAGAAACCAGCAGCCGCTCCTGCAAAGGCAACAGGAACCAAAGCCGGGGCCAAGTCTCGTCTGGCTGCTGCCAAAGCTGCCATGAAAGCGAGACAACAGGCAGCTGAGGAAGAGATGGCTGCAAAGAATGCTGGGTACTGTCAGGATGACTCCGTCGCAAACTGTCAGGAACTACAATCACGAGCAGAGCAGCCAACGTCAGAGTCGGGAGTCTCTGATGAAGGCTGTTTCCAGGTGGAGAGTCCAGTCAAAGCACCAGGTAATGAAGGAGTGTGCGGCTGACGACACCTTTACTCCTGTCAACAACTGTCTTTCACAGTTCTGTTGCATCTGTAGGTTTGGTGAGGAGATCAACTCGTCTCAGCGGTGCCGTTCTACCTCAGGCTTCTTCCTCTACCAACTCTGTGACACCAAGGAGGGTCACACGGAGGTCACTTGCCTTGGTTCAAACCCCTGTACAGACAAATGTGTGCTCTCCTGCTCACTCCAGCCTCACTCCTGCTGCCATGCGTCTCACCCTCGATAAAGCAACAAAGTCCCAGAATTCCACTCCTCGTTCCACCCAGAAGAGGAAGTGTGCCACAGACACCTCACTGTGTTTTTCGCCTGTAAAAGAAGTAATGTCAGGCGATGTTCACCCAGTAGAGGTCGCTGCACAACAGTCAGAAACGGATGGTACGCAGGAAACTAACACGGCTGGACCTTTTTACATGCTTCCATCGTTCTCTGTAGAGGAGGTGGAAGAAAAAGCAGCTGAAATGGTGGAGGACGTTCCTCCTGTCTCTCCAAGATCGTCTTTGTCTCCATGCAAAACTCCTCCTTCTCCCGTCTCCCAGGTCCCAGAGCCGTTGTCATCTCTCAGTTTTTCACTTTCACCCTCTGAAAGCTTCAGCCAACCTCCCATCACTTCCGCGACTATCGTGCAGAGTCAGACTGAAGCTCCAGACTCTGTGTCTGTCACACCAGACACCTCAGTTGTGGAGGTGAAGATGGTTCACATCTCCAACACATGATTTAACTTGACTGAAGTGTTTCCACATTAAAAAAAATTGTAATTCCAGGAAATGCCGGGCTTGGACTGGGATCGTTACCTCAGGCCGTCCCAGAGATGCAGTCTCTCACCCAGAGACACAGTCCCCATAGAGACACTGTCACCAATGGCAGTGGATGTGGAGATGGAGAGTCCAAGAGGCCGACCTGACGACCTGTTAACCCGAGAACCAGGTACACTTGGTGTATGTGTCTGTGGGTGTGTTTTCTAAGGACAACAACTGAAGTTCACACCTGTCGGCTTCAATATGAAATTACCTCATGATTAAGGAGGCTGCAGCTGATTGGTTAAATTTGGTTCATCGGTGAAGCTGCACAATTGAAAATATTTGTAATAAATGAAATGGTTTGTTTGTTTGTTTTACTAAATTATCTTTTTACTTCTGTCTCTGCCTGGTGTTGGCGCTCACGCTCTCTGTCACCACAGCTCTGCCAGCAGTGCCTTCAGTCTTTGCTGTTCAGTCTCCACAGGTGAAGGCTTTCTTCTATTTACTTTTCCAACTCCTTCCCATTTTCGTCACAGGTCTTTTCAGAAATACATTCTTTATTATTGAGCTTTTCTCATTTTTGTCACTTTTATGGTAATTTCAGGTCCAAACAGCCGAGTCTGCTCTGCTGCTTTTCACCCCAGAGCTGAAGGACAGGATACGTCAGTCGGTCTGTCCCAGTGACCTCATGACCTTCACTCCTCCTTCAAACATGTAACAGATTTTTTTAATTTACTTTTACCTTTTTAATTTTTTTTACATAGTAAAATAACTTTGTTACCCTACTCTTTGTGGGAAAAAAATGGATCTGATTTTTAAACATATTTTTTTTAGATGATTGTTAAATACTGTAGTATTTGTCCTTCTAAGTGGTTTTTATTAAAGATTGGGTTATTATCAAAATTAAACATCTAAACTCTTTAATTTTTTCATCCTAACTAAAAAACAAAAAAACTCTACAGCAGGGGTGTCCACACTTTGTTGGCTTGGGAGCCACTTTTTCAAATGACTAGACCAAAGTGATCTACCTACAGGAATAATATTTAATATATAAAGCCATATGAGCTGAATATACTTTATATAACACATTATGATTAAATAGCTGTAGCTGTGTGGCACAATATGATTCAATACTTGTATTGTTGCTGATCTAGTCCTAGGGATTTTTTTATTTTAATTCCTCATGATCTACCAGTACTCCCTTTGCGATCTACTAGTAGATCCAGATCTACTTATTGGGCACCCCTGCTCTACAGGAACAAAAGTAATTAAGACCTGAAATATAGAATGGATGGAATTAAATTACGACCTTTCAAATAAACCAAATCCTGAAACTTAAATGATGAAAAACATTGTAATTATTAAAAATGATTGAATATTTTGCTACATCAAAAGTTTGGCAGTACAGTTTTTGGTTTAGTCATTTGGAAACTGCACCATGGCCGAAATGAAGCTGACTTAAACCTTATTATGATGTTTAAGTTGTGGGTCATTGTTTATATAACCACACATATATATATATACACTTTTCCAACTTAAGAAAAGCTTTGTTTGAACTAAACCAAAGTGTCAAAGGTCAGTATGTAATGTTAGAAAAGAATCTGATGTTTTTATCACTTAAGCTTTTCTTAAGTTGGAAAAGTGTGTGTATATATATATATAACTCTAAAGCAATGTTGACAAAATGAAAATGGCTGAAACCCTGGTGTTATCACTGAGCCTCAGTGTGTGGACTTGAGTCAGGCTTTATTATTGATCATTGTATAGAAACATTTACTTGAATTGTGCACGGAAAACGCTGTGCTGCTACAGTCGCGGTTGTTTGGTGAAAACAAACCATCATTGTCATAAAACGTTACAAAATAGTTTTCTCAGGACGACAAGTGACTGCTGTTGTCCCCTTAGCTACAGTGATGCTAAGTCTACGAACTTAGTCCTTCTTCCTTCATCATTTTGGTGATCAGCTGATGATGTTCAACTGCAGGGAAGAAGCAGTCATTGAAGAACTGGTGGATCATCTGGTGTTTGGCTTCTCTCTCTCTCTGTCTTTGCCTTTGACGTTCTTCTCTCCGTTCTGAGAAGAAATGCATGTTTTATTTTAAAAGTGCTATTTGTTGGTATTCAACCGTAAAGAAAAGAAGAACCCACCTGCAGACAGACGCCGGGCTTCAGAGTCGCCTTCTTGTAGACTGCTAGAACTCTCCTGTGTACTGGAAAACTCTCCGGAGTTAGTGAATTCTCCTTCCTGTGGTTAGATACATTAGATTTTTATAAGGTTTATGGTATTTTCCTTGGTTTTGCCATTTGGTATTTGATATTTGGTAAGTCAACAAAATAGTAATGCTGACTCACCGACAGCAACGAGCTGCTCTCCAACTCTGACCGGTCGCTATTGTCCGTGTAAGACCTGGATGAGGGCTGCTCCATGTCCACTGGGGACTGAGAGAACTGTGGACACTTCACCTCAGCTGAGCCGAGCAGGACCTCGAAGAACTCCAGGAATGTTATCTGTAAAGATCACAGAAGAGACAATCAGCCATTAGTTGGCAATGAAGAAGATGCAGGGTGTCGACATGTGTAGGAATGTGACCTTCAGACTCAGGCTGGAGGTCAGATTGTTGGGTTCAGGACTCTCCAAGGTGATGATCTTCAGTAACTTCACTGTGGTCAGCTTGTCGTCCAACAGATGGAGATCCTGATTAAAAAATATATTGGGGTCTTACACTTGGTATTGACACTTTGATACATTTGGAGCCCAAACTAGAGTGTCTAGAAAACATGGATTTATTCTCTACTTGTCTGCCACTCCCGACTTCTGACTAAACACCTGTATAATAGTCAAGCTGCTGTAGAATGGTACGGGACTTGACCTTGATTTTCGTTTGTTATACTGCAGAAACAGTCTTTCTGCTGAAAGCAGCAGCCTTGTCTGACGCAGAAACATAAGCTCTATCTATACAGCGGTAAAATACCCTGTACAGCCACAGCAGATGTCTGTAGGTCATCATCTTGTCATCAGTGGAGCCCGCATAGAGTCTGCCGTAGATATGGTAGACCTCCCAGCACCTCTTCATGTATGTCATGGTCGTGGCTGAACAGTCAGGAAGTCGAAAGACAAAACCTACAAAACACAGCTGCAGTTAACGCCAGACTAGTCTGAGTGTGTTAATCCAGCCATTCAATGATGTGATGGAAGGACCTTTCACCCTCTTGGCATTAGGGAGGATGTCTTCTATCAGCAGTTTGGACAGACAGGCAGCCAGAAGGTACTTTGGAGAGCTGTGGAAAAAGAAAATGATGACAAGGTTTTGGCCTTGGTAAGACTTCAACCTGAAATGGCAGAATGTTGCTGTGGTTGCTTTCATCACCGACCATAAAGATATGATATGACACAAATATAATATTATATATATATATATATATATAACTAATATTAGTATCAGAGGTAGAGGTGTATGGTTGTCTTACTCCATGTCCTCACTTAGGATGTGATAGGCAATGATGACAAAACAGCTCAGGAGTCCACGCAGCGGAATGGAGGTGAAAGGTGAGTGGTTGTTTTTTTCTGTGTCTTCTGGGAGACACACAACAACTATAAGTGAGAAGTCCAGTCTAAGTCAAAGCACCTGACTGAATCTCATCTCAACCACAGCGACACGACCGTCGTTCTCACCACTGATTAAACGGTCGATCTCTGTCAGAGTGATGTCATGGTGGATGTAACAGTCTTTCAGCAGACGCCACAGCTGCAGACGCGACAGCAGGAAGATGTTGTTTGGCGACCCGGTGGAACCCAGTCTGCTGTAGAAGCTGTAGATGGACCTCAGCTCTGCGTTGTTCCTCAGAACAGCAAACTCCACCTGCAAACACAGGGACAAGAACATGTATGACAGTAAATATTTTTATTTTTTGTATTTTGAACTTGTTCTGCTAATGACTGTGAATTTGAACCTGTTTGAGCTCGTTTTGACGCCTTTTCTCAGGGATGTTCTCCAGGAGACGTTCAATGTTCAAGGTCATATCTGGCCCCAAGACGGAGGAACCACTGCGAGACAGAAGAACGGCACCTGTGACAGGAGTGGGGAGAAGGTAAGGTTCTGTCACGGTATCTCACTAAAATAACTCTGCAGCTTATATTATGGTTTTACAACAACCAATCTGAAAAAACCCATGTGTGGATTAACCTGCATATCAATCAATAGAAAAGTACTTTACCACAGAGAGGAGTCAGTGCTCGGTTCCCGTTCATGTTGGTCATACGATCATCCACAAACTGTCCTTCAAAAACATGTCCGTCCTTAAATGTGAATTTACCCTGTGATTCACATCATCACCATGGTTACAAGAGGAACCTTTTTCACTGTACATCCTGACGGTGTCATGTCTCCACAGTACCTTCCCATGTTTCTTATTGTTCCTCCACTCGCCTTCATAGACGGCACCTCCAGCGTAGAAAAACGTTCCGTGTCCGTGCCTCTGGCCGTGGACAAAATCCCCCGTGTAACGATTATTCCGGGAATACTGGGAAATGTCTGTCCTCCTCAGGATCCAGACATGTGTTCCCAGTCCATGCTGTTGGAGCAGTCCCAGCAGGAACATCAAATAAATTAGTACGTGTTTACATTAGTAAATTAGTCTTCCTTAGTCTGTGTTTAGTTTGTGATTTTTGTCGATTAGTCGATATCAATGTTTAAAAATCTTTAGTTACATAAATTGACCACAAGATGTAAGAGTAAAGCAGTAGCACATGTGTCCTCTATGGACATTTCTGTGGATTTCTTAAATACCTGCACCCCGTTCTGCCACATGCCCACATACTCCTGCCCCAGCTTCATCCACTTCATGGTGCCCTCCCCATGCCTGAGATTGTTCTTCCACTCTCCAGAGTAGGTGTTACCAGAGGGAAAGCTGTTAAAAACAAAGGATGTTTCCTTTAATAATCAAGGTTACAGAGTTGCTGGTGAATTTAAACCACATATGAATCCATAACAACCATCTGTCTCCAGATCCCTGTCTGCTGTTCTTCACCCACTCTCCTTTGTACCAGGATGTCTTAGACCCGTTGAAAAACATCACACCCTAAGAGAGGAATAAACACGTATTTATCCCTGTAGGTCCTTCCCTCTTGTCTGTTATGTACGTACACACTGTATAAAAACAGCACACACAGCTCTGATAACTGAGGTAGTCTAGAAATAAGACAGTAAAAATATACTATATAAAGGATAACAAAGACTTGGCCTAATGTTAGCTAAAGTTGGCCTTAACATTTGGCAAAAGTTTTATCCAACATGACAGCTAACAGTTAGTCCTGCTGTAGCATTAGGTCAGTGAAATGATATTAATAATATGAAGTCAGACCAGCAGACCTGTCCGTGCCTTTTGCCCTGATCCCACTGCCCGATATAGGACACTCCATATTTGATACAGGTGTAGGACCCAGTTCCGTGTCGCTTTCCGTTGTAGATTTCCCCTGTGTAGGAACTGCCGTTGGCCCACGTGTAAGTGCCCTGACCCATGGGCATGTTGGACACAAATTCTCCCTGTTCAGTCCCAGGACATTTCCATATCAGTTATGAAATCACCAGAACAATGATACTTCCTTATCGTGTTTTAGGCCGTGATGGACTAATGTAGCAGTATGTTCATCATATATAAAATATAATTTATGTCAAATGTGAAAATGATTGATGGCGTACAAAACAAAATCAGCCCTCCCCCTTGAAAACCTTTACTGTACCTCATATTTCATGCCCTTTGACCATGTGAAGACACCATGTCCATCCATGAGTCCTTTGCTGAATGTGCCCTGAAAATAGTTCAAATAAATTAGTATCACACTTTCATTTAGTCTCACTTTTTTTTAATGCTGTATTTTACCGTGAACATGTGACCTCCTTCAAAACACGCAACGCCCTTTCCATGAGGCAGCTCCTCTTTTGTTTCTCCTTCATATCTGTCCATACCAGAAACACCAGAGGGTGAAGGGAGGGAGGGAGGTAAGGAAAGAGAGGCAAAGAAGGGAGAGAGAGGTAATTGAAGTGAGGGAAGGCGAGAGAAAGGACAGCAGGAAGGAAGGGAATAAAGGAAGAGGTTAGAAGAAAAAGGATGGTGATCAGAAAATGTGTAAAGAAAGAATTCTTGGCTTACTTTTCAATATTTATCCTGAGTAGTGCAGGTAGTTGGAAATCCTCCTCATCTTCTTCCTCTTCCTCCCTTTCCTCGTCCTGTCCTTCCTTGTCTTCCCCATGTTCCTCCTCTTGCTCCTCCTGTTGTTTTTCCTCCTGTTGTTCCTCCCTTTCCTCCTGAGGTCGATCACTGTTTCTCTCCTCGTCTCCTTGTTGCTCCTCTTCCTCAGTTGGACTCTCTTTGACTTCAGAAAACTGTTCCTCTGAGTTGTCAGAACACGTCGCTAAGTTTTTGTCCTTATCTGCTTCCTCTTCTACCTGTGACATGTTGTTTTTGTGTTATTTTGTTTAAATCTAACTTTGTATTTCGGCTCCTGTCGCAGCAGTTATGTTTTTCGTCTCTCCCTGATGTTTTACGGCAGTTTTTACAAATCATAGTATATTTTCCGCTGATTTTTCTTTTGTCCTTTTCAAAGGATTCAAAGGATTATTTTCTTGTATTTCCGTTTTACAAAAATGTATTATTACCATTATTAAACATTTTACGGTCAATTACAATCAACAAAGTCGAATTGGTTTGTCTACCTACCGAGTTGTTTCTAACGCACGGCGGAGGCTCGTCGCCATAGAAACGCCTAGGACGCTTTTGACTACGGCAGGGTTGCTGGGTCAAAAAACGTCAGCGAGTTTTTTAGAACAAATATACTGAAGTGTTTGTGTCTGATCGATAAAGTTTGATTGTGATTTGGCAGAATCAGAGAATTGGAGATGGCAAAAAATAACAAAAACAAAATGCATACACCTTTGTAAAAGTACTTTATAATTCAAATGTTTTTGATCAAGGGATTTTCTTGTCAGGTATTTAAGATGGCACACTTTGTAGGCTAATGAAAAATAAAGATAAAGTTCAAGTTTAGCAACAAAAAAAAAATCGCAATTAAAACTTAAAAATGATCTTCCAGGCTGTGTCCATTTCTCATTTGACATTGTGTCAAAAATTCTATAAAACTTTCTTTTTTAAGTCTTTATAAACCCTTATGTTCAAACATGTCTGATGACAATGATGAGACATTGTTTATTTATTTATTTTCAATAAAAAATGTACATTAATGTAAAAAAAACCTAAATGACAAAACATCTTGAAACATATTTATCAAAAACACAAACATTTGGAATCTGAACAGTGAAGTGAACAGCAATGTCTCCAGTGTGTCTTTCTGTCCTGGTTCAGGTCCAGGTCAGTCTGGGGAGATGATGTCCAGGTTGGCCAGGTGTCTCATGGTGGGCCGACCATGCGGGCAGTTCCAAGGATGCTCAATTTCCCCCATGTGGACGACGAGCTTCTTCATCTCGCTGACACTCAGGGCTGTGCCGATCATGATCTGAATATCAAAGTAACAGGAACAGACGTGAGAACATTAGAACCACTCTTTATTAAAGCCAAGAGCTAGAATGTTTCCAAACCCACAGATTTTCGACAGGCTCTGGAGGCAAACATCTGTCTGACTCTGGACGGTCGGCACATGACGCCCGGACTGTCTGTCAACATGAAGATCAACTCCTCGATATCAGCTGGACCAAATGTCCAGTTCTTACTGGTGGGCAGAGACACCAGTTTGACCCTCTCCATCACCTGAGCTGCAGCCAGGACAAAAACAAATGTGAGAATATTCAAATAAAAAAAAAAAGACAAATGAAATTATTCGTATGCTACCTTCTTCCTCGATCTGAAACTCAAAGCCGTTCTTTCTAAAAATCTCAATGTTCTCCATGAGAATGTTCTCACTGACAGCTGTGAGCTGGAGTTTCTGAGGGCTGCAAATACACAAAAAACACAATTTCATTTATTGCCATAATTGGTCCTTGAGGTTTGATGTGGTTCCTTAGTCTTAGTCTGCAGCTAATTTGACACCAGGGTTTGAGACTCTTACATGATGAGTTTCTGTCCTTGTAGGACCGTGTGCTGCTGCAGCATCTCAAAGTTGTACTTCTCATCTGTGGCGTGCTGGTCGATCATAAAGATGTCTGAGTTGAGCTTGGTGATGATGAAGCCCAGGTTGAACTGACCAATGATCTCCATCTCTTTGAACATGTCTTTGCTGCAGAGATAAACATTAGGTTTAACGACTCAGGTTCAGAGAGAGTTACTTGTCACAGCAGTCAGCTCTGACCTGATCTCCTTCTTCAGCTCCTCCTCTGCACTCTGGTTCTCTCCAGGGTTGATTTTGGCCTTGAAGCGTCGGTATCGAAGCTCATCAACTGCCTTTTGTCTCTGCTGGTTCTTCATCCTCTGGATTTTTCCTTCAAGCTCTTGTAAAGAGAACTGTAGAGTTACTGTTGTTCTCTGCTGACAAACAGGAGCGTCCAACTTGTTGTTCAAGGATTCAGCAGAGACGTTACTTAGGGGAGTGGATTTATGTTCTCTGGGGTTCTGTGGATGTTCTACCTTGGCCCTTTTTGTATCCGGGCTCAAAAGAAAGTCCTCTTTTGAAGCAAAAGGCTCAGACTGTGCCTCTGGCTCCTCGGTGTGAACATCATCATCAAACATTTCTTTATCTTTGTCATCAGGAACGTCAATGGCTCCAGGAAAACTCGCCTCCAGACCAGAACATTTAAGTTCTGTGATTGCAGTCATGAGCAAAGGACTGTCTTTTTCCTCCTCTGCATCACCACTTGACTTGTTCCTGTACCTGAAACCATCAAGTACAGATTTCTCAGATTTCAGAGGTGATTTTAAACTGCAGTCTGAAACTGAAGGTTTGACTTCAGACTTGAAGAACGACTGCAGAGTTTTCTGTGCTGGCCCACTGTTGTTACTGCCATTTGCTGCCTTCGCTGTACCTGTTTTGCTCCCAGCATTTGTGCTGTAATGATTTGAAAAGACAGCTTTAAGGTTGGCCAGATTCAGGGATACCTTTGGACTCTGTAACTCTGATCCTAAATGTTCTTGGATGTTCTCCTCTGAAGGGACAATGTGACAAATGTTAGCTGTGACGTCTAAAGATTTGGAGCTTGGCACGTGTGTGTAGTTGAGGCTGATTTTATTTGCTCCGGCCTCATACAGAGTGATAAGGGAGCTCTTCAGAATGGCCAGCAACAGCTTCTCCTCCTGCAGGAAAATCTGACGTTTGTCCGGAGTCACGTTCACATCCACACATTCTGGAAAAACAAGACAGACAAAAGTATGACGTCAATAAAGTCGATGCGCCTTAGACTAGGTTTTTGATGGTGGTTTTCTCACCTGAAGCGACAGCTATATTCAACGCAACAAATGGATACTGATGTCTGTTGTACATGTGGTAGACCTCATTCACAACTTTGGTCACCTGAGTAAATATAAACCACAAATCTATGGGTTTGGAACTTTACATTTGCTTTGTTAGGAATTATATCTAATTCTGGAGATTTTTTAAAGACAAATTTGATAAAGTATAAGATTTTTTTAAAATTTAGTCTAGTTCTAAATTACCTTGAGTGGATCACATGGTCTGTTGTTGACGAAGTAAAACTGTCGGTCTGTAGCACTTCTTCCAACACCATGGTCAGCACGTGACACAAAACCTGTGATGCTGCAGAAGTACACAACTTCTAATACTACAGCTGTCGAACAGGTTACATTTTTATTCTGATTATTCACAGGGTCTGAAATTGTATTTCCCACTGTGTGTATAAAACAGTATGTGTATCAATGTGCATGTCATAAATATAATAAGATTAACATTAATATCACCATTGACATTAATTTCACAGCACTTGATACAGAGATGAAGATAACAGGGAGAAGAACATGGGTTTTCTCAGTAACTTACGTGAATAGCTGCTTAGGAAGCTCAGCATCATTCAGTCCATATTCTTCAACGATGTTTTCAGAAGGAGACATTTGTTCAAAGGGCAGAAGAGTCTGTAGCTGTGGAAAAATGTGGTTCCAGGTCTTAAATGCTGACATTCTTCTGCAGTTAAATGTACAAATGTTAATATTCCTAAAGTGTTTCAACCTGTTTTGGACCAAAAATAGCTCCTATGTTGTCTCTCATACTGTGGCTGCCGTTGGTGCTGAGGACCGTGCTGCGCTTTCCTTTCTCATTTTGGTTGGAGCAGGTGATTCGGACCCCTGTTGAGATGATGCAGTACGACTGCAGGACGTGGAGCATTTTGGCATATTCCTACAAAACGTTATGAACACAGCAAACTTACCTACGTGCTTTTCACCCCAAAACTAGTACTTTGTTGATATGCTGAAGTATAGACAATCATTGTATGCTCCATGCATTCACCCTCAATATTGACTAAAGAAAAATTCACAAAATTTTAATTACGTTTCCAAATTGTTTCCACAGGAAAAAAACACGGAATCAAATTCTTTGCAACATGTTTTAGGCCTTCAAAATTCCTAGTTACTGCAGTCGAAATGGTGTTGAACTTTACTGATGTATGTGAATGACTCTTGGTTGACCAACCTTTTTAATATTGCGCTGGAACTCCTTGTGTCGCACAGGAAGTGTGGCAAAAAGCTGCAGTAGACTCACTGTGGTGCCCTGCTGGCGAGGCTGAGGTGAACGCTGCACTAGATGACCTTTGTGGTCAAACACTAGCTTCGTTCCCACTTGCATAGACTCATGACAAGTCACCACACTCAGGTCACTGGGGAAAAGTAAGTCAACTATATTAAGTGACATTTCAAAATTTTATTGCAAGCAAATGTCAAAATGAGAGTGTTTTACCTAAGAGCACATAAAGAACTAAGGGCTTCTCCTCTGAAACCAAATGTTTCCACATGAATGAGGTCAGAAAAATCCCTGAGCTTTGATGTGTGGTGTTTTAATGCTGCGGAAAAGACAAAAACATGTCACTTTATCAACAAAAGGAAAAGCAGACCTGCATTATTTACTAGATATTTTTGACACTCACTCAGTCCTTCAAAGTTGGCCTCCTCCACACCTTTACCATTGTCTGACACCTCCACAAGCTCTACTCCACACTCCTTTAGTTTCACATCTGCAACAACGTGTACAAGGTTTAATTCAACGATCCAATCGTGTCAGAAACAAAAGAGCATAGCGCTTGACTCACCAATGTTGGTGGCCCCTGCATCAATGCTGTTCTCAACCAGCTCTTTGACAGCTGTGGCTAAAGTCAAAACCACCTGTCCTGAACAGATCTGATGCACTGAGTTCTTGTCAATAGCCTTAATGGCTCCAGCAGGGTCAGGGCTGAAAAGACGGGAGAGGAAAATAAATGACCATTTATCATTTCTCTTTACTTTGAGACACCAGGGTTGTTGACAGATTTACACCTTGCATGCTTCAAAGCATCAACGAAACATCAGATTGCATATATAAGAAAACTTTACACTTTGCATTAACAAAGTGTATGCAAACACAATGACAGGGACCTCACCATGCGTCAGACATCTTCAAAGCCTGAAGAACGAAGATAATGTTATTAAAGTTTTATAAATTACGTCATGTTATTATAGAAATAGACAGCCTAGAATTGAGGGGTTTATAATAAGTCACTATATATTTTGTGGGATTTAACGCCTTTTTGCGCCTCTGTGTTGATATAAACACAAACGAGAAGCCAAACCGCGCAGTCCGCTCTTGGTGTTCGCGAACGTCACTGGTGCCCACAACTGCGCAATTCGATTATTGCGTTAAAAAGTCAAAGCAAATTGTGTTACCCACATGTAAGTACATGAAAAACATTAAAGTAACCAATGGTTTTAGTGCGAATATAATCAATTTTAATTCATATGTTTTGTTAAAACGATTGCCATGAAACGTGTAAATTTCATCATCAATGTGAACTTTCACCTTGCAAGGGTTCATCTGCGAGTACGTCATATTTACACAAAAAGAAGAAAGAATTCCGTTTTGCAGTCCTATGTCAAAATTTTCAACACGTCAACTTTGTTTCCCTGAGGTCATAATCGTATTGGTGTGGTAACTTTGATTGGCGTTGTTTACCCTGAAATCTATTTTTAAATAATAAACCAAAGTCTCTTGTTGTCTTTTCTCAGACGGCCCCTTAAGCGGCTTCTGGCCGTTTATAGCTTTGTGTATCATGGTTCTGCTTATGGCTGTTTAGGGATAGTTCAGTATTCCGACACATTCATGTAGTAACAGCTGTTGAAGCGAGAGTTTAATTTGTATTTTAAAACGTCTCACTAGAGATATGGGGTAGTCGCATTTGTTTTAGAGACAAGTATTCGACATTCGCATGATTTTCAAACATGTTCGCTTCTTCTAAACGTGGTTTGTTCCAGTCGGAAGAATGTTCCGGTAATGGAAGTCATTTTTTTGCTCTAAATAACATTAAAACTACAAAACGGCACGAAGTCAGCGAGAGTTTGCTAAGTTTAGCAAATGAAGAAGACGACGATGTACACTTTGACAGTAAGTAGATATTGATTGCCTTATATATAAAGCCATTTCCCAGTATCTTAAATCCGTACACATAAGGAAAACACATTTTCCTTATTACATTTTAAGCTGTACGTGAGGTGAAAACTCGAATTTAATTGTACAGCCCATATTCAAAACGCATATAAAGGTAGTAATATAATCTATATCATTCATTATTATATTAAATATATATTGAGAAGGATATTGGATTTTTGAGTGTTTTACAATTTAATTTCAACATTATCGAGATAAAAACATCATTATGCCAGCTATATTAGTATATCCCTTACAACAATAAATTTAAAAGCTTTGTCTCATTCAACCTTGTACAGTCACACTAGAAACAAACAACATGAATTAACTCAGAATTGTTTAATAAAATAATTAAAATAAATTAAATAATCACAGTATCTGTAACGTTAACTGTTATGCTGTTTTTGACTTGACTGTTTGTTGTTGTAACATGGTTTGTGTCACATGGTTCAAAGCTTTGGATGAAGTCCAGGATTATTGTGACGTTAAATCTTGGTTAGATATAATTTGAATGTAGATCGCTCCCCCTAGTGGCAGTCAGTACATATACTCTATTAGTTAGTTCAGGGTTTGTTTGTTTTTTGTTTTAAGTAAAACGGCCTCTTATTCTTTTGCCCCAGACACGGTGACCATGTGCCTCAGTGGGCTGGTCATGTTTACATGGTGCAGTAGGTGTAGACGACTGGAGCGGACAGATAAGCTCTGCACACGCCGCCCTTTATGTATAATCAAGATGAGCTCTTTTAGTGGCTTTGAGGTGAAAAGGATGATCATTACTTCAGTTCTGATGACTTAATATTGTATCAAAAAGAGTATTTTATGCTGACCAAGATGGACCTAAAGGAGAAAAACTTAGTTGAAATGATTGCCAAAGTTATTGAAGAAGGTAAGATGCTTCTTTGTATTAAATTACCTGATTAGAAAACTTCAAGAGGGAATTCATTTTATTAAGACTTTTAAGTATAAAATAATGATCTTTTCTTGACGTTTTCACTCAGCTTCAGACACAGATAATAACAACGAGGTGTTGATGGCTGGTCAACATTATCCGTCCATCCATGAGTTTGCCTCTGCCATTCCCAACCATCTACTCCTGGGATCGCTTCTGGAGCATCTGTGCTTTGTCTATGAGAGTAACCCTTCACGGGCACATGTGCTGTTTAAGGGTAGGAGTTTTAAAATTATATTTTTTAAGCTCTATATCACTATTTTAGAGTCAAACTGGTGTGCTGACCGATATCCAGAATTGATTTAGATTTTCAACTGGATTCAATTGAATTTTATTATAAATGTATTGAAATAATTTTTTTTAATTACTCTAATGCAAACTGTATACAAACCTGTACTTCACTGGATCATTGGATGAAATGTCACTCTACCTGTGTTTGTTGTGCTGCTAATCTGGCACGAAAGAAGAAACAGGAAAATTGATATTCATCTAAATTTAAGTATACATTGTTCAGATCCCCAATTCAAGGCTGATAAGCCTTCATGTTTGAGCTGAAAATAATGACCAACACAAACCCAGTTCTATCACAGACCACAGTCAACATTTAAAGACTGTACACTGTATTTGCAGTGTATTCACACATGATGTTGTTTCCTTTCTAACAGTCATTGGCCAGCGTTTAGCAGCCATGAACCTCCTCTCTCCACTGGCCATAAGTGATGAGTTCAGCACAGTCAGACTGCAGCACAACCGGGCCTTCACAGAGCTGCTTAATGCTGCCACTTCTTCATTGTACCCACAGGTAAACTATATGACACCATGGAGTCCAAAACTAGAGTTCTCTGTCATTTAGAATTGTTTTTAAAGAGCCATAAACTTTATTTATTTTAAAACTAGGCTCAGGTCATTCTCTTAACGCAACTAAAGAGTCACTGCACCAGTTAGAGATGATACTATTGCTGTTGGAAAAAAAAATTATCGGGCTGGGGTGTTCTTTACATTTGATAAAACTGTCCTGAAGGTTGTCAAAAAGCCCCAGGAAAAAAAACCCTGGCTGCAGAAGGTATTAGTCTTTTTTAATCACTTGATTTTGTCTTTTTTTGCAGAATCTTGCTGCAAGCCCACACAATCCTTCTGTAAGGTAAAGTGTATTTTTATTTCATCTTGTTTGTGAGGAATATTTTGGATTTTATTTAGAATTTCTGTGTCTTCCCCTCAGGCCAAAAGAAGGACTATTTCAGGCTCAGACATCACGATACATCAGTGAGTTTGAAGAAATCTGTCGCCTTGGTAAAGGATCATATGGGCATGTTTTTAAGGTATTCATTTTTTTATTTCTCAACCTTCTGTTAAAGACATAAGAGAAGACATTAAACACAGTGTGTTTTTAATAACCTTGTAGGTGATGAACAAACTGGATGGACAACATTATGCTGTGAAGAAAATTCTAATCAAAAAAGTGTCCAAGGATGACTGTATGAAGGTAACAACCATTGTTATCTTCATGGTCCAGTGACATAATTACTGTCAAAGTTTGTGCTGAAAAAAATGTCTGGTCATTTTGTCGTAGGTGCTCAGGGAAGTAAAGGTGTTGTCCAGTCTTCATCATGTCAACGTAGTTGGTTATCACACTGCTTGGATGGAGCATGTACAACCGACTGCAAGTATGTTTACTTGGGGTGTGTGCATTTTGTGGGATGGGTACAAGACCTCATGCAGTTTGCCTTTGAACCTCATGAAGTCCTCTCATGAGGAATGGACAGAATGTGTATACATATAAAAATGTACTACCAGTAGATAAGCTTCATTGATACATTCAAATAAATACCTTTAAATTGCCACAGGTCCTACAGAGCCTCATCTGCCTGCACTGGAGTCACCTGCAGAACGTGACAGGTGGGATGAAGGTGGATTTTAACATCCACTTAATTATTAGGATCAATCTTCTCTTCGACTAAGTGGCTGTCATGTTTTGTGTTGCAGTCCTGGTGGGCAGAGCCCTGACAACAGCAGCCATGGCTCCTCCATAGTTTTCCAAAGCCTCAGTCAAGAAACTTCAGCTGCTGCTGCTGCCACCGTAACAATTGATGACTCTGAAAGCGACAAAAAATCAGTCCAAGCTCTAGTCCCAACTCTAGATGTGGGCCAGATAGTGTGTCCCAAGACCAGACATGGCATACCTGAGAACTTTGTTCCCTGTGTCTTCCTGGGAAAGAGGACTCCCCTGAAAAGCTCCAAATGTCCTGCCATGGGCTGGGACAGCTCTGTGTTGTTGGAGGAGGAGTCCAGCAGGAGCAGCATGGAGCTGAACAACAACTCCTGTATTGACAAAGACTGTTTGCAGTGGACTGACCAGCGCTCACACAAGTCTTCTAATGATGTGGGTCCAAAAGTCAGTTGGTCACAAAAGTCAGCTCTTTGCAAATTACTTCAAGTTAGAGCAGGAATCTTTGGAAGAAGACCTAGCAACACTCATGAAACATGACTTAAAATTAAAAAATAAGACGAACTATTTTTTTATTATGTATCATTTGCCCAGGAAACATTCAAGGTGTTAAAAGTCAACTGTGTCAAAATGTCCAAATATTTTTTTAACGTTTGATACATTTGATCTGTGCAGGTGCAGTTCCAGCTGATGCTCTACATCCAGATGCAGCTATGTGAACGTTCACTGAAGGAGTGGATCTCTGAGAGGAACGCCAGGCCCAGGGGTGAAGGAAACAAAGGTCAGATACTTTAAAAATACAACATTTGTCTTGCATTATGTTATGTCATGGCAGATATGAGGCGCCACCACAGAAGGGCACCAAAGCACAGTTTGACCACACCTGCAAAAACGTTAAAAGCAGCAGGTCTTTGTCTTAATGAATGTCACCACCTTTGGAGTGTGTTCATGTAAATGATCTGCCTCTCACAGAGTGTTACAATCCAAAATACTTTTATTACGGTACCTTTTTTTTCTCAGTAGGTCAACACTCCTTGTAACACTATGATATTTAGCCTGGAGGTTGTGGCAAAAAAAAGTCATTTTTCATTGGATACAAAGTTAAACGGATTTTGTTGAAAGATTTACTTTTCTGCTTTCAGAGGGATGTGTTACTGGATAGTTTACTCCTCTTTCAGAGGGATGTGTTACTGGATAGTCTCCAGTGCACCGTATAGCGGTTAGCATTGCTACCTTGCTATGAAATCACAAGCAAAAACACTTTTACTTGTTTAAGCTGATTGACTACACCCACTGATTCTACTTCCAGATCCCTACAGCTGTGTTGATACTGAACATGCTCTCTGCCTGCTGAGAAACATACTGGAGGGAGTTGAATACATTCACTCCAGAGGAATCATGCACCGGGACCTGAAGGTAGGACGATGATTTTATTTTTCCTGTTTGAAATCGGTTCTGTTCGAGTCTCTGTTGCTGTGTCCTGTGGCTTTTACTGATGCAAGGTTTTCAGCGAAGAGTCACATTAACTTGTTAATCCCCAGTCATAAATATAATATTGTGGGTTTCCCAGCATTTAAAAATTAAGTTGTACACCCTCCCAGGCAAAGATTTTTTCAACTCCTCTTTCAGGTGTCGGACGTATGTCAGATAAACACATCGCTTGCAAATTTCCTGCAGCTTCCTCGGCGCCTGACTGAGCTTCACGAGCTGTTCTCGCTGCTTGAAGAAGTGTGGTAGAGTCAGGGTTGAGGGCAGGCGGTTGCTGTGATTGTAGATGTTGAGCGGCGAGGTCAGGTTGAGCAGTTTGGCCAGCAGGGAGTTGTTGTGTATGTTGGGCCTGTGATCCAGGAACAGAAACAGACAGTTTTCACCCGTACAGCTCAGTTTATTGGCCTCAGCTCCATATCTAAGCAGCAGGTCCACCAGCTCCTCGTTCCCCCTCATGCATGCCTCATGTATAGGTGTAAGTCCCGCCTTATTCACAGCATCGGGTTCAGCTCCATGCTCCAACAGCTCAGAGATGCAGCTCATGTCATTTTTCATGGACATTCTGGACTTTGTGGCAAATGCTGTACACGCAAGGTGTAGGGCGGAGTTTCCACTTTGTTTCATCTCCTTAAAAACAGTCAGAAATTCACATCAGTTGCTGAAGTAACCAAAAAAAATGCAATTTGTATTTTCAATTGTGAAGCTAAGGTGAGCTGATTTATACCATGGTCTGGTCAAATAAAAAAGAGACTGTTGACTTTTAGTGATTCCAATACGCCCACCACCCCAACCCCAAAACAAGCTGTGTGTAGATTCAGTAGAGACTAAAGTGATGCCTTCAATTTCTTTGAAAAAAGGTTAGCTGCTGCCTATTTCACCAGATCTGGAAGATCTTGGTGTAAACCTCTCCTCTTGCCACTTGGCTGCAGCACCCTCCTGTATTTGAAAGCTTATTGTCTAGACCAGTCGGTTCAGACTGTGTCCAAGATGATGTGAGTTTTAGACTCTTAGATTAATGTGCATAAAAAACAATCATTTTCACAATTATTACATTTATTATTAACCTCTTGCAGGGATCATTTGTCACTTCTTCCAGTAAGCCAAAAAGGAGTGGTACACTGTGCCGAGGTCACATTTAAACAATAATATTTCTCAATAAATATTATTGTTTAAAAAAATAATATTTCCTCAATTTTGTTGTACCCCTGCTGTATAATGACAATAAAGACTATTCTATTCTATTCTGTTCTAATAAAACCAAAACCCACCTTGTTGACATCTGCCCCATGCCTAATCAACCAGGTAATAATGTCCTTATGGAGTGTCCCAGCAGCCATGTGCAGGGGCGTCATCCCACTGTGGTCCACAGCATTGACATTTGCACCAAAGCTGGTGAGGATCTTGACTGCAGCGGGGGCAGCGTAGCGTACTGATAAGTGTAAAGCCGTCTCCTGACTCTGTCCTTCTACCTGAGGCAGGAAAGGAACCACAAGAGAACCACAGTTTCATCATGAAATTTAAAATGCTTTGAAACACAGATTTGATATTGGATAAGGTTGACATCATTCTGGGTGGTTTTCTCTGGCTGCCATGGAATTGATTCTTAGATTATTTGCACTGAAAAAAGCTGCTCACCTTTGTGTTGATGTCAACGCCCTGCTCACAGAGGAGCCTCAAACAAGCTTGTGCATTTCCGTACACACCCATCAGCGCAGGCTGCAACTTGAAATCCGGTTTTTGCCAAATCGTGAGCCTGCTTGGCCAATCGGTTATTGCCAAATGTAGTGTTGTTCGACCAAGTCGATCCCTGTGATGAAAGAAAAACCAACTGCAGCCATGGCAACAACATGCACAAAAGATTAATCAAAAGAAACATTAAATGATTTCAACATTTACACCAAAAACATTGGCGTAAACTAAACTGCAACAGCTGCAGCTTAGGCGCTGTGGTCATTGAAAGTCATGCGTTTTGCAAAATATTAATGATTATATAATTTTCTTGTCAAGATTCATGTGTCATATCATGTGGATTGACTGCAGTCACGTTTGGTCTATTTGACTTCTGCTTTTACAACATTTGCACCATTGTTTGTTGGTGATCAAACCCGTTTGTGACTTTTGAAGGACCCATGATTCCAGTTCTTCTTAATCCCTGAGCTTTTAGTTTACCTATATTTTGTCTTTCTTCTCGCTTTTTTATATTTAATCGTAATGGCAACACCAGGAAAGTTCCATCTTGTTGGGTGTGATTCTACTAGGTGTTCCTGTTTATCCTAATACTCCTGTATATGTGTGCATGTGTGTGTGTGTTCACCTTTCTTCAGGGTCTGCTCCCGCTGACAGCAGGCTCTTCATGCTCTTCACTTTCCGGTAACAGACAGCCAGGTGAAGGGGAAGGATAGAACCTCCCTGGGTCAAAACAAGTCCAGACAGACAAACTATGTGTTTTGTAATTTCTTCTACATTATACATGGGTAAAAAACATTTATCTAGCATTGTTTTACATCTTTTCCGTGGCTTTTTTTTTAAAAATTACCTTATTAAAAATCCTTTCTGGCACTTCATCCTTTACCTTGATGTAAACGTTGACCCCGTGCCTTTCTGCCAGGTCTGTAATCCGTCCATCATCTTGATCCATAATAGCAGAATAGAATTTGTTGTGGTAAAAGTTGCCATTTTGTGTTGGGGCTTCCATCACCATGTTCTTCCTTTTCGTCCAACATGACAAGACACTGAAGTCGAGTGACTTACTGTGTGGACTTGGTGGAGCAGATGGGGAGTGGTTGGTATCTCTCAGATGGTTGATCTGGTTGGTCTAGTTTGGCTCACAAACAAAATACTCTGCACTTCCCCTTTCTTTGACGTGTTTTGACAAGTTACTTCTGTTTTTTTTCTACCTCAGTGTGAGCTACTTTTTTTTAAAATTTGGTGACGTTTTTTTGTGTCATCACTAAAAAATTGCTCCACAGGATAACAATTACAGGGTCTGCTGCATCACTCTGAGGGTTTCTTTTGTATTTTTTCTTCAAAGAATTGTTGTTATGCATTTGCTATATCTGTATTTCTTCATTTTTTTCAGCATAAGACTAATACTTAATTTATTCTGTTGTTTAAAACAGGTCTAGTATGAATAAAGTGTACCTAATAAAGTGGCAATTGACCCTATAATGCCAGTAAATTAATCAGAAATTTAGTTCAGAAAAATAATTGTCATGACTTTCTTTGTTTGATGGGTCATGACATTTATTTAATTTTTGTGATGGTTATTAAAAATATTAAGAAGAACACTTTTAAACAGATTCACATTGAGCAATTCAAGTGCAAAATAACAACAAAAAACAAATTAAAGTTCTAAATCCAACCCAAGGTAATGTTTGTGTTGTAACAATAATACTAAAATGTATGTACATTTTTATTTGACATTTATTTTAAAAAAACATCGCATCTTGACAAAACGATTTGTTATATCTATTTTGCAGCCGAGGAACATTTTTCTTCATGCTCAGGACTGTCATGTTCGAATCGGAGACTTTGGTCTGGCCTGCAAGAAATTTATAGCTGATGGACATATAAACACTGTGACTCCTATCAATGGTAAGTCTGGATATGAACTAATAAGAACCGGTAGATGGCGCTGATTTCTCACATTAACTTTTCCTGTGTACTTGTAGATTCCTCTCTCACTACAGGCGTTGGTACTTTTGTGTACGCTGCCCCAGAACAATTGAGCGGCTCCGATTATGATTCAAAAGTAACGGATAGACTCAAGCTTTATTTTATTTAAAAAATAAACTTAATTTAAAATAAAACTAAGTTTTAATCTAAATCTGTTCTCCTGTTTCTCATTTAGTCAGACATGTACAGCATCGGAGTGCTGGCCCTAGAGTTATTCCAGCCTTTTGGGACGGAGATGGAGCGGGTGCGGACCCTAGGAGACCTGAGAGAAGGAAAAATCCCAGACACTTTCTGCCAAAGATGGCCAGTACTGGCCAAATACATCATGAGGCTGATAAGTTTAAAGCCTGCTGATCGTCCCACGGCCAGTCAAATGCTGCAGAGTGAACTCTTCTGTAGTTGCAGCAAGGACATGGTACAGTAACCAATAGTATCTGTTTGCATACTGTGAAGAGACTGTGATCACATTAACAACAAATGTTTTTCCATGCAGGTAATCCATGGTTTGCAGAGGAAGGTTGAGGAGCAGGAGGAGGAGATCTTGCAGCTGAGAAGGAAGATCAGTCAGCTCCAGAGCTCTAAAGACACCATTCATTTTTCTGACTTGAGCAAAACATGACACTTAAAAACTACCTAAAAACTTGAGTTTGTCCAACCACTGTACAAGTGGTTATGCCTGTGAGTGTGAATGTGCTTGTGTGTGTCTTGTACACCTAGATGTACCAGGTAGGGTGTAAATTATTTATCTTTCAAATAAAACTGCTATTATTATTACTATTATAACTTGCCATTACATAGTACATAAGAAATTGGTTTAAAAATGAGCACTTTCACCTCCTTCAAAGACCAGGAGATATATATAATGTTATAAAGTTACAGGACCTAACCTGAAGCTTTTTACACAACAGGAATGTTCAATTATTCATCTAAACTTCGTAAGAAAATCTTTTTAAGTAGGTTGTGGTCTACGGAAGTGAAGAGGTCTAGTACAAAGGGGAAGTTGGACACAAAGTGTTTCCAGGGATTTAAAACATACATTAGCAGAAAATAAAAATGTTTAAAATTTAGCTAATAACTGTCAGAAATGGTCTTTGCACCTAGGGATAAAGTAACAAAAGATTTTATTTTCTCCACCGACGACTACTGTATAGACATGCTGATCCTACATTACGCTGCCATAGAGATTCCCTGTTCGTGATGTAAACAAAAAAATTCATTTTAGTGTCATGACCAAGTACTTTTTGAAGGTATGTGCAGATTTTCCAACGCGTCAATTATTTTATTTTATATTAAATTTGTGGTATTTGAAATGGAATGTAAACTATATATAATAAGAAACTTAAAAATGTTTCACTATTTCTACAAACAGTACACGCTGCTCTTCGAAACACGTTTCGCACAGTGAAAGAGCCAATCAGGGGGCGCGTCTCATCCCAGGTACCCGGATGTACCCGTGGGGCAATTACCTACGTCATTGTTCACCGCCGGACACCCGCTGGAAATAAGGAATGGATTTACAGTCCTTAATAACGCATTCCTAACATATTACAGGTAGGTCTATTGTTTCTTTTAATGTCCCGTGACACTTAATATTTGTGACTGCGGTACTTTGGTTTGGTTGAGCAGCTTAAATATGCGGTAGTAGCCCTACACCGGTCTACTGTCATGTCGGAACGAAAGGCGCAACGAGCGCACACAGCCGGTGTCGAGCCCCTCCTTTTTAATGGCACCGAGACTCCCGTTAGCCGGGTTTGAGGGACTACTTTATGCACAATTATACCCAATATTTTCCAAAGTGGCAACAGGAAACTGCTGTTTTGTATTGAAAGAACCGGGCTCTGTTAATCTCCGCCATGTCAATGCGCGTCGCTCGGGTCGCGCAGGCTAGCACTGTTAGCTGCGGCGCTGCCGCACGAGTACTGCTGCACGTAATCCGCGATGTCGGCTTTTACTCGCCCATTGTTCGTATGGCTTTATATTTCAGCCTTCTCCAAGAACCGCTGGGTTAAATTTTTAGAATGGGTCGCCTCTTTATATGGCTTAGCAGAACGTTTAATGCGTGCTTTGTTAAAGTTTAGAGGTGCTGCGTGTTACAGGCCTAGCAGCCGTCTGTTAGCTTCTGCCGTCGCTGCTGAGCAGGTGGGAGGGAACAGCTGCCGTTTTTAAAAAACGTGCTTCTGACCAGGAAATATACCAAGACTGCTGGGTTAGACTTTTAACGTTCACTTTAAAAGTTATCACGAGTTCACACATGAGTTATTTGTGTTTTAAACACTGAAAGTTTTCGTTAACGTAACAATCTTTTTTTTAACGTTTGGTATATTGCTTGGTGTTGGCAACGTTTTACGACAGTTGGCAGAAGTAACAAAGGGGTAATTGACTGATTGTGCCCTTTGTTTAATATATGTATGAAATATTTTTTTCGCTTGATAGCTTGTTTGAGAAAATGTTATTGTTGAACTAAAATTATAACTTATAACTACAAATAATTAACCTTCTAACATAACGGATGTTAACTGTCGTAAAAACAAATAAAGCAGTCGAGCTGCGACTAACGTTTGTTCTAGTAAATGATTGTGTTTTTGCTTTTAAAGGTATTGTAGAATTATTTTAAATAACAGTCAGTACAATTTTATTATCAGTAGATTAGTTTGCAAAGCGCAAAAAATCATAAAATATAGATTGCCTCATCCTGCGCTCCCCCTTACTCACCTCCCAAAAAACAAATGCAACCACATACAATGGAGGAAATATGATTGTAAAACCAGGAAAATCATATTTTAAAATACGAAAAACAACTAAACCTTGAATAACATCTTTTGCATTCATATGTTATTATAAGCTATATACAGTGTAAGTATAAGCGAGACAAATGATGAAGAAAAACTATACAAAACAACTTTCGGGGGGGGGGACCCAGTCTTTCTAAATGAAAGCAAATAAATACAAAAGAAATTGATAAAAAATTCCATTACAAAATAATGACATCTATTTGCCATTGATTTGTTTGACAAATAAATAAATAAATAAAAACAGACTAAAAATGTTGATTGATTTATGTTCAGTTCCTTGTTACAGAAAGGAGTCTTTAGTTTGTAAATGGATCTACTGCTCAATGTATTTATAACGTCTCACTGAACTTCAGTGGATTACTGCCATCCCCTTGTTTTTATTTCTGTCATTTTGGCAGATGAAGCCATAAAGTGGCATAAAAAAAGGCAAAGGTACTATTTCAAATGTCCTAAACCACCCAAAAGAATAGTTACAACAGGCACCCCAGTCACCTATTCTGTTTATATTTATAATATATACATCTGCTCAATATATAATACATATAAAAACAGTTTAAAAAATAATATCTATGTTCAACAAGTACGTTGTATCGTTCTATCATACATTCAGTATACTATTTGTGTTTTGCAAACAAAACTCCTTTTATGTGTAAAAGGCAGGGCCAACATGGATTAAAGGAAGCAGTCAGAGAATGCACAATTACCACCAAGAATGGAACATAGAAGACGCCAGAAAGTAGTAAAAAAGGTAAAGCAGAATTAAAGGAAAAGCCTGTGATCAATGTGTATGCCAACTGCCGTTAAAAGAAAAAAGGTATCGCCAAACAACCACCTCACTGAGTGTCAGTATGTCTAGTGTATAGTCAGATTTGTATGCAGTAACTGCTGTAACTGTCCAATTAAGTCAGACCTGTTTGATGAAAGGTTAAGGTTTTGCCTTAAATACATTCTCGTGTATTTCTCTCAGCTCCTAAAATCTTGTACTTGTGTGTCTCTGCATTCCGCACAGCAATGAATGATGACCATAGTTGACAGATCTTCAGATAAGTCTGACTACCAGTCAGTGGGCTTTAAGCGGTCCCCCTTCAACAGTAGAGATTTGGCAATGGATGGGAGCTGTTCTAGCAGCTGGGTGGTGGGACCCACCATGCCCAGTGACTCTCAGAGGCTGAGGGCTCCAGGCAGTTGTCTGGGTCCAACACCTGGAGCTGCTGTCTACAATAGTACTCCTTCCTCTGTGGACAGACCCAAGGAGCAAGGTATGGACAAGCACTGTTTTAAGCTACTAGTTGACTAACTTTCTTCAGAGAGAGACTTACAGAAAAACATGGACATGTTTTCTGTGGATGCTCTCCTTTCTAATAGGTGTTAACAATTTAATATAATCTTTAATAATGCAAGAACATTACACAGTCTATTTTTTAGACCATAGAAACATTTTCTGATCTTAAAAATAGTTATCTTAAATATTTACTCCTTTGATGTAAGCCCAGTTAGACCTTGCCATTTGTAGGTCTATTAAGTAGTGACATTATAAACTAATAGATTTAAAGTCTATTTACCTAAACAGTCAAGTCTAAAGATGATTTTACTTCCAGCTCCATGTTTTTGGTTTCCTGTGTTTGTCTTAAAGTTTACTGTAAACTGTTTTAAAACCTTGTATTCACCTTTTGCTTTAGAATCTAGACAATAAGTTGTTTTTTAAACAAAAGATGTCAGTTTACATTATTGCAACATGCTTTTTACACAACTGAAGAGCAATTCTGGCTCCTTTTTTTTCTGTACCAAACACCAACACATCTGATATTGTGGGTGCTGCTTCCGCTCACACTCATCCAGTTATATAATCAGACCAGTTTTAAGCAGGCACTCAGCCAGAGGTTTGAATTAAGGAACAGCAATGAGGCATGTTCACAATAAACAGAGAGAAAGCAAAGTTTGTTTTGGTCATTTTATTAAAAATGTAAATTTTAATTACAGTAGATGAGCAACATGTGTGCATGTTAAATATACAGGTGATTTTGTTTTCTTTTCATGTCCAGTGATGCATAGTGGTGATGGCATCGAGTCACCTCAGAGGGTCCTGTTCCCTCTGGAGAAGCTCAGCCTGAAGTGGACACAGATTCATCGTGTGGGTGCAGGTCTGCAGAACATGGGGAACACCTGCTTCCTCAATTCAGCCCTGCAGTGTCTGACCTACATCCCACCGTTTGCTAACTACATGCTGACACGGGAGCACTCTAAAACATGTAAGCCGACATACATGTTCCTCTTCTACTTTGTCAAACAGACTTTTTGCAGCGTTCATCAGTTGTGTCTTTGTTCCTGTCTCTCACTTGCAGGTCATGAGCCTGGCTTCTGTATGATGTGCACCATGCAAAACCACATTACCCAAGTGTTTGCAAATTCTGGAAATGTCATTAAGCCCATCGGTGTGCTCAATGAACTCAAAAGTAAGTAAGATTTTCTTGAAAGCTTTGCCTCCATTGTGAGTTCTCTTACTTTACAGCAACTAGATTGTTTCACCAGCTGAGTTTTTTTGATAGTCTGGTCTTCTCCCACACACAGAGATCAAGGACTCTGTTAATGTTCACTCTAATATACAGTACATATATACAGTAAATATGAGGCTGTGTGCTGCAGTGTCCAGGATGTTACCCACCCTCACCAGATGGCTGCAGAAATTAGCTGCAGCCTCCTGATTAAACTGATTATATATAAATAAATAAAAGGATGCAGTCCGTTCATGCACCCACACGTTCTGTACCCAACATTGGAGACAGGGGGCACTGTTGGTCTGTTTATCTTTTCATTTTGGAGGGAAATTTTTTGGTGGCCAATTCGTGACTGTTTTCAGACATGGTGTAACTGGTAACATGTAACGCAGTGTATTGACAGGTTTTCTTCTCTTCTTATCATCTAAAAGGGATAGCAAAGCACTTCCGCTACGGAAGCCAAGAGGATGCCCACGAGTTCCTGCGGTACACGGTGGATGCTATGCAAAAGTCCTGTTTACCTGGACCCAAGTGAGTGACATCCAACGTTCTTTGTGTTATAATTAGCATTGGTTATATAGCGAATGGTAATTTATTATTCGCTCCTACTGCTAAGTTGTAATGAGATATTTGCAGTGCATATTGGATTTACCTGTAGCTGTCTGATGTATAAGGTGAAAGTGGAGCATGTTTGAAGATACCCAAGAAATACTCGCAGAAATAATATATTTGATAATATTTTTTAAAAAGTAGTTTAAGAACAATAGTTGTAAAAAGTGTTTGATATTATTACTGCCATTGTTGTTTCTATAAAGTATTTTCTTTTCTTCAAAGATTGGACAGGCAAACACAGGCAACTACTTTTATCCACCAAGTGTTTGGTGGGTACCTTCGGTCCAGAGGTAAGTTATGGGGTTTAATCGTGTCTACTTTATTTTCTCTAACTTATTTTTCCCCTCTTCTTGTCAGATTTTGTACATTTTCATTCTACTGGACTAATTTTTATTACATTTTCTTTCCAGTTAAATGTTTAAACTGCAAAGCGGTTTCTGACACATTTGACCCCTTTTTGGATATTGCTCTAGAAATAAAGGTAATTACAAAAACGAGCCACTAAGATGAGCAGTGGACGACTTATGGTATTGAACCAAATGTAAGCAGTTCACCTTCCTTCTCTGTGCAGATGGCTCCCAGCATCACCAAAGCTCTGGAGCTGTTTGTCGAGCCAGAACAGCTGGATGGTGAAAATGCCTACAAGTGCTCAAAGTACGTTTTTTTTTTTGTTTGTTTGTTTTTTGTCGAAACACCAAGATCATGTGTTTGAACCATTGATCACTTTGTTCTTACCACTGAACATATGCTGCTTCTCAGGTGCAAAAAAATGGTGACAGCCTCAAAGAGATTTACCATCCACCGCAACCCTAATGTCCTCACCCTCGCACTTAAGCGTTTTGCAAATTTCACCGGAGGCAAAATTACAAAGGTCAGACCTGCCATATCTAAACTACTCTATTCAATTCATATTTCTTGCTGAACTATTTTCTTTATTACTTTTTTTTGCCCACAGGATGTGAAGTATCCAGAGTATCTAGATCTACGTCCCTTCATGTCTCAGTCCCAGGGAGAGTCCCAGGTTTACGCTCTGTACGCTGTGCTGGTCCACTCTGGGTTCAGCTGTCATGCTGGACATTACTTCTGCTATATTAAGGTACTGATGCAGCTGCACATCACTGTTTTGTTTCATCAGGCCATTTCTGTTGTTACAACATTCGGTCGGCAGCTCACTACAGCAGATAAGACTAAATTTATAGAGAGTAACATTCAAAAGTTGTCACTTTATACTGCATAGAATTAATGTTGAAAAAAGATGTTTGAGTTCAGGATTGAAATTCTGGAAATGTCATGACACAAAAGGAGTGGCAGTTTGTGGTCATACAGGTGGAAACAGAAATTATATCTTGGGATATTTTTTGTGTGACACAGGCGAGTAATGGCCAGTGGTATCAAATGAACGACTCCTCCGTGTCTGTCAGCGATATCAGGTCTGTTCTGAACTGTTCTGAGCAGGCCTACGTCCTCTTCTACGTCAAGTAAGTGCAATGTGCTCACTTTCAGTTGCCTTCAATGGGACAGTTGAATTGAATTAATACCTATTACATTTAGTTCTTTATTGTCACGATTACAGGAGATGTGCTCTCAAAATGTTCTAACATATGTCCATGTCTAATGTTCAGTATAATCTGTGTCTAATTTATGTTGGTGAACAAAGAACTAATGAGTCACCAAAATGTCTCTGATTCCAGATCCAGTGATGTGAAAAAAGCAGGCGACTACAGCCATGTGAGTGTCCACTCAGGAGTGCCCGGTCACTCCTCTCCACGGCCTGTGGCGACACCACGCATCAACACCGCCGTCCACCACCACAACAACAACAACAACAGTGGCTTTATTGGTCCACAGCTGCCCCCTCACATGACTAAGGTGCAGGACCCCAGAAAGGATACTTAACTCTGTTAATTGATGTGTTTTTAATGAAGTAGTAAATTAATATCTTGTGTTTTTTTAAACTAAAAATGAAAATATCTGTGAATCCAACTCAGAGTACACTCCATGTGAATGGGAATGGATCTCTGAGTGACTATCCTTCCAGCTCCAAGTCCAGCAGCACCAGTGGGAAACCCAGTCATGGACCACCCTCTTCCTCCACCGTCTCCCACTCCATCAGTCGTCCCTCAATAATCCCCGACCAGGACAAACGCCAGAAGCTCTCATTCTTCATTGGACATAACAAGCAGAACCGCTCGTCTTCTTCGGCCTCGTCCTCTTCCAGTTCCTCTTCTTCCTCCACATCTTCTCACAGTCATCCACCTTCCTTCTCCTCCTCCAGCAGCAGCTCCTCCTGCAGCAACTTTTCCTCCTCACAGTCTACCTCAAATGTTCAGTTTGTTCCTCGTCAGCTGAACCACACTAATGGCGTGTCGTGCAGTAATGGAGGTCACCACGCTGCAGGAAACGGATCATCACTTCTGGTTCCCTATAGTCAGGAATCCTCAGAGGATTCTGATCAGGAGATCAGTGGCACTGTGGACAAAAGTTCCTCAAAGTTGAATGGAAAGAACGGGAGAGGGGGTATCTTTGAAAAGTCTCCACAGCCAAAGGAATTGGGAGTTAACCATATAGGAAATGGATTCAATGGGTCAATGAACGGAGTCTCAAAGTTAGGACAAAATGGAAACCATTGTGGACAGCATAAAATCAATGGACACACCTCATCCTTTGAGCAGGTAAATAATGGAGTGTTTTAATTCTACAGGTTCGCACAGTGAAGTCAGAGTGATGATGATGTGTCGTGTCTTTGTTCCCTTTAGATTTCTGCCACTCTGTCCTCAGCTGCTTTGTCTTCTTCCACTGATGCTGATGCCGATTATAACCAACCAAGGTGAATACAACATGTAACTTAGTTTGGCAAATCCATCCTGACTGAGTAGCTGCTCTCGTCTTCAGGTATCACCACGATGAGATAACATTATATGGTTTGGTAACAAAGCTTTTCTCACTGGAAATGAAATGTCCAGGGAAACATAGGCATGTAGTCTGACTGAAAACCTAATGATTTAACAATACTTCTACTTAATTTATTTATAAGTGGCATTTGATTAGTGACAACTGGAACTAAATATTTACTGAACTCTTGTTTCTGCTTTTATTCTGTTCAGTAAAGAAACCAGTAATTCATCCAGGTCCCAGGGCCTCCAGTCTGCTGCCAGTGAAAGCCAGCACCTGTCCACTTTTCCAAGGGCTAAACCTGTATCTGAACCTCCGCCTCAGCACACAGGATCCTCCACCGTCAGTGTCTCACCTTCAGCCTCTGCTACAGTCACAGGCACCCACTCTGTTCCATCATCTCCTCCAACTCACAACGGCAACCCTGCGGCCTTAACAACATCATCAGACGATGGAACTCCTGCTACTCCACAAAAGGTTAACGGAGCTGCGAGTAAGGCCAAAGATCCACCACAGACAAATGGATCCTCAGAAGGCACCGAAGGACAAGAGGTCACCAAGGAGCAGCTCCATTCCAAGTCCGGTTTCCGAAGCAGCGAGAGACGTAGTTCTCGAGACAGAGACAGACTGAACTCTGAGAAGAGCAGAGACAGGGAGAGACATTACAGGGACAGGAGTCACAACAGAGACAGTGACGGGGATCGCTACTATCACAGGCGTGACTACAGAGATCAGCGCAACCACTACCGCTCAAACAAAGTCCGATGGCCTTCTCACAGTCGACACACTAGGGATGACGATCGTTACAACAAGGACGACCGCTACTACAGGGACGAGTATTATCATTCTTCACAGACTTACTACCATCCCAGGGAACGGGACCGGGACAGGTGTGCTCACCATTATCATTATGAAAAACCCAGAGAGGACTGGGACAGTGACAGGAGGGGGCGGGGGTATTCCCATTATGAGGAGTGTCGCAGCTCAGGACGCTTGTGCGACGACGGTCGGGAGTCTCGGGTGCTCCATGAAAAGAGCAACGGCAGGGCGTCAGAAAGGTTGAAGGGATCACCTCCCCGGGGTCACACTGCATCTAGATCAGCACCGAACTCAGATGACCATGATCACAAGAGGACGGGTGAATGTCGGAGCAAAGACAGTGACTACATGTCGGAGGCCCGTTACTGTAAAAAAACAAAAAAGAGCAAGAAAAAGAAGAAGTCAAAGGATAAAGACAGGAGCTACAGCAGGTGAGTGATGCTGCTCATGTTTCAGCCTTTATGGTGATTGGTGTTTTGTTCTGCAGTGGATAATAATCAATAGATTAATCAGTTCCAAAACCGGCTCCAGGTGTTGAATTTATTGTCCAGTTTCACATGACACCTTTTTTTTCTCCTGAAAGCTCTGAGACAGATTCAGACAAATCTGACACTACAAGAAAGAAAAAGAAGAAAAGCAAGAGGCAGTGGGACAGCCAGAGCCCAGGAGCCAAACGGAGCCGCAGGAGTAAGAGCAGGGAGCAAAGAGAGTGGGAGCGGGAGAAGGAGAGCTGCAGCAGACGTTACCACAACGACAGCGACGGCTTTTCTCCCACAAAGTGGCAGCACATGGACAATGCTGATGCCAGCAGTGACCACCCTCCTGCCTCCCACTCTGGAATAAGCAACGGTTCAACTTACCCCAACCTCAACGGCCACACAGGTAGGTAAGACGAGTCATCCTCAGCTAAAGGGCTTCTTTAGAGCCTGCAGGCTCTAAGAACTTGTTCTGTTTTTGTAGGAAACGGTTACATTCGAACCAACGGTAACACCCACAAATTCTCCAGTGGCCTGAAACACTGACACTGTGAGTGGCTCCTATTTTACACTTTTACCCTATATCTGTCTGGGATGATATACATTTGAAGGTTGATTACACTTTGTGATGGTGAAGACCCCTGTGTACATTTGCTGCTGACATAAAAACAGCTCCGTCTTCTGTCTGGTGTGAAAACGTCAACCATTCACTTTATTTCGATTGTTGACGATCAACTCTCAGATGTGAAGCAGCAGCAGCTACAGTCAGGCAGAATAAAATGAACCAACACCAGTATCGTGAAACAAAAATTGTGTTGCTTCAGTGTATCAGTATTTTCTTACACCACTACGTGAAATCCTGTAAAATTGTTATTTTATTAGACACAATTTTCTGTTGTATGAACCTGTACATTAATTTGAACTCTGTGTCTTTTGTCATCAACAGTCACCTTGTTATAGTTTATTAACCCTGACCCCCTGCTTTTTTTTTTTGCTTGCAAAAAATTCAATGAAATTTCTTTTTCATTTCAGGAACTATTTTATTAACAGAAGAAGGAAGAGAGAAACTCTCTGACCTGGTGCTTCTCCATTGAGAAAATAACGTTTTTACTGCGTGTAAAAACGTGAAGTGTTGAAAAACTTTCTTTTTTTTTTCCTTTAAATTTTTTAAGGCATTGGTTTATTTTACCATAACTATATTAATAATAATTACGATTTAAAAAAAAAACTCATCTTGTTGAACATTTTTGAACATTAAAGTAATTAATATATTCTTGTTGGATCACAAACAAAAGCCTGGAGCTTAAACATCTCAACTGCTGCTCAGTGGAACTCAGGACTTCAAAACTAGAACTCAATGACACTAACATCTGGGACATCCACCTGCTTCAGATGAAAACAAAACACAAGTGGGAATGACCATAAGACAAGGAGGAACTGTAAGTCAAGATGTCAATATATACATACATAAATATATCCAAATACATAATTATAGAGAGATGCAACGTTTTGGAATTTTCACCAAAAGAAAAAAACGTGTGACGTTAATGAGTGAGCCAGAGAGGGGCAGTGCTGGGAACAAGGCGCAGCTGACAGATACCTCCACTTCAAACCTGGACAGACTTGAGGACATTTTCCCAATTGTAACTTTGTCGTTTTGTTTGTTTCCATGAAGCTCTGAAGCCTAAGATTCACACTCTGTACTTTTTCAAACTGTTAGCAAACAAGACGTTGATTTTTTTTTTCTCTCGTTTTTCCTCTCTCTCTCTTTATATATATATCTTTCACTCTTATTTCTCACATTTTTTACATCGTATGTTAAAAAAACAAAATTTATCATAGCTGTGGACCATTTCTGTTTGCTTTTAATGAATTATACAGAATTTTTCGTCTTCTAGCAACATAAAATACTGTGAATTTAAGTTTCTCAACTGTACTATCAGTTATTTTTATATATTTGTGTGTATACATGTATATATATATATATATATATATATATATATATATATATATATATATATACATATATATATTAAAAATCCTGTATCAGGATTAGCAGTACATGTGTTGTTGATTTGCTTTGTTTTTAGAAAAAAATTCACGTTTATTTTTAGTCCCTCAACCATAGACTATATAAAAGAAGTGGATGAAGCTGTCTTCACCCATCTGCTTGTAGCCTATGCTTTGGAAGCATCACTGAGGATGTTTTTATTGTAGGTTTTTTCCACCTCAGAGACATAGAAAAACTCCTGTTCATTATAGTTTAGCATGTGAGGATTTATACACAATGTACAAGGTTAAAAAAAACAGGCCTTAAAATACATTTGTTATTGTCAACAGTTGTATTTGCTTTTCTGCCTTTGACGGTGTTTACAAACAGCACGGACGTGTATGAACAAATGCTGATTTACTGATGGGTGGTGTTAGTTTTAGAGCTTGCTGCTGTTACTATTCTATACTGGAACAGAACGCTCACACTGAGGTGACGACACAGTCGGGACTGAAACTGAAGATGTGTCTTATTCAGGTTTTATTAGAGCTGCACTGCATAGGTTTTGATATCATACATAATACATGTGTGGAAACGTCAGAATGACCTTCAGGTCAACACATGTTTATTCCTACAAAAATAAAATAGGTCAGTGCTATTTCCTTACTGTGGCACAATTCAAGAAAATATTGAATTTTGGATTCACTTGTTGACCTGCGCTTTCTTATCAAATGGGTTAGTTTTTCTAAACTTTATGCAATGCAGCTTTAATTCCACACACATTCTCCTGCTAAACCACCAAAGAGCTACAGTTTCCTTATTATCTGCAGTATATACACACACACGCACACAGTTCTCTGATCATAATGCGTTTTTTTTTTTATTCAGAGTATTCAGGTTTAGGAGATTTCCAAACAAACATCAAACCTGGAAGCTAAAGTAAAACTGAGGATTTGAGGTGGTTTGATCAGAGCTGGCCCCATCACATGATTGGATTTCACAGTTTTGTCAAACCCCTTTTTCTTCTCTTTTCTTCTCTATTTTTTTCCTGCTCTTCATCATGATTCCAGGAAATGTCACCTTCTCACCACATCACGTCGTTGTCCTGTTTGTGGACTGAACTGTTTAACTTAGAGATTAACGGGTACTGGCTCTGACTCTGTTAATGATGAACATGCTACATTAACACAACAAAGAACAAAAAAAAATTAACTAGCACTATGTACATTATATATTCTACATGCATCATGTAACTGAATGAGAGCGGGGGAACTGCCTCCTGTCAAACCGTAAACAAATAAATACAGGAATGAACTGAGGCACAGAGGTGGCTCTTCAATGTGTAACAGAATAGAACCGAGATGATCAGAATGTATGAAAATTAGCTTAGAACAGGTGAGAACACCACTAAATGTTTGGTAATGTTCTGCAAAGTGGTTTAAATCAAAAGTGTATCACAGAGTCAGTGACATCAGACCAGCTGATTTAGAAAAAAAAGAGTTCTTATGTAGATGTTAATAAAAACTTCCAGGTGAAAGGAATGTGTCACTGGACACAGGTCCTCCCTGTGAATTTGTAGTGAAGAATTCTTAGTTCCATATACGTCCTACAGAGGGCGACGTTGCCTCAGACAAATTTTATCACAAAAATATCCTTGAATTCCAGACATGGCTGCTGCTCCTCCAGTCCTTATCCTTAGAGACAGTGCTCTTCCTCTCTTGTCCAGAGTCCGTCCTGCACCGTCACAGATTCGCATTCACCTCAGGTCCAAACATCACCTGATCTGGTTCAGTCCAGTCTGAGTCTCTGAGTCATTTCTTATTGGCTATCCTGCGTTTTCTGGTGGCCAACATGTCGTAGAAAGGATCTCTGCTAATACTTGCCCTGTGGACAGAAGATGGAGAAAATAATTAGTACTTTAGTTCTAGACTCCGAAGCCACCAGGTGGAGCACTAGTAGGCATAGTAACGTTACAGCAGGAAGGTCAGTGTGTTGAACAACAGATCGACCCTAAGCCAATCTGTGGGGACTTGTTCTTTTCTCCATGTTCTCCAGCTTTCAGCTCTCACTCTTAGAACCTGCCGTAGGTGGAGAAGGTTGTTTGGAGACCAGGGTGTGGACGGTTGTTTGAGAGTCTATGTTCAGTTACAAAGTTACTGTCCCAAAGTGTGTGCTTCATTAGATCAGTCCAATTGTGTGTTTTTATTTCTTTTTCAGATTCTTTATTTGCCGTTGACTTGACTGGCAGCCAGACTGAGTGATCTGCCGTGTTCCCAGCAGCATAACAGCGGACACACTCAGACTTCCTGTCACACACATTAGTGTGTCACCACAAGATCAACTGTTTCCACCCAGGCAGATGAGTCAGGTGTGTGTGTGTGTGTGTGTGTGTGTGTGTGAATCTGCTGACCACAGGACAGTCTGCCGCCGCAGCAGCTGAGTCCAGTGAATGAAGCAGAGCAGCTTCTGTCTCCACCAGTGATAGTTTAATTTCTTTTTTACACAGCCTGTTACACCGAGGGTTCTGATTATGTTCTCGTGTTTTACCTTCTATTCTTAATGTTCCAGTCATGTGGACAATAATCAGCTGGTGTGTGGTCTAATGATGACTTGGTAGCTTATAGATCTGGGCTCTATTCGTCTCGTGCTCCCCCGCCCCTTCATTTGTTGCCTTTCTCTACTGTTACTCCAGTCATGTCCTTGTCTCCTTGTCACCGCTGTCTCACTGTCCTAATTCATGTCCAATACCTCCCTCACTTACTTCTCTGCCGCTTCTCTCTTCTTTGCGCAGAACTCGTTCTTCTGCAGGCTCTCTGTCCAATCACAAGGCTTAAAGATGCTAATGTTTTGTAGAACTGTTTCCAAGGATGCACAAACGCACTAATTTGACCTCTGACCCTGAGTTGTTGATGTACAAAGGTCAAAGGCCTCAAAAGCGCTTTGAGGCCTGGAATAGAGGTGTGAAATGCATCACACATGGATGTGGGTCAACGGGAGGACAGCAGACACTTCAGTGTCCCAGGACCAGCTCTCCCTCTCGTTCTCTCTCTCTCTCTCTCTCTCTTTCTTTCTCTCTCTCTCTCTCTCTGGGGTTGAAGCTACTCGGCTGCAGAAAGCTTCACTTTGATCTAATCCAGAGACGTCCGTCAATGCTGAGTGGATTCTTAATGTCATTACAGCAGGGAGGAGAATGTGATGTGATTATCTTTGCTCTGACATCGATTACATTAGTCTGTCAGGCTGCAGCAGAGTGGATGATAAGCAGTGAGTTGATCAATTAGCAGACAGGTCCAGGTTACTGCTGCTCCTCTGCTCCTCACTGCTTCATCTGACCTGCTTTAAATGAACCTGACTTCAAGGTTCTTGGTAACTTCACTACTACCACTTTTCTCCCTCTTCTCCACCACCCTCATCTTCCTCCTCATCCTTCCTGCCCCTCCGTCCATCCTCCTTCATTCACGCATGTGTCTTCTGGCTCCGCCCTGCTGACCTTCAGTCCTCTGCAGGTTCTCCTCCCCCTGCTCCCCACTCTCCCCTCTGACTGGATTGTCAACATATATTTTCTGAGGTTCTAAACTTCTGTTGTTATTGTGAAACCAGCAGAGCATTTCCTGTCTCTCCTGCAGCTTCACCCTGCAACCGCAGCCTGCAGCCATTATGTACGGTCTATGATGTCGTGACGGCGCCTGAGTAGGTGTGTGTTCTGTCTGCACATGTAAGTGTTTGCTCTGCACTAATCAAACGGAAGTCACCTCTGAGTGTGAATTGTGAGGAAGAGTGAGAACCAGAGTCACACTAAGTCACCAGTTCGTGTGTGTTGGTCAGCCTGTGTGTGATTAGGCCTACAGTCCTGTGTTTGTGGAGGCACGGGGGGGTCTCTCACAGTCAAGGTCAGACATGAGAACGTCCCACATGGGAGCCACTGGGTCATTGGCTAAGTGCAAGTGTAAATGGATCTGCACTAATGACCCCCCCCTCCAAAGCTCCCACCCCCACTCCTCCTTACTTGATGGATTTGATCCACTCCTCCTTCTCCTCCGGCGTGGGGGCTGATATCCTGTACACCACATGGTTGCCCTCCACCACTCGTCCGTCCGCCTCTGTCTTACAGGCTTTGATCACCTGACCTTTGTGGTTGGGGTTGTAGAGCTCGAAGCAGTTCTAGAGACACATCATATCGACTGATAAACGTGGTGGAGATTTTTGTTTTAAATTTGGAAATTGAACCTGCTGTGAAAGACGGGGGGCGTCGTGTGAAGCAGCTCCTTACAGGTTTCCTGGGCTCGTCCACTTCTCTGATACTGAGGTTTTCCAGAGGAATGATCCCTCGAGGCTCTTTGTCCTAAAGACACAGGTACAACGATACAGACAGAGCTCAGCAACACTGCTCCACTGACTCAGGACCAGTGTCTTTTTGTCACCAAGGGTCAGTGGTCACTGGTGGTATAAGTGGTATAAGTATAAAAAATACTGTTCAACAGTCTTCAAACAAACTTCAAAACAAACAGAAGAAGAGGATTACCAAATATGATTTTTTTAAGTATGTGCTTTATACAGTAGTGTGCCCCCTACTGGCATTCATATGTAATCTAGCAAATCTGAAAGGAAAGGAAGGTGAACTCCTTGTCATTGTGACACAGCCCACCACTGCACACAGCCAAATGTGACCTCTGTTCTGATTCACCATATTGAACAGTGGGCAGCAGTGTGTGTGGACGGTGCCATGCTCAGTGGTAACTTGGCAGCTGGTGGACTCAAACCTGAAAACTTTCCAGACCCCAGTCCGCTTCCTTAACCACTAAGCCACCACTGCCCCCTTTGGTGTTTACAGAATAATGGGACGGCCACCAGACACGGACAACTATGGCTGGCATTATTTATTTATTATATTTATATAATTATTATAAAATATATCTGTCAAATCATAACCAGTCTGTTTCTGCAGCCTTTGCAGGATTTAAAAGTGAGCATTCGATTTGCCAGGAAAAACTGAAAAAAACATAAACTGACCCTTTAAAGGCCACAGGAGATTTTTAAACATCCTGGTCCTGTAGGGAACAGCACTCCAGGGACACCTTAGCCTCCACCGTCCAGTGAATAGTATTGTTTGTAGAAGCCAGATGTTAAGTGTGTGTGTGTGTGTGTTGGGGGACCAGACCTTGAGGCACAGCCCTGTGTCGAGCTTGTCATCTCCCCCCTAATGAGGGGACACTGTGGTGGGAGGAAGTGCTGGAGGACGACAGATCACAGCTCCCTCTGTGTGTGCCGTGTACTCCACTGCTGTGTGAGTGTGAGCACGGGTCGGGGCAGGATGTGTGTTCTCAGAAATGGGGATGTTGTAATGCTGAGGTGCCGTCTTTGAGGGAAGGCCTCAGTTTATGTCACAGCAGCCGCGATGTCCAGATGTGCGCCATACTGACTCTACAGATGTTTCCCATAATGCCTTGTGTTGATTAGTGGAGTGGGGTTTATTTTAGATGAAAGTGTGGCAGAGATTGAAGCCTCTCTGAGAGTGTGGACATGTTCTAATCAGACTGTGAGGACACACTGGTCCAGGTCCAGGTCAAGACAGCAGAGTATAGAACACAAGAACTGGACCAGTTCCTTCCAAGGGCAGTTGTACTTTGTCAATAAGCCCCCCGTTACTGCAGTACTCACTGTTGTGTATTCAAAGTAGTAGAGGCAGTTGTCGGTCAGAATGAACCAGCGTCTCTTCCACGTCTTCACTCGCCCCCCTGTGGAGACAAACACCACAACTCTTTGATTTCACTCTCCAGATGCTGAGATTTTGTTTGATCAAGTTCTGGTTCAGTTCTGGTCAACCTGCACTGGGACTATGTACAACACGTGGCTCTAAACCTCATCACCTGTCTTCATCATGAGGCTCAATCAGAGGTTTGATTCTCCCAGAAGTCCAGACTCCAGACCAGAGCAGGTGGACAGGCAGGAGACGAAAACAGTGAGTGTGAAAACTGAACGACTGCTGACTGATGAGATTATACAGTGACAGTCAGTGAGTCTGAGTTTATTACACAAATTAAGCAGATGAATTAACTGTTTTTCTCTCTCTCTCTCTCTCTCTCTCTGGGGTTGAAGCTACTCGGCTGCAGAAAGCTTCACTTTGATCTAATCCAGAGACGTCCGTCAATGCTGAGTGGATTCTTAATGTCATTACAGCAGGGAGGAGAATGTGATGTGATTATCTTTGCTCTGACATCGATTACATTAGTCTGTCAGGCTGCAGCAGAGTGGATGATAAGCAGTGAGTTGATCAATTAGCAGACAGGTCCAGGTTACTGCTGCTCCTCTGCTCCTCACTGCTTCATCTGACCTGCTTTAAATGAACCTGACTTCAAGGTTCTTGGTAACTTCACTACTACCACTTTTCTCCCTCTTCTCCACCACCCTCATCTTCCTCCTCATCCTTCCTGCCCCTCCGTCCATCCTCCTTCATTCACGCATGTGTCTTCTGGCTCCGCCCTGCTGACCTTCAGTCCTCTGCAGGTTCTCCTCCCCCTGCTCCCCACTCTCCCCTCTGACTGGATTGTCAACATATATTTTCTGAGGTTCTAAACTTCTGTTGTTATTGTGAAACCAGCAGAGCATTTCCTGTCTCTCCTGCAGCTTCACCCTGCAACCGCAGCCTGCAGCCATTATGTACGGTCTATGATGTCGTGACGGCGCCTGAGTAGGTGTGTGTTCTGTCTGCACATGTAAGTGTTTGCTCTGCACTAATCAAACGGAAGTCACCTCTGAGTGTGAATTGTGAGGAAGAGTGAGAACCAGAGTCACACTAAGTCACCAGTTCGTGTGTGTTGGTCAGCCTGTGTGTGATTAGGCCTACAGTCCTGTGTTTGTGGAGGCACAGGGGGGTCTCTCACAGTCAAGGTCAGACATGAGAACGTCCCACATGGGAGCCACTGGGTCATTGGCTAAGTGCAAGTGTAAATGGATCTGCACTAATGACCCCCCCCTCCAAAGCTCCCACCCCCACTCCTCCTTACTTGATGGATTTGATCCACTCCTCCTTCTCCTCCGGCGTGGGGGCTGATATCCTGTACACCACATGGTTGCCCTCCACCACTCGTCCGTCCGCCTCTGTCTTACAGGCTTTGATCACCTGACCTTTGTGGTTGGGGTTGTAGAGCTCGAAGCAGTTCTAGAGACACATCATATCGACTGATAAACGTGGTGGAGATTTTTGTTTTAAATTTGGAAATTGAACCTGCTGTGAAAGACGGGGGGCGTCGTGTGAAGCAGCTCCTTACAGGTTTCCTGGGCTCGTCCACTTCTCTGATACTGAGGTTTTCCAGAGGAATGATCCCTCGAGGCTCTTTGTCCTAAAGACACAGGTACAACGATACAGACAGAGCTCAGCAACACTGCTCCACTGACTCAGGACCAGTGTCTTTTTGTCACCAAGGGTCAGTGGTCACTGGTGGTATAAGTGGTATAAGTATAAAAAATACTGTTCAACAGTCTTCAAACAAACTTCAAAACAAACAGAAGAAGAGGATTACCAAATATGATTTTTTTAAGTATGTGCTTTATACAGTAGTGTGCCCCCTACTGGCATTCATATGTAATCTAGCAAATCTGAAAGGAAAGGAAGGTGAACTCCTTGTCATTGTGACACAGCCCACCACTGCACACAGCCAAATGTGACCTCTGTTCTGATTCACCATATTGAACAGTGGGCAGCAGTGTGTGTGGACGGTGCCATGCTCAGTGGTAACTTGGCAGCTGGTGGACTCAAACCTGAAAACTTTCCAGACCCCAGTCCGCTTCCTTAACCACTAAGCCACCACTGCCCCCTTTGGTGTTTACAGAATAATGGGACGGCCACCAGACACGGACAACTATGGCTGGCATTATTTATTTATTATATTTATATAATTATTATAAAATATATCTGTCAAATCATAACCAGTCTGTTTCTGCAGCCTTTGCAGGATTTAAAAGTGAGCATTCGATTTGCCAGGAAAAACTGAAAAAAACATAAACTGACCCTTTAAAGGCCACAGGAGATTTTTAAACATCCTGGTCCTGTAGGGAACAGCACTCCAGGGACACCTTAGCCTCCACCGTCCAGTGAATAGTATTGTTTGTAGAAGCCAGATGTTAAGTGTGTGTGTGTGTGTGTTGGGGGACCAGACCTTGAGGCACAGCCCTGTGTCGAGCTTGTCATCTCCCCCCTAATGAGGGGACACTGTGGTGGGAGGAAGTGCTGGAGGACGACAGATCACAGCTGCCTCTGTGTGTGCCGTGTACTCCACTGCTGTGTGAGTGTGAGCACGGGTCGGGGCAGGATGTGTGTTCTCAGAAATGGGGATGTTGTAATGCTGAGGTGCCGTCTTTGAGGGAAGGCCTCAGTTTATGTCACAGCAGCCGCGATGTCCAGATGTGCGCCATACTGACTCTACAGATGTTTCCCATAATGCCTTGTGTTGATTAGTGGAGTGGGGTTTATTTTAGATGAAAGTGTGGCAGAGATTGAAGCCTCTCTGAGAGTGTGGACATGTTCTAATCAGACTGTGAGGACACACTGGTCCAGGTCCAGGTCAAGACAGCAGAGTATAGAACACAAGAACTGGACCAGTTCCTTCCAAGGGCAGTTGTACTTTGTCAATAAGCCCCCCGTTACTGCAGTACTCACTGTTGTGTATTCAAAGTAGTAGAGGCAGTTGTCGGTCAGAATGAACCAGCGTCTCTTCCACGTCTTCACTCGCCCCCCTGTGGAGACAAACACCACAACTCTTTGATTTCACTCTCCAGATGCTGAGATTTTGTTTGATCAAGTTCTGGTTCAGTTCTGGTCAACCTGCACTGGGACTATGTACAACACGTGGCTCTAAACCTCATCACCTGTCTTCATCATGAGGCTCAATCAGAGGTTTGATTCTCCCAGAAGTCCAGACTCCAGACCAGAGCAGGTGGACAGGCAGGAGACGAAAACAGTGAGTGTGAAAACTGAACGACTGCTGACTGATGAGATTATACAGTGACAGTCAGTGAGTCTGAGTTTATTACACAAATTAAGCAGATGAATTAACTGTTAATGAAGATTTTCATGATTGAAACAGAAGCCAACCATCTGCCTACACAGTTGGATTAAACTGGACTACTGGGATTAACGCCTATTCTGTATAATGAGGTCTATGCCTGTGTGAAAATGTTGTCAAAATCTGGCCTGGTGGTTCAAATGTGGCACATAGATTGGCACGAAACACAGTAATTGTTTTCCCCTGATCTAACTCCACCTCCAATGAAAGTCATGTGGCCTTTGTTCCACAAAAGCATGGCTGCCTACATGCATGTGAGGTGTACAGTGGTCCAAGTGTAACAACATGTTTGCTGACTTTACAGCAGCAGTTACCATTGTCATCAATATGTAATGTTGAACTGACCCAGATTTGTACTGCTGTTTTGACTAAAACCTGACATCAGCGCTGCATTATTTATCATAACCTTCACCTGAACACAGCCACCGAACTGACTGTCTCTATACAGATGATATTCTTCTGTTTTGTTAACTTATAGTTATTTATGCCTAACATAGGGCAATTGTTCGGCAAGCTTTTAGCAATTTGTGCTATATTTGACAAACTGTTTTAGGCTATTCTTATAGCTATACTTATTCTTGGACCAACCCTTAGATCTTAGCTATTTTTGGGCTATTTGTTTAAACTAAATTTTAGTTTTTCAGGCAAACACTGAGCCACCTATTGGCTGTTATTATTTAAATATGTCTTGGAAGGTTTCTGTCATGCTTGGTGATGATGATGGAGTCAGACTCAGCAGCAGGCTTGTTTGAACAGTGTAGGGTGTTATGGGAGCTTATGGAGCTTCAGCTGCAGCAGCTGTGTGTGCGAGTGTGTGTTTATGGCACACTGAAATGTAGCCCTTCATTAAGCAGATGATCCTCTGATGGTTGGAAAAGAACATGAATGTAAAAGATGTGGCAGCAGCTGATATCTGGAGTAAAGAGCAGAGCAGGGAGAGTGGCTGATGGACAAATGTCATCTGGATGATTCAAGCAGCCCATTTATTGAAGCTGAAGAGTATGACTGCATGTTGTGGTCAACTCAGGAGCTGTGTGAGGCTCAGGACTGTCTCTAGTGGCAGAACGGTGGAATTTATGGTGGACTCAACAGGAAAACAGCAAAGATCGAAATAAAGTCAGGTTTCAGATTGTTTCAGTTTAGCTTTCGTTAGCTGGACTGAGGTTGGCCTAGTTGGGGTAAAGTGGTGCTACCTTAGATATGTTTGGGCTTTAATTACCTGCATTAGCTACAGCAAACCTTACAACTTTTTTTCCTTTGAAAGCTACAAAATAAATATGGCCCAGAGCTACTTACGTTATGAATCATCATTTCATAGCTAATTCAAGATAATATAAGATTTCCTTGCCTGAACATTTACAATATGTTACTGTCTACATGTCCCATTTAGTATTAGAACAGCCCCAAATTATTATTATTATAGTTATTGTTATTATTATTCATTGGCAGTCCACAAAGAACATCCAGGTAATCAAGGCCCAGTACTGTTCCTCCAATGTGCCATTTGAGGGCAGTGTGTGTGTGTGTGTAATATTGATTCATTAAGTGATTCTGGCTGGAACTTGATGATAGTTGCTGTTGCACGTTTGAGCCACTGGAGGGCGAGTCCTGTAGACAAGCTGTTGGCTGGACATGGTTGTTGACAGAGCTAAACCGAACAACCGACCAAATTTTTTTAACAAGATTTCATCATGAAATGAATCTGGTGATCTGTTTGCTGCATTTTCCTGGGTGCCTTGAACGCACCATAGTGTAGCGCATGTGTATTATGTTCTGTCCTCTCATTATTTTTGGCTTGTTTGGTCGAGTTCTTCCCCAATCAGTCGGCAGGTTCTGACAGCAGTATCTACTAAACCCCGTTGTTGGTTTGGACTCACATCACCAAGGTTGACTGCAGGGCAACTTTTGATTGATAACTTAATGGCAAATAACCATTTTGTGATGGAAGAGGGCAGGACAACTGTCTATTTTGATTGGATAGAAATTTAAGCAGACTTGCTAAGAGGCCAATTAAGTTTTTCAACTTCATGTATGATTCATTAAAGGGTCGGCGAGCTACATTTAGTGACAAGTTGGAGACCTCTTAACAGTAAGCATAGCATAAGGATAGTGTTCCTGTTGGTAGTGGACTAAGTTTTTGTTGTTGGCGTGACCACTTCATTATACTGCAGGGTCTAAGGTTTGGTCTGTGGTCAGTCCTGTCAGTGTCCTTAAACCTCCCCCTGGGCTACAAGTGTTTGGACGAGCCCTGAGCACCATCCAGTTTCCTCAGGAGTCAGGATGCAGGTAGAATGACCTCCACTTGACCTCTAACTCACCTCCTGTTCAACTCAAACGACACTAAATCAATTCTAAGGGCCGGCCTTATCTTATTGGCCCAGAAGCAGCCCTGATACGAGCAACCAATTACATGAGGTGACCACGGTGTTCCACAGTCTGCAGTGCTACAGCGGCAGCAGCAGCCAATGCCAGCGTGAGGTCACTCTGTAATGTAAGCGGGTGGAGAAACAGAGGAGGAAGGAGCGTACCTACCTCCTATTACAGAGAGATAAGGAGGAGGAGCAGCCACCACAGAAAAGAAACAAAATACACACAAACAGTGAGGGATCAACAAATGAGACGACAGCGAGCGCCAAAAATATCACCGCGGACACGACAAGGAGGAGTAGAGGGAGGTGATATAAAGCAGGAAATGAGATCCATGTGACACAAACTCTGGTACTCACCCAGCTTTAGGAGCCAGCCTTCTCTGTCAGGGTTGAAGAAGGTGTGCGTCAGATCATTCCCATCATCCTCTGGGATTTTGAAAGGCTCATTTTTGATGCTGTCGTAAAGGTTCTGCCGATAGAGGAGGGACAAAAACATTCCAATGAATCACCCACACAGATATGTCTACATGGTGGGAGATGGGGGAGAGGGGCGGGATAAGTCCTCACCCTGAGCAGCTCCTCTGGCAGGTCTCCTCCTTCGTTGATGCCTCTGTTCATGGAGATGAATCTTTCCACAGGAGGTTTGTCTCTGACGTTGGGGTTGTGCAGGCTGGTGTTCAACATGATGATGGCGAACGACAGCACGTAGCAGGTGTCTGTGGGCCAACAGGGCAGGTTTGTTAGTTAGCTAGTGAGCCTTTAGCTATTTGGCTGTGTTTTGAGCTAACCTTAGTGTTTTTACCAAAGCTTTAACCTTACTGTTGTCATTTTCAGGCTGTTTGGCCTTTTTTAACAGATCTTTGGTAATATACTAAAAGTTAATTTAATTTCCTGGGATTAAGTCTCCAACCCACGCGCTGTCCCCGTCTCTCTGTCCCCTCTGTCTCTAAATGATTTAGCTCCTCTTGTTGTTGCCGTCTTCAGCTGAACACGCCCTAGCTCAGCTCCGATCACTGAGGCGGTCAGGTGGTCTCCTCCTGAATTCTGGGTGTTTGATGGTGGATGTTGACTCTGATCCACAGCCACTGTGACTGTTATGTTAACCATTACAGTCCTGATGCAGACCCTCAGGCGGTGTTAGCATTACTGTCTGTTAGTCTCTGAGTCATCACACTGACACACATTAGTCATCACATGAAGGTCACGCTGGACAAATAGTCCAGTTTAGAATTGATTCAAATGAGATGATGATGATGACGAGGAGGAGGTGCTACAGTCGCTTATATCTCACAGATATCGGAGAGTATTTGGCTTTTTTAACACTTTTATACTTACAATTACCTAAAATAGTTTATTAAATGTTTTAAAATGACGTTTCAGCTGAGAATGAACTTTTCCTGAACTTATATGTAGTTGAATGACTAATCGTTTTCTTCTGATTTTGTTTATAGTCCTCTGCCCAATTCTTCTTTTTGTTGCTAACCTTTAGCTGTTATCTGTTATTATTTCTGGTATCTTTTAGAAAATGGATATAATTTTTGACTATCCTGTGTTTACCTGTTAGCTCAACATTAATTGTTTTGTGGGTACTAATTTGCACGTATCTTCAGCCTGACTCTTACTTTTGTCTAGTTTGTACTAGTAGTAACCAGTAATAACAGTAACCAGCTGTGTAATAACTGTCATCACAGCCACCTGTGTGCTCTGACTACCTGTCCATTAGTCTCACTGGTGCGTCACCCAGTGTGTTCACCTGGTGCGTCACCTGGTATGTCACCTGGTATGTCACCTGGTGCGTCACCTGGTATGTCACCTGGTGCATCACCTGGTATGTCACCTGGTGCATCACCTGGTATGTCACCTGGTGCATCACCTGGTATGTCACCTGGTGCATCACCTGGTATGTCACCTGGTGCATCACCTGGTATGTCACCTGGTGCATCACCTGGTATGTCACCTGGTGCGTCACCTGGTATGTCACCTGGTGCATCACCTGGTATGTCACCTGGTGCATCACCTGGTATGTCACCTGGTATGTCACCTGGTATGTCACCTGGTGCATCACCTGGTATGTCACCTGGTGCATCACCTGGTATGTCACCTGGTGCGTCACCCGGTATGTCACCTGGTGCGCCGCCTGCTGCGCGCCCTGGCGCGCCACCTAGTGCGTCACCTGGTGCGTCACCTAGTGCGTCACCTGGTACGTCACCCGGTGTGTCACCCGGTGTGTCACCTGGTGCCCCACCTGGCGTGCCACCTGGTGCGCCACCTGGTGCGTCACCTGGTGTGCCCCCTGGTGCGTCACCTGGTGCGTCCCCTGGTATGTCACCTGGTGCCCCACCTGGTGTGCCTCCTGGTGCGTCACCTGGTGCGTCACCCGGTGCGTCACCCGGTGTGTCACCCGGTGTGTCACCTGGGGCGCCACCTGGTGCGTCACCTGGTGCCTCACCTGGTGCGTCACCTGGTGCGCCACCTGGTACGTCACCTGGTGCGTCGCCTGGTATGTCACCTGGTGCGGCACCTGGTATGTCACCTGGTGCCCCACCTGGTGTGCCTCCTGGTGCGTCACCTGGTGCGCCACCTGGTGTGTCACCTGGTGCGCCACCTGGTGCGCCACCTGGTGCGTCACCCGGTGTGTCACCCGGGGTGTCACCTGGTGCCCCACCTGGTGTGCCTCCTGGTGCGTCACCTGGTGCGCCACCAGGTGCGTCACCAGGTGCGTCACCCGGTGCGTCACCGGGTGTGTCACCCGGTGCGTCACCTGGTGCGTCACCTAGTGCGTCACCTGGTGCGTCACCTAGTGCGTCACCTGGTACGTCACCCGGTGTGTCACCCGGTGTGTCACCTGGGGCGCCACCTGGTGCGTCACCTGGTGCCTCACCTGGTGCGTCACCTGGTGCGTCACCTGGTGCCTCACCCGGTGCGTCACCTGGTTATATAAGGCCCTCTCCTTCACTCTGTCCTCGTTGGGTCATTGTGACTGTAGTGTTTCCACGGTAACTGTGTTCCTGTGTTCCTGATTCTTTGCTTCCTTCCTGTTGCTCCTGCCTGGTCCTGTGTCTGGTGAGGTTTTGAATAAACCTTCTGCACCTGATCCACGTCTCTCTAGTGCTGTGTTTGGGTCCTGCCTGTTTCTTGGTTAACTAGAACGTAACACTAACTTGTGTTTTGTTTCCTCACGGTTCATTCTAGAAGCCTGTGGTCTTTGCTGTGTGTCTGACCTGTGGACTGGAAGACCCCTGGGTTGCACTGACAGTACCGGGAGGCGAAGGCCTCCATCATTCTGTCAATCTTCTGGGCTTCACCTGGTAAACGGAAGCTCCACAGGAACTGCCTGTCAGAGACACAAGACACCACCGGGTGAGNCTCCTGACCCCCCTCCTCAGGTCTGACCTCAGTGCTTGGACGAGGTTGAGGTCTGCAAACTCATGGAGCTCCACAAAGGCCTGCAGCACCTTGATGTTGAAGTCGTCCCTGGTGGAGAAGAAGAGAAAACACAAGAGTTATTACACTTCAAAGGAAAGCCCAGAGGACAACGGAGAGCAGAAGACACAGAGGAGGACAAACACGTTTCCTGCTTTAAATCTTTGAACCGGAATTCCTTCCTTTTCCTCCACATTCCTGTCATGGTTGTGGCCTCACTGGTACCAAACGCCAAAGACATCTGGATCGGATTTAAACAGCTGGACAGAACTGAAGTGTGTGTGTGTGTGTGTGTGTGTGTGTGTGTGAGTCCAAACCCACGCAGCTTTGTTTGACCATCAGAGGAAGTTTAAGAGGAGACTTGACAGCTGCTCTGAGGCTGTGGTCACTGGGCTCTGACCAGGTTCTGTTCTACACAGTCTCCACTTTTGACTGCAGTGTGAATACAGTCGTATGTTCTGGAAGGTTCTTCGTTTAGTTGTATATAACAGAACACAGCAGCTCCTGTGATTGAAGACTGAGAACCTCTCCCTATGTCCTTCTTTTACACACATCCCGCCAAATGCACACACACACACACACTGATCAGTATTTAAATATAGGTTTCTCCTCCTTGCATAAGCTTAATTAGAGATAATGAGTGAGTGTGAAGCTGGAGCCTGTGTTTACTACGATTAACTCCGTGGGTCGTTTGTCTCTTTGATGATTCTTCATGAAGAAAGAGGAGTCCCCAGAGCTGACACACACACACACACACACACACTCTGTCTGTATTCCAGCCTTGTTCTGGGAGCACGTGTGTGTGCTCCATTGTTTCAGCTACAGTGTGGCTTTTATTTACATTGTTGCCGACTCAGCACCTCAGGCTGGGCTTAATGTGATTTCCTGCAAAGGTGAAAAGGTCAAAGATCCTCCACCTTTTATCCTGGTCAATTTTTTTGTTTTTTTTAAGTTTGGTCACGGATACAGTAGAAACACAAGAATTCTACTGTTTATGATGAAAAAAGCTCATAGAAAAGGTCCAAAAACCTAAAAATGATCCAAGAATATTACAAAAAAAATCTGAACTGGGTAAAAGTCAACTGACGTCAAACTACAACATGTAACAAAAATATCCTGATCTAGGATCAGACTGTGCTCCAGGTCACTGGCTGTGGTTCTTCCTGCAGCAGCTCATTGACTTCTTAACCACCCTGCACTGGTCCTGTTTTATCACCACTTAGACCACTACACCGGTGGACGGTGACATCTGGCTGCAGGATTTATGTCCACAGGGCCCAGGTCCAATCATGTTCCTCCTTTTTAATCAATTAATCCAGACCATAATTCTCACTGTAATCACACAGCAGCTCTAAATCTGCCTCCGTGGAGGAACTTCCTGCCTCGCCCCCGCGCTGCTCTCACTCACCGTTCCCCCAAGTAGTCTCCGATGACGGTTTTGTTGAGACCCTCGCCTTTGTAGAGGAACTGGGCGATGTCTTCAGGAGTGTGTTGGAGCAGGTCGTTCTCCAACAGGAACTGGATTCCCTGCAGAGTCAGAAAAAAAAAGTACCGCAATGTAGGATGAGTACCAGAATCAAATGTTTCTCCAACAATCTGGAACTGAGGACGCTGAAAAAAAACGTCCACAGAAGTGTTTTGACTGAAGAAAATAGTGCAGGTCCCGGGTGAGGAGTCTGAATCCAGTCCAGATCCAGTCCTCAGGGTTTGATCCAGGGTCTACAGCACGTGAAATAAGACGACAGTTTCTTCACGCCACACGTCTGAATGTACCATTATATTTAGTCCACGACCCTGACTTGACCCCAGTCAGTAAGGTTCTCATCAAATGTGGCGCCTCAGTTTTTCTCTGTCTCCAAAGGAAAAACCTGAATCTACAGATTTAAGGAGAAAAAGCTGAGACTGTTCAGATTAAATAAACAGAGGCGTCACCTTCTTTGGATCCATGTTGAATTTCTTCCGGCCCATGGCAATCTGTTTGTTCCTCTGGGATGTTTTACTGCAACACAAACACAGGTGTAGAGATGTGTTCTTCTTCAGTAAAATATAATAGTACAAAAATTATAATTATTATTTTCCTGGTATGTCTGTAATGTCAAGAATTTCCTTTAGTGTAATTCTGATTCTGAACACCATTTGTCACTAGAAAAGTTACGTAGATGGCGTACCTCTCTCCGACGCAGGTCAGCTGCTCGATCTCCGTCATCACCTCTGCTATTTCAAACTTCAGCCTCTGAGAGAGAACATGGAGAAAAAAGTTTTTTTCTGTCTGTCCACAGATTAGAACGTTCCACATGTGGTCGTAGATGAGACTGCAGGATAACTGTGTGGAAAATTCATCAGCCTTTATTGGAGTGCTGGTGTGTGAGTGCAGATAAGCTGCCTGGGCCTCTGTTTCCGTGGTTTACAGCATGTAAGTCCACATAAAGTACTGCAGTAAAAGCAGCACATATGAAGGTTCGAAGTACTAGATGTAACGACTATATAAATACATGTTTTTCTAGTTTTACAGTTTAAACAGTCCTTGGTTCAATAGGCAGGAAAAGTGAAGCAGTGGAGAAGAAGTTGCAGTTACACTGTTGAATGACTGGTTTTTTTCAGTTATTTCACAGAAGGACTCAAATATTTTTTTAATTTAATATTTAAGGAAGGGAATACTGAATGATTCATCATTCCTGTGTTTCTGATCCTGTTTAGAGGAAAACAGATTATGACTGCAGGAGTCCCTACTTGTCAGCTCGCCCCCTAGAGGTCACAACCAGTTGACAACCAAGATGGCTGCTCATGGCATGTAAGTAAGAGTTGTGTTTTAACTAGTACTGGTCAACACTGCACTGTTTGACTGGTTGGTTAGAACCAGGTAAACTATGACAAACTCCTGTGGAGATTTACTGAAGATTAATTAAGGGCACTTAAAAAAATTGAATCAGGGTCAGGGGTCAAACTAGGTCAATACACAGACCATGAAAACATCATCATTTTGATGACATGTCAGCTGAGGGTCGACCTGGATTTGAATGCGTCCGCTCCCATACCTCGATATCATCCAACAGCTCTCTTTTCCTGCGTCTGATGTTGGACAGTTCGTCCCTCTCCTCCATAGACAGGTCCTCAGGGACTGCAACAGAGAGACAGGTCAAACATTAGACCTGGTACACCTGGACCAGGTTTGAGGAATAATCCCATCTTTATGTTCAACCTTTTTAGTTTACGGCACCAAATAAGATACTGTGAAATAACTGGACATTTAGTTCTGTCAGGAAAGATTGGATCTTTTTTCTTGTCTGGTGTCTGTTCTTCTCACACACCAATACATCGATCCCACTGCTGCCCCCGCAGTACCCTCTGCCCCCAGGTGGTGTGTCTATTATAAAGAAGTGACTCAGCCGCTAACATTGATTTGAAGCGTAGAAAATCAGTAACGCGTGGCTCTGTTTGCTTTTCAGACATTCTTTGAGCAGCTCCGTCCACCCCTGTGTGTGACACTAAACTAATTTCCTGAATCAGTCATAAAAGGTCAGAGTGTGTTTGTGTGTGTGTGTTAATGTGTGTGTGTGTGTGTGTGTTAATAATAGTAACTGGTTAATAAAAGTAATTGGTAGCCCACCTCAGAGGAGGAACCCCAGCTCCTCCTCTGAACCATCACTAAACCAGATTATCTAGTTGGTTATAAAATGTATGATGTCACAGACAGACTGTATTATCCAATCAGGGAGAGCTGGGCTGGAGGAGAACAGCCATGCTGGTCCATTAGTGGCATTGGGCCTTTTGTAAAGGAGAACAGCTACATCCTTTCATTGGATTAGTAATGGACGGAGATCGTAATCACACACACCGTGGCTGACAGCGTATGTCTCAATTTACTAATGCACAGCTAAAGGGGGCGCTAAGAAGCAGCGGTTTGTTACTACTGAGCAGCAACTTCCATGAGAACGTTGATGTTGTGCATCTGGGACATTTACCCACGTTCAGAACCGATGTCCAGATTACAGTCCACATTTTTGTTCGTTTGAAGACTGTTTAGCTTGCTTGCTAACAGCACTTTTTTCAGTGTTCTCATTTTCTGTCAGTAGCTCTGCCTTTCTCTCTGAAATTTTTCTACCTTTTTCTGGTAGAATATTAATTTACAAACTGGTCTTTACAGATAGAAACAACAACGTACATGAATCCGTTGTTTTTTGTCTGTCTGTAAAGCTAAGCCTGAGCTGTTAGCAGAGGCTGTACGTGACAGAATATTCCTTGTACTGAAGTTTGCACTTGTTTACAACAACACAGAACGGTTTTATTGGCCTTCATTAACATTTAAAGCTGTGTAGCTGCAGTGCTGCGATTTAGCCAGAGGTTGGCGTTGCTAATTAACATCTTTATTTCCCTCCCTTTCATCTCTGCACTGTTTGTTAAAAACCAAAATCCCACCGCTGGCTGTTGAACACACTCTCATCATTAGGATTACATAACTGGGTCACAACACGGATTTCTTTCTCTTTTCCTCTCTTAATGTGAATTGAATGCCAACACTTGGCTCCTCTGAACGCTGAATTTCAAACGCTTTGGAATTACAAGTGGGTCGGACGCCTCCTCTGGAGCCCACTGACCTTCTTTTCCTTTAATTGGTGCAGAATTCCTGCCTGTGAGGAGAGGAAATAATCAGTGACTGTTTTACACGGTGTTTCTCTGCTCTGAGAGAGAGAGAGAGAGAGAGAGAGCTGGTTTAATGACGCGAGGCTGTATGGACTGTGGCCGGATAAATGACGACGGTAATATGTGGGAGTAAATCTGACAGAGGAGGACAATGAGGTGGATCTGGCTGAGTGTCTGTCACCACAGAGTGTGAGTGTGTGTGTGTGTGTGTGTGTGTGTGTGTGTGTAAAAGCCTCACAGCTGGATCCGTGGGTTGTGTGAAATCACTAAAGTCAGATTTAATTAAAGAAAACTAGCTGTAGTTATGAATAGAATTCTTCGACTGAGCCTGTAAGGAGAGAGAATACGATCTGGAATCTTATTTATTCCAGAGGAATAATTAAATCCAGATCCTGCTGGATGTTTGGCTTTAGGCTCAGGGTCAGATTTGTGAAAATGTGTTGACAGGGTCTCCCAATATATAATATCAACTCAATGTATGAACGATGAAATTTGTACAAAGTTTTAATTCTTGGAAAGGGTCACGACCCCAAACCTGTATCACGTTCTGATTCTGGAGACTATACAGTTCAGGAACCCAGTTTATGGAGAGTCAGGGTTCAGGGGTCACATGAGTTCCTAAGGTTCAACATCTGCAGAGCCATGATAAAATAATTTCAGCCCAAAATAATCTCTAAAAACCTGGTCTCAGGTGTAAAACCCTAGCTGCTGCTTCTCACACCCAAAACCAACAACTGTCCCCAGACCATGGCTTTAGAACAGACTCAGTGAGGGGTCGGTCGGCTCTTAACGTTGCCAGGTTGAAGTCAGGACTTCAATATTCTCATCAGTGGAAAACAGAGAAATCCCTGTGAACACTGAAGTCTGGCTCCACTCCCAGGTCTCACCCATGTGTGTGAGGCAGGGAGGTTTTCTGCTCTGCCTGTTTTAAAACCGGCCAATCCCACGGCTAACATGACTTTACAGTGGATTCCCTGACCTGGTCCTGCAGTTCCACTGAGAACCTGCTCTGAGACCAGAACCAGAGACAGAAACGTCCTCAGGGTCCGATTATAGTTAGGAGAACAATGACAGAACGTTAGACGAGGGGATTAATCCCACATTAATCCCACACACTCCCCCACTTCCCCTGCTGCTCTTTAAGGCCAATATAAATGAATGTGTATTGATGTAGATCACAGCTGTAGAGGTTGGTGCTGTGGTTTAATCCACTGTGACAGTGGGATGATGGGTAAAAAGATGTGACTGATTCATGGTAAATGTTGGGAAAAAAAATCATCCCAGAGAAAGTGATGTGAGATGTAAACAATGTCGGTTTGCTGAGGAGCAGCAGGAGGAGCTCCGACTGAGCAGCACTAACCAGCTGTCAGCACAGGTCAGAGTGAGGAGGGAAAGGTTAGAGGAGACCAGTAAACACGTTGACGTGGTGGAACCTCGGCTGAACACTGTGTTCTTGTGAAAAAGAACACTGTGATAAAATGACAGAAACAGTTCTTTTCTCTTTCGTTGAACGTCAGGAAGTGACCGTAACTGAAGAAACGTTGTCTTTTCAACGTCACCATACCATAGAAATACATTCACAGATTGGTTCAGAGCTGCTGCTTAGTGTTGTTGAGTCATGATGACGTCACATCAAGTCCTGACGAGAGTGAAGAAGGACCCTCCTCCCTGAGGAGAGGGCTGTGTTCTCCTTCAGTTTCATTTGGTCCTCACCGACCAGAGACAAAGAACTCCAGGACAAACGGAGCTCCGCTCACAACAGAGGAGATGATGCTTACCTAATACACACACACACACACACACACACTGCCATGGAGATGTGAACACGTGGGGAAGCCTCCCCAGCCTTCACCCCTCTCCCTCACCCTCTCCCTCACCCCCACTCCTCAATCAGATCCATGTGTGTTACGAGCTCAGACCGCGCTCTGGCACAGGCTGCGTCTGTGTTTGTGTATCTGTCTTGTTGAGTGTGGTGTAATGTTCTCTATATTTAATCTTCTGACGCTGCACCACAGTATCCCATCATGCCTGCAGTCAAAGTGAACTTGTCTTCACTGTGATCCGTTAAACGCCGCGGCCAGACTGTCAGGTCAACGGGCCGGGCCGTAAAAACACAACGTTAAAGCACATTTTTGGCAGCGCGGTCCAGACAACCATGTTGCTGTGAAGACACTTTAGCTGTGGGGAAAAATATACCCTTCAAGTTTTAATGACTGCTGAGTTAATGCATTATATACTGACTTATATATATACTGTATATATTTACATTCACACTGTGGAGGTTTTTTAGTTTCCTGTCTACAAACCAACCTGGTGTCTATTATATATAATGTCTTCAATTTTCTACTCTGGAATAACTTTCTTTGGTTTGGAATTTTGATTTTTTTTTACCAGTCAAATTTATCGAATGTTCTGTTAGCTACTATTGTAGCTTTAAGCATTTTAAGACACCCTTACATTTTCTTCTGGGTTTATGTTTAACCTGTATGTTGCTAATTCAGTGCTAACAAATATATACTTCTATATCAATCTTAGCCAACTTAGCTAACCAAGGTGCTTATTGGAAATATTTTTACCCTCCACTTCCTTAGGCTAACATTTATAGCGTATTATTGACAAAGCTGTCTATAGTTTTGGCTAACCTTTAGCTATCACAGTTAACAGTTATATCTTTACGTTGCTGTAATTGTGTACAGTGTTACATCGGTGTACTTTAAAAGTCGTGCATGGAGAGTGTTTCCACCGACATGTGGCTCTCCTGAACAGACAATCAGTTGAGTCTCATTACGTTTCCTCTGTTTCAAATTGACTTCAAACGCTCAGTCATTCATGAAAATATATGCTGATTAATTGGCAGCTGATCGTCTCTAACGCTCATCGTCTCGGCTGTAATTCACTGTCGTACGGCGGACACACATGCGGCACGTCTCCACAGGGACGTTAGGCAGATGAAGGATGCAGAGAGAAACAGATGTGTGAGCTCCGTTTCATCGCCGTCCAGCCATTCAACACCAAACACTTATTGTAATCCAGCCAGACGCCCAGGGTGCAGTATACAGTGAGAGGACGGCCCCCGCAGTCGCCCCCCAGTGACTATCTGGTGTCCTCCTACACATTCTACTACAGCCACAACAAAGAGCCAACCTTCAGCACAACAACTTCCCCTTCGTACCAAATAATCCTCCTCTTCATATAAACCTCCCAGACGCCAGGAATTAGCACCGACCAGAGAATTACTGGCCACAAGGGGTTAAAAAAAACTGACCTTCGTGGCAGGACCTTTTAGTGTTCCCACTGAATCCCAGGTTAACGTTGGCAAATGAAATGAGTGAAAACATCCAGCTGGGCTTCTGTAGCACATTTAAGGATATGCCGTTTAAGAAGTTGTTGTGACTTTAAATGACACACGATTACAGATTTAAAATTTAAAAGGACTTTTAGCTAATATATATGTGTTAGCAGTTTTTACTAAAAGGATAAATAAAAAAAGACAAACAGCTAAAATGTGTTATTTTTAATAATAATAATATAAAAATAGCCTAATATTATATAAATCATGTTAGAAGTAGGCAACATAAAGATATACCAAAACATTAGCCCAGAAAAGCTAACATTTAGACTCAGAGCCCAGAGGAGGTTTGCTTTAAGATAATAACTATGTTCCAAACAACTCCACAGAAAGTGGTCCAGAATTCCACGAAAGCCATTTTCACAGGGACAACAAAAGCCCCTCCCCTGGTACACACTCTTAATTCAGGGATTTTCACAAACCACCTGAGGTTGAGTTTCTCGCCTGCTGTGGTGAAAGTGATCCGTGCAATAACTCCAAACAGCCAGACGTCTCACAAGAAATACACAGAAGTTCTGTGGAGGAGCTAATTTATCGTAAGGAAAAAAACCCCAGAGCCGAGGTGAGGAGTACGGATTCAGTGGCCAGACATTTACACAGCATTAAAAAGCTCTCACACACCAGACATTAGTGCTGCACTCGGAAACAACATGTTATTTCAGTACACACACACACACACACTCACTCAATGCAGAGAGAATAGAAGAATTGTAGGAAAAAGCCTTTCCTTTTTCCCACTTTTCCCACAGTCAGAGTGGGAAAAGAAGAGTGCTGACGGACACAGCCAGGTTATCACGACCCTCGTACGGGAAACACGGTGACGGAAATCGCACAGGATCCTGTTTGAACAAACATTTGGGATCAGTAGGTGACGTTCCACAGCTTTACTTTTTCTCAGCAGCTTTGGTCACTGAGAACAATGATGTAGAATTTAGGTCTTAGTGTTTAAACAGGCAGCTGAGCTTTAGCTCAGGTGACTCAAAATGGTTACATTTGTAAAAGGTCTGTCTTCAGGCCTTTCCAAATACTTTGTGATGAGGAGTTCATTTGTGAGGAGTAGAGAAGTTCAAGTTCACTTCCAGTCTGCAGTTGTTCAGTGCCGTGCTTCACAGACTCTCTGCCTTCTTCCACTTCTCACTCCAACTATACCATAAAGCTAAAAATAGACCTGTGACTAATTAAAAAAATAATAAAAAACCACACCAGATTTTCAGGCCTGAGCTGCTGCTGTTACTGCTGCTGTTACTGTTACTGTTACTGCTGCTGCTGCTGCTACTGCTGCTGCTGTTACTGCTGTTACTGTTACTGCTGCTGCTGCTGATGCTGCTGTTACTGCTGCTGCTGCTGCTGCTGTTGCTGCTGCTGTTGGTGTTGTTGCTGCTGCTGTTACTGCTGCTGTTACTGCTCCTGCTGCTGCTGCTGTTACTGCTACTGCTGTTACTGTTACTGCTGCTGCTGCTGATGCTGCTGTTACTGCTGCTGTTACTGTTACTGTTACTGCTGCTGCTGCTGATGCTGCTGTTACTGCTGCTGCTGATGTTACTGCTGCTGCTGTTACTGTTGCTGCTGCTGTTGCTGCTGCTGTTGGTGTTGTTGCTGCTGCTGTTACTGTTACTGCTGCTGTTACTGCTCCTGCTGCTGATGCTGCTGTTACTGCTGCTGTTACTGTTACTGTTACTGCTGCTGCTGCTGTTACTGCTGTTACTGCTGCTGCTGTTGCTGCTGCTGTTGGTGTTGTTGCTGCTGCTGTTACTGTTGCTGCTGCTGTTGCTGCTGCTGCTGCTGTTGCTGCTGCTGTTGGTGTTGTTGCTGCTGCTGTTACTGTTGCTGCTGCTGCTGTTACTGTCCCTGCTGCTGTTACTGCTGCTGCTTTTGCTGCTGCTGCTGTTGCTGCTGCTGTTGGTGTTGTTGCTGCTGCTGTTACTGCTGCTGTTACTGTTACTGTTACTGCTGCTGCTGCTGTTACTGCTGTTACTGCTGCTGCTGTTCCTGCTGCTGTTACTTCCTCTGCTCTTACTGCTGGTAGTCCTGGTTTGGGGCCAGGCCCAGTCTGGCGCTGTGGTGTGTAAACTAAGCAGCGGAGCGCCAACTGTGATTAAAGAGCTCTGTAAACTTGGCCTAATGAATTCCAGTCCCACAGCCAACACACACACACACACACACAGTGGCAGAGTTTACAGCTGTGGCTCAGTGGTGAGGCAGACAGATCACACAGTGTGTGCTGCATGTTGGTCTTCAGGTGTTACGTCACCTCTGAAGTCCATCAAGGCTCCAGTGTGTAAGTGAACTCACCACTCATGAGTGTTTGACACAACAATGGTTTGGTTTCCACTCAGTCAGAATCAGTCTCTTATATGTAGAAATGACGGCCATCTTGAACCGACATGTCTCCAGAGCAGAAGACGGAGAAAGAGACAGTGGTCGGTTAGTAACTCAAATGGTTGGTTAGATCATTGTTTTCAAAGACTGGGTTGCGACCCTCAGGTGGGTCTAAAGAGATTTTTTTTTGGGACGTCTCGCATCATGTTTCCCAGGAGTTTCAGAATAATGTCTATTGACTTGGGTCACAAAGGTTTGTGACTTTTAAAATACGGGTCCCCAGAAGAAAAAGATTATGCCATGTTTGTCCTGTTGTCTGGTAGGTTGGATGGATGGACTTTTTGTAGGTTGGTTAGTTGGTTAGTTGGTTGTTAAGCAATGAAATTGTTTGGCTGGTTTATAGACGTTAAACCTGATGAATAGTGAACCTGTGGATCAGTGAGCTGTGCTGTTCACCTACAGTACTGTGGTGGACAGGAAGTACCGACTGTTCTCCCACTGTATACCAGTGACTGACCACAGACGTGACCCCATGTTGACCCCACAGCTCAGCCACCCACAGTGTTTCTCTGTTTCTTGTTCACCTCAGTTGCGTCGTAGAAACATGAATATTTGATAATCTACAGCAGCTGTTCATCTCGGAGCTCGTCATCTGTCATCTGGTTCAGCCACAGCGCGGCCTTCTCTGATTGGTCCACTGGTGCAGAAATAATCACAGCCTCATCTCTCAACATATGTTGCACACTACACTACAGAGTGTACTGTACAGACGGGCGTGTGAACGTGTTCACTGATGCACACACATGTTGATAGCGTGCACATGTGTTGGCATGCAACACATACACACACACACACACACACACACACACAGAGAAGTGGCTTAAAATAGCTTTGGATGTCGATAGTGAAATCTGGGTGTGATTGTGAACAATGTTAAGTGACGGGTGTGAGGCAGCATGGGTGACAACCAGAGAGGGTGGTGAGGTTAACATCTACGGTAAGTTATTTTAATGATCCAAACACACGTGTGTGAGTGTGTGTGTGTGTGTGTGTGTGTTTCCAGTGTGATCAGCAGACACCGTGACCTTCCTGCTCTCTCACATCCTGTCACAGGATTCACCCAGGACCTTCTCGGTCTCTCACACTGACTTCTTGTTGGTCATGGGGTTCAAATATGGAGCGCGGCACAGTTAGGGTCACAAAAAGGCGAGTGTGGAATCTACTAGAGCCACAAAGTGATGGACACATTTGAAAATAGTCCTTGAAATTGTTTGTAAATTGACAATTTTCCCAATTTTCCCACAGTTCTACCTCAACGTTGTAGTTCCTCAGTGCTGTAATAATGTACTAATGAATGAGGGCTGGTGGCACCATCTATTTGATCAAGATTTAATATTTTGTAGAATTGAGGGAAAATGTTAGACGGTGAAATCATTAAATGTCTTGGCCTGAAAGCTTTATCTTTTGGTCAGGATTTCATTCAAACTTCAGGGAGAATCAGCTTCATAACAGTCCATAAATGCATGTGTTATCAGTCCCATATTACATTACAGTTGTGACCAGTTCTTGCTACAGCGGATAACTGTTATTATGTTACTGTTGAGAGGGAGGAGATGAACATTATAATCTGGAATTAAATAAAGATTAAATAAAAACACAGGATTTTCCACTGAACTAAAATGAAAATATCCTTCACGTCAAACCTTCACATCTACCAGGGCTTAAAAAAAACAACAACAACAGAGCTTTAAGTCTTTCCAACGTATATCGCACTGATCAGACTCAAGAAGTAATAAAGGGAACAAAAAAAGAGGAAGTCCCGATGAGAGCGTCTGTTAATCTGTCACAGTTTAACTGACAGACTCTTATCAGGCTTTTGTTTGCACCACATCGCCTTCAAAGCCTTGAGCCCCCAAAGACCGTTTGGATAATCCAGCTCAGGGACATCAGACATATGTGTATGTACAGTAAATATATATATGTGTGTGTGTGTTCTCTTGGTCATACAATATTAAAGCAGCAGCAGCAGCAGCAGCTGTGTGTGAGCAGTAATGGAGGTAGAAATCTGCAGCTGCTCTGCTTCACTTCACTCCTCTTTATCTCCAAAATGCATTCTGGGACCAAATGTTCAAACATGTGACTTCACCTGACTTAACCTCCACCTACACAGAACATTAGGTGCTGAAATGCAACAGTAACAGGAAGCTCAGATGACGGCCTTGTTGTACATCTGGACTAATGGATTTCTGTGCATCATTACCGCTCCATCAACTTCCCTTGATGCGTTCACTGACCGTTTCTGTGGTCGTCACGATGCTGGTTCACTGACCGTTTCTGTGGTCGTCACAATGTGTAACTACAGAGATGGAGGTAACAGGTCCGTTGTCCATCCTGAAGCCAGTCACTCAGACTTTCTTATCATTTCCCACCAGTTTGCAGACTTCAAACAGCAACCGTGCAGATAGTGAGAGAAACTTCAAAGCAGGGCGCAGACTTCAAACAGACGGAAAAATGGCGAATAAATGCACGTTATTTGGTATTTGGGCAGTTCAGTTCATTTAGATGTGACCTCAGCCAGGTCTCTGTGTGTAAACGATGTCAAATGTCCCTGTGCTGTGATTCTGAGTGGAGTTATTCTGTTTCACAGTAACAACCTCTGATGACGTCACAGCACCATGAGTGTGACATTAATATGTCAGGAAAGAAGTGAAAGAAAAACAGTTTGATGTTCAGAGAATACTATTACCAGAATATGAGTTTTTAAACAGAATCCTAAAGGAAAGGCTTCAAGGCGCCTGGAAGAACAACGCCCTCTTGTGGCTCCTTAAAAATATCGGCGTTTAATCAATACATTGCAAGCTAGATATTTCCCAACGATAAGTTTTTAACAATATTTTATTATTTACTGAGTCTGTTTGTAGGACACTGCAGCCTCAACGCGTAAAACAAATGATTCTGAACATTTTACTGCTCTGCTTGGAAGAATGTGGGCCGGACAGTAACACCAGTGACTCTCCTGCAGCTCTAACACTGATATTTGACATTTTTGTATGAACTACATGTCACATAAAGTGATGCCACTCAGGTGGGCCACATGTCAACCAGAAGTAAAACAAGCCCAAATACTTTGGGTCACAATGTCGACATCATAAATTGTACTACATCCAAGTGGGCTACATCTGCATGCTACCGACAATTAGCTACGATATCTGGGTAAGTGTAACTAGTCAGAACTATCTGTGTGGAGCCATGGAGACTTTGTAAACCAATGAGGGGCGACATGGACAACCTGTGTGGGGGTGGATGGGGGGAGAGGGGTGACAGTTCAACAACAGTATCCTCAATGTTACAACACAGACTCTCTCAGAGAGAGAACATGTGAGAGAACATGTTAGAGAACATGTGAGAGAACATGTGAGAGAACGGTCCAACCTGCCTGTTGTAGTGTTGTGAACGGCTCCTTATTAACAGGTGTTGAACCCCAGTGTGTGGTTGTTTTTAGTTGTTGTCAGGTCTGGAATAACAACCACAACATCTCTGATCAGATGCACCTCCATCTGCTCACACACACACACACCACCCATCCCTACATGCATGCGGGCAGATGGGGACAGGAACCCTCCATGGCCGTTCTTGTGGTGACAATAATAAAAGACAACAATGAACCGTGTCTTACTGTGATTGTCCTCGTCCATCTTCTCCTCCTCGGCAGCGGCAGGAACCGTGGTGTGGTCCAAACCTGAAGGTGTCTGCTGGTGATGATGGTGATGGTGATGATGCTCTGACCGGGGCTTTCTGTCGGTCGAAGCGCAGTCGGTGCTGCGTTCACGGACCGTCCAGAATGGACCAGAATCGGCGGAGAAAAGCAGGTTGGACAAAAAAAAAACCTAATAAATTAGAAAACGTCAGAGGTTTTCGGGGTCAGAACAAAAACGTCAGAGCTCCGTCACTGAGTGCAGACCAGATATTGGAGTGAAGTGTGTGTGACAGACGGAGCAGTGGTGTTTTCTCCTCCTCTGCTCCATCTTCATCTGCTCCCTCCTCCTGAATTCACATAAGCTGCGCGGAGAGAGCGTAACGTCACATCGCCCCGCCCATACCCCACCCCAACCAACACACAAGAAATCGATTCATATACACTCCATTGATTTATGTCTACGAGTCTAATCCTAATCTTATCCTAACCTTGACCTAATCTCAGTTTACATAGTAGAACTCTGCACCTTATTAGCATCGGCTCCGTTATTTGAAAAATCATTCATGCCATCATCACATTTCAGGTCGGTATGATATGATGTCTATATGATGACTAATAATTCCAAAAAACAAAACAAAAAAACAACACACTTTTAGTTTTAGCGCCTTCATTACGTCATCACAGGCCATCATATCATACAGGTCAGTTAGTTAGGAGAGGATCTGTCACCAGCTCCATCTTCTTCAGCTGACAATTCTCCACCAAGTTTTTCTTTACAACCTTTTCACATGTCTCTTTCTTTATAGTTTTCCCCCCTTATCTCACAGAATACCTATTCTAATGACTCTTTAGACGCGTCACTTATCAGTGTTCCTTCTAGAATATTTAGTTTCATTCAGTAGAAAAACTCCTTATATCTTAGATCTGCAGTACTGAAACATAAACGTCAGTCAAATACTTAATGATGATGTTAAAGGATATTCATTTCTTTGGTTAACTACTCTGATAACACTCCTGTGCTGCTGCTGATGCTGTTTCCAGTATTTGTTTGCTGATGTCATTCCTGGCTACACTTTTAAACCCTCGTGTTTAAAGAACTCCAGCTTCCTGTAGGTCCCGGCCCACATGAGCTCATGATTCACCAGCGCTGTTCCAGGGAAGATCCGGGGCCACGCCACGAGTGATGCAGTGACAGGGAGAACATGGAAGCAGCACGCAGTCTGTAGCCACAGGTTCAGGAAGGGAGTTGCATTCGAGGACAATATGTCCGTCGCTCCGAGGGACAGTGGAAGAAAGTGAGGAGCAAAGGAAATGATGTCGTTGTTCTGCTCTCCTCCGTCCAGGCAATGTTATGAAATGTGATCCCATTTGTGTCAAGGGTCAGAAAATGTCTCATTGTACCCCCGACACCACCCACAACGCTTTGGTTGGTGTTTCTACTGCTACACCTTTGTTTAGTTGTCAACTGGATTTTTAGGTTTTTGTTGTGGTCCTGACCCTTTGACCTCTGTAACTAAATACTGTATATACTGCATTAGTTTTCTTAATCCATTAGAAAACCTACAATAGTCACTTTTTTAGTGTTCGGTTTGGTTAAAACTTTAGCAGTTTGACAATTTCTTTAGGCAAAAATACATTTGCTTATCCTGTGATGTGATTGGCTGATGAGATATTTGCATTTATGGGTAGTTGTCTAATTAGGCCTGGATAAACAGTTGGTTTGTGCTTAGCACAACTTGTTAACTGTTGTTGTGTTTTCAGTTGGCTACTCATTGTGACTTTTTCTATATTTCAACATAATTCCAAATTATCTCTGTTGCGTTCTCTCCGGACAACAGGAAGAGGGCGCTCTTTTGACTGTACCGTTTAGAGCCTGTGTTGACAATAATCCACAGCAGATGTTCACAGAGTCTCCTTGAAGCCAATGCTGTTCTATCGTCCAAAGAGACATTCTGTCCCATGATCTAATCATGTGTCACTGACTTAAATGTTTCTCTGTGCAGGATTAACACATGTTGTATAAGCCTGTGCCACAGTTCCTGAGACAGAGAGACAGAGACAGAGAGACAGAAATGATCATTTAAACTACACCCACGACATGACAACACACTGGCTCTCAACCATTTTCCATTCATTCCTATAAATAGAAAACTGATGCTTTCCCTTGTTTTTCCTCCTCAGAGGCTCCAGGCGTCAACATTCTCCATCCACAGCTTTGGCTCCGCCAATTAATTTGCAGCTTGTTCTCGTCATAACTTCCTCCTCACTCACTCTGTCTTCCAGTTGTTCTTGTGGATGATAAAGAGACTTAAGGTGGGGGGTGGGGGCTTGAACGTGTGACACGTTTCATTCTGCCTCTGTCTATCCTCACTGGAAGTAAACCCCTTCTTTGCATCACATAGGAAACGGCCGTCCATTTTGTGAATAATCCCTGTGTTTAGTGCAGATGTCCGGAGCAGCACAGGAAGAGGCCCGCGTTTCCACTTTCATTTGGGACACAGAAGGTGGAGTTCAGCTCCCCTACGTCATGCAATTAAGTCATTTCCTTTCAAATCAATGAAACACTGGGGTTAATTCATTTGTGGTTCACGATGTCAGCCCTATCCACAACCTTTGACTTTTAATCTTTTGACTGTTGATCCACCAGTCAGAAAATACAGATGTATATATATATATATATATATAATGAAGAATAATATAAAATTAAAAACAAAACTCAACATTAAGTTAACTGCTAACAAACATTAACTAGTTATTAACTAATTATAATTGTTCCTGTTCTTGTGGTAAAGTCTGTTCAGACAGTAACAGTCAACAACAGTATCACATGCGGTTAGTTAGAGTAATATGGCTGTAAGGTGGTCAGGAAGAGTGAGTTCATCAAATGTGCAGTCGTCTGTTTGGACATTCATTAACAACATCAGCCTGTTAACATGGCATTTGTCAAATCTCCCTGATAAATATATACTCGCTCATATCTGTGTGGTAAGATATATTCCAAACTCAGCTACACATTAAAAACTACTCACATCCCTGTGAAAACAAACAAAAAAATGGTGACACACTTCCTTTCTCACCCTAATCCCTACGGGAAGAACAGCAAAACACAGGAGTCAGTGTGACACTGGTGTAAGATATGGCTGAACACTAAATTAAATCTGAAGTACATTTTTTTCTGACTTTGTAACAACTTCATATTGGATGGATTTATCTGTGACAGTGGCAAATTAAATGAATAGTTTGGATTCATCTCTGTGACACACCTTCACCTGATGGGGCTGAATGTCGGCAGCAGCTCCTGTGTCTTCATGAGCAGAACTTGTTGGTTTTCTCTGTGTGGTTTGGTGCAGGTGATTTGTCAGAAAAAACCCTGGGATATGAGGCTGTTCTGGACTCCAGCACTCACAGTGTGCCAGTACTTCATACCACTGCACTTCACTGTAACGCTGTTTGACCAGGGGCTGCTGGAAACTTCACATCACTTCCTCCACAGCAGCAGCAGCAGCAGCAGCAGCAGCAGCAGCAGCAGCTCTAACACTTGACTCATCTCTGTACTGTATCAGAAGATGACTGTTGCCATAACTCATAGCAGATTGCTATATAAAAAAAAAACTGGACAAACAGTGTACATTTGGTCAAAATGGTTATTCTGGTGCAGAATCCAGACAGTTCCTACTATTGTTGCGTCTTTCCTGTTGCTCTGTCCCAGCCTTGTGAAAATCTCTATTATTAAGTTATTAAAAATCACATCAGACATTGCCTCTGTTGTTTTGTTCTCGTTCTGAATATATAGAAATGTAAAGAAGTGGTTTGATTTTATCATTAATGGAAATGTCTGTAAGAATTCGTTTAATTGAAGAGATTTAGAACAAACTGTACCGTTAGACTATTGATATTAAGCTGGAATTACCGTATTTTTTTGGATTTTCGGATCACACCCTCACTGTCATTGTTAATGTACTGCCATCTGGTGGGTAAAGGAAGCACTACGGCAACATGTTTAAATCATGCCCAATATACATTTTAGTTATTTGTGTTTGATGGCAAGTCTGACATGGGAACATATTAAGGATCACCGAGAAAAACATTTAAAATTAAGTGGGATGTATTAGTCTGGCTTTTAGTAATCTAAATGCATTTATATGTCTAAATACATATGTCTGAATTTGTCGTTTGGCATACTAATGTATTTTTTATGCATTTTATGGATTGTCTGCACATAATTTATATTTTTATAAAAGAATACGTAAGTACACCTTCAGATTCACCGCGTAACAGAAGACCATCAAAAACGATGGTCTTACGTTGACTTGTTTTCGCTATGTATCCTTCCGATGGGACTTGAATAAACATCTAGGCCAAAGTACCTTATTTGACCTTACCATAAATAGATACATTCATTTTTTCGACTACAAAATTAAATACAGACATTATTTTAACATTTTAAATTTAGTGTAAAACTTAAATTATAATTTCGCGGAAGGATATTTGGCTTCCAGGCTCCCGCACTGAAACAGCGCGAGCCCGGTGCAATTAGAGCGACGGTTTCCTGTCTGTGCCGTCTGGTGAGTACAAATGGTTCTGTTTGGATTTTTAAACTTATTCTGTCGTAATATTATGTTCCAATTGCTCGTGTACATACTGCCATGTGTACACAATTTTGAATTTTTAAAGAATTATTCAATTTCCTGATTTGTGGTTTTCTAGCCATAACTGTTTAAATTGGTGATGCACGAGCGCTTTCTTTCTTTGGGGCGCTAGCTTCTTTTGCCGAAGGATGCTAATGTGTTTACAGTGTGCAGAAATAGTATTAAATTTGTTTTTGTATTCTGTTGTACGCAAGGATGGTATTTTACTCACCGATCTTTAAGAGTTTGTTGCAAAAAAAAATTCAAATTACGAACTTTGTTTACATTTTGATACATTAATAAGAAGCGGCATGGTGTGTTTATATGCTATTGCCTTGTTACACATTTATTTTAGTTTTTGTTGATTTCTCCTGTTTGTTTTTCTCCCATTCTCTCATAATATTGAATTTTATTTTTCGTTTTTCATTATTATACACATTGCAAGTCATTAACATATACAATTGCAGTTGCAAATGATATTTTTCGTTTGCAATAGTAACTATTAAAGGTACTGTATTCCTAGTTCAAATTAAACCTTTACTGGTAGTTTCTTTTTTAGTAAAGATCAATGTTATTAATCTATGTTTAGTTGTGGTAAAAGAACCAGGTGACGTGAAGGCTGGTGATAAAGATTTATTACCGACATAGACAAATGGAAACAAGGCGCAGAAGATGAAAAGTTTTGGTTTTACAGTGTTGCTAATATTTTGGAATGTCAATAATTTGTTACTACATTAAATGGTACTACACTAGTGTAAGTGAAAATAAATGCAAAGAACCACAAAGAGTAGTTTTCAGAGTCTCTCTTTTCTCTGCCCTGCCCACAGCGTACATGGGCTCTCAGTGAGATCTGTGCAGACTTCTGTCTGCCTCGTTCCTCCCCTCAGCAGCCCTCTCTGCCTCAGCTGCCAGCATGGCCTTCGTGCCGGCCCCCAGCCCCACTGTGGTGGATCAGACCACACTAATGAAGAAGTACCTGCAGTTTGTGGCAGCGCTCACAGACACCAACACACGTAAGTTCATCCCCAGGGTCAGTTTTATTATTTATATTTAAGACTTTTTTGTGGTAGTAACTTCATTTTTAAAATTGAATTTCTCCCTTAATTTTTCAAAGGAGTTACGTTATGTATGTGCTCATCATGGGCGATGTGATGAGAGCGATATGCTTTAGTCCAGACAGAGGTACAAATGTGTGTGTATGTGTCTGGAAGAGTTTGTGTGAATGTGTGAGTATGAGCATTTGTACCTCCTAATTAATCTGGACGCTGAAAGTCAAACTGATAAGATCTGAGCGTCCCTGCTGAGCACATGGAGGTGGTCATAAAGTTGGAAAGGCTTTAATTAGTATGTGTGATTAATGAGTGCACTCTGTCCTTCATCTTCAAGCTGATGAAACGAAACTGAAGATGATGCAGGAGGTCAGCGAGAACTTTGAGGTGAGTCTGAGGTTCTCAGTGCAAGATGGAAAGGATTCAATTTCTATGTCTCCTTTCTACATGTTGATTAAACCTGGTTGATTTAAAAGACACGCAGATGTTTAAAATTTGTTTTTGTTTTTTTAAATAATAAATTCAAAGCAGAAGAAAACGGTTTCTGATTTAAAGCTTGCATAAAATATTTGTTTTTCAGAATGTGACATCATCACCTCAATACTCCACCTTTCTGGAACACATCATCCCTCGCTTCCTCACTTTCCTTCAGGATGGAGAGGTGCAGTTTCTTCAGGAAAAACCTACACAGGTTTGTGACTTTGGATGAAAAATAACTTCCATTTGTAACATCTGGAAATGATTATCTGTTAATGGAAAAAAACTGTCCTCAGCACAGTATAACCGTTAAAATTCTAATTTGTAGCTAATTATATAGCAATAATAAATTAATCTTAATTAGCCTAGATATGAAGAGATCAATAGATATTTAGCCTTTGTTTTTTTTTAAAGACTTGCTCACCTGTACTTTTTACTTTTTTAGCAACTGAGAAAACTTGTGCTGGAAATCATCCACCGCATCCCAACCAATGAGCATCTTCGTCCTCACACCAAGAACATCCTGTCTGTGATGTTTCGCTTCCTGGAGGTAAGGGCACATCTCATGTACGCAGCATCATTTAAATGTTTCTGTCTCAAATTAGTTGGCCAAAAAGAAGTCTAATGCGGCCCATACTACTAGGTATAGAAACCTCACAGCCATTAAGGCCAGTGACGCCTTCCCTGTCTTTGGAAGAAGTGTTTCTACTGTACTTGAAGGCAGAATGGCTTCATTCTCAAACATTAAATGATTTTGTCATTAGTCCTCAGGTAATTCATGTATAAATGCCCTAAAAATACCATTATTTTTGGTTGCGTTATACTACTGTAAACTCAAAAAAAACATTATTTAAACTCTATTTGTGGAAAAAACCCCAACAAGAACATCTTTAAGACTTGTACAGAACTTGTAGTTGCGAGACACAGGAGTGACCCTGCTGGACAGTACCTGGACAGGTAGCGGGATACATGGTGGGGCGATCACGTGCTTGTGAAAATAGCTAGTAAGGAGACCTCGCATTTAAGTCTAGTTACATTCCTGAGGAAGACAGGAACGACGGATGTGAGGGCATGAATGAAGGGCTGCAGAGTGAGTCATCATCACCTGTGGAGTTCTGATTATTAAGCTCCCACAGCCAGTGAATAAACCACTGTACAGAGGTGAAGGTCATTACTCTGACATCAACGGTGTGTTGAGTAAGAAGGTGACATCCATAATGATGTGTAGTATGGGCAACATAACAAGGGTATTTGAAGAATATTGTTTATCTGATGCTGACACTTTACACAGCTGTGCACAGCTGCTGCACGCTCATGTCACACATTGTTTTTGTTGTTTTTCCAGATTGAAAGTGAGGAGAATGTGTTGATATGCCTGCGCATCATCATCGAGCTGCACAAACAGTTCCGTCCTCCAATCTCTCAGGAGGTGAGTTTGAGAACAATGATAGCATTTGGAGAAGACGCTGTAAGAAATCCTTCCAAATGTTTTCCTGCGGTGCTAATTAAGGCGCGTCCGTGATCTAATTCTTTCTTCTGATTTTTCTTTTAGAAACAATAATGGCACTGATGCCCTCATGAGGGCAAATACAATCGATCCCCAGGTTGAAATCCTTTTGTGTTACTTGAACATTTGTCATCTGTCTGCTCTCCACAGATTCACCACTTTCTGGATTTTGTCAAGCAGATTTATAAAGACCTGCCAAAAGTCGTGGTAAGTGCACACTGTACTACAAGTTAGGACAATAGTTAGTACTGTTGTTAGCCCCAACTTTTGAATGTACTTTAAGAAAAGATAGTGCCGGTAGTCACAATTTAATATTAGATTCCTGATTAACACCCTCAATATTTTTCAAAGCTAATTTTCAAATGAAGTTCTTTACCTGCTCCAAACCCTTTTTTTCCTCTGCACCTTTCAGACTAGATACTTCGAGAACCCACAGGTGATCGCAGAGAACACCGTTCCCTCCCCAGAGATGGTGGGCATGATCACGTCGGTGCTGGTGAAGACCGCACCGGAGAGAGAGGACAGCGAGACACGGACGGTGAGAAAATCTGACTCCCTTATAGGAGCGCTGCTGCATTAGTTCTGCTCTTTAACCACTGGGTGGCGGTAAAGTACTGCCACTTACACTGATACCGTCGCTCCACTGTGGCCGGTTTAACGTTGACTTCATCGTAAACCAAAGTCAACCAGAAGATTAAATTTTAAGTAAGTTGATGAAGTGACTCTAAACCTGACACTGAAGAACTTATGCTTTTTTATAAAAAAAACCAAACATTTTCTAAGTCACTTTTTAAAGGTAAAGATTTGAATGTAGGTCACTGTCACATTTTTAAATACAATTTTCTTATTGTGCTCTTTCTTTCTCTTCTCATTCCAGCATACCATCATCCCTCGAGGGTCTCTGTCTCTGAAGGTCCTGGCTGAGCTGCCCATCATCGTGGTGCTGATGTACCAGGTGATGTCCCGGACTTTTTTTTTTTTTTTTTAACAGACATGGTTTGACTTTAGAGCTGAAGGATAAATATTCAAATTGTTTGTACAGCGTACAATTCCGACTATACTTGCCTAATAGGATTTTGATTATGATGACAAATTATAATTCCAGTGTAAAATGAGAACATACTGTTGGTTCCATTCCCTGACTCCTGACTTTTCGTCACAGCTCTACAAGCTGAACATCCACAACGTGGTGTCAGAGTTTGTGCCTCTCATCATGAACACCATCATGCTGCAGGTGTCACAACAGGCCAGGTAAGAAGATACAACCTGGAAATGAACGACCACTATTCCATTTTGTCATGGAAAATATATGGAAAGTTCGAAGAAATGGTGCTGGAACACGACCTCATCCTCTTCCTCTCACTGCACTGAGTGAATGTAAACCTGTTAAAAGTTAAACACAACCTTGAGGCACAGCTCTGTCTCTATGCTTTGTGCCAGTCCAGCGCCCCACATGACTCTAGCGCCCAATCAAAGTGGCATGTCTCCTCAAAGAGATATTTTCTTACACCCCTAATTTAAATTGATGGATTGATGAAATGATTTGTCCTTGAAAAAAATGTTTGGAAAAAAAAGAATGGGCTTTACTTCAACTTAATTTAAATTAACTTCACTTCAACTTTGTTGATGCTGATCCTTTGCACTGTCTCTCAACACTGGAGCTGAAAATCCATTTAAGGAAGTAAGAACTGTAAGAAGCAGCCCAGTGGGAGGCCCGCTCCACCTCAGGCTAGAGAAAGACCTGTGTTAAGCATTCTGAACAGGAAGTAAATGGAGCAGAGTTAATTTGGTAAAAAAAACTCAGCAGGATCTGGCAGGTACAGAGAGTGTTGGTTTCTGATGTGTTTTAACAGCTGCTGTGCAAATAACAAAAAAGAAGTCATTAAAAGGTGGGGTTCACTCCCCAAAGTAGCTGCTCGCTGTCTACCCGTGTAATTGTCGCCTACCGCAGGTGTGTGCAGCTGTTAATAGCCTCCATGAAACTAAATGTGTTTAATGAGGAGATCATGTCGTCTTGTTCCTGTTCCCCTCGTAGGCAACACAAGCTGTACAACAAAGAGCTGTACGCCGACTTCATCGCTGCACAGATCAAGACGCTGTCCTTCCTGGCCTACATCATCCGCATCTACCAGGTACAGCTCCCTCTACTGGCCTGATCCACTGGTTTCACTTTCCACCCCAACAGAAAATATAATTTACAGTCAGGTGATTTATAGTCGAAGCATAATAAGCCATAATATTAACTGTCCAGAGGAAACATCACACCAGGTTTGACCACAGTTTAGGTCATTCATGTCAGACTGTTGAAACTTAATTTTCTCAATGTTTTAGCTTATTCCAGGTGTTTGCTCCAGGTCGTCTTTTTGGATAAGATCATTTGCTAGAAAACTATATTTATTGTAGCTTCTTTTGGGCCGAGTTTGACTTATTTTCCTGCTTTTAATGAAAATAAATTAAAGTTAATTGTTAATTAAAAATTATACATTGTGGTGGAATATTGATTCGGTATCATGACATTTAAGTTGCGATATTTCAGTCTATCGATATTTTCTTAGTATCGATGTCTGCTGGTACTGTAGGTTGCAGTGTTTCCATCAGACAGTATAGAAGCATGGAGGCGTCCCTACGTTTGAACATGTTCTCTGTGTGTTTCCATCCTTGCAGGACCTGGTTGGTAAATACTCACAGCAGATGGTTAAGGGCATGTTACAGCTGCTGTCCAACTGCCCCTCTGAGACGGCTCATCTTCGCAAGGAGCTGCTCATCGCAGCCAAACACATTCTCACCACTGACCTGCGCAGCCGTATGTACACAAGAAATACTTTTAAACTTTTGATTTTAGCACATTTAATTTAGTTGTTAGTTAAAGCCCCACGAATGTCAAAAATGTTCTAGTTAGGTAGTTGTTTCTGGTCATAGCATTTGCTGTCTGGCCTTCCTCAGTGACTCACACTTTCATTTTTCATACTTGTAAAATAACATTTTCATTTGCTGTCAGAACTGTCTGTGGTAAATGCAAACGGTGGGAAAAAAATGAGACTGAACGTAATGGAATAAAAAGTTCAACAAGCCATCGAAAATTGTGAGAGTGTGAAACACCTTTAGTGGGATTTTCTGCAGCTGAAACATTTCTGAGCGATTCATCTCAATTTCCGCTCTGACATTTTGATTGTGGCCAACAGAGGAAAATAATTTGACCGTACGTTACTCCTGAATCTCCAAAGCCGCCCGTGACCGTGTACCTGGTTGTGTTTCAGAGTTCATCCCTTGCATGGACAAACTTTTCGATGAATCCATCTTGATCGGCTCCGGCTACACGGCTCGGGAGACTCTCAGGTAACTTCTCCTCCAAGCTCACACTCACACGCTTATTTGCTGACCGACCGGTGTCCGAGCATATTAATCAGCTGGGCCCTCCTCGCTGTCAGAAATCTCAGGAAAGTTGTCTGCACTCGCTGCACAGATTGGGCTGTCAACTTGTCATGTAGGCAGGCATCTCCAGAGGGCGTGCTGCCCGCACGGGGGAACGTGTGCGGAGTGTTCAGCCCCCTTGAACTCTCCTCAGATGTCGAACAAGTTCACTTCATCAAACAGAGCCGTCATTTCTCATTATCACCAGTTAGGGAAGGAGTCAGGTGGATGAGACTCACCGTTTCATCCTCTTTGATTCATTCTCCAGTTTCACTTCTGTCCACAGTTCCCTTCAGGATCTGTCTCACTGGTCGTCTCTTCAGCCTTTGTAGTTGCTTCATTTCTCTGTGCCTTTTTTAACCTGCCATCACTTCAGTCAAATGTGTGATTTTCAGCTTTCCCTGCCACTTCACTTGTCATTTTTCTCCTCAGATGTCATAATAAATGAATGTATCATTCCTGTCTCCATCCAGACCCCTGGCCTACAGCACGCTCGCAGACCTGGTGCACCACGTTCGCCAGAATCTGCCCTTGACGGATTTGTCGCTCGCCGTCCAGCTCTTCGCCAAAAACATTGATGACGAGTCACTTCCCAGTAACATTCAGACCATGTCCTGCAAGCTGCTGCTCAACTTGGTCGACTGCATCCGACTAAAGTCGGAGCAGGAGAACGGCAACGGGCGGGACATTCTGATGAGGATGCTGGAGGTACAGACTCAAGAAAAAAGTTCCTGTCGTGTGGGACCACCTTGTATTTAAACGCCTATGATTTTCTCATTATTGATGCATTAACTGTGCTTGAATTCTAACTTTCTATTTTTTTCCTAAATCAGGTCTTTGTGCTGAAGTTCCACACCATCGCACGCTACCAGCTCCCTTCTATCTTCAAGAAGTGTAAGCCCCAGTCAGAGATGGGTGTGGTCGACCCAGTGGCGTTGCCTGGTGTGCCTGCCACACCCACCCCATCCACCACCCCAGCCATACCTCCTCCTGCTCCTCCCACCCCCGTCGCTCCCCCCCCCCCCCCCCCCCACCCCCCCCCCCCCCCCCCCCCACCCCCCCCCCCCCCCCCACCCCCCCCCCCCCCCCCCCCCCACCCCCCCCCCCCAGCCATACCTCCTCCTGCTCCTCCCACACCGGTCGCTGCTCCTCCCGCACCTCCAACGTCCTTCGACCGAGCGGGTGAAAAGGAAGACAAGCAGACGTTCCAGGTGTCGGACTGTCGCAGCCTGGTGAAGACCTTGGTCTGTGGTGTGAAGACCATCACGTGGGGCATCAGCTCCTGCAAATCCCCAGGAGGTGGGAGGACGTGCAGTTACAATCAGTGCTCATTAATCCGGTGTTTGTTGTTGTTCTGCTGATGAACTCTGTTTTATTTTTTACAGAAGCTCAGTTTATTCCTAACAAACAGCTTCAGCCAAAGGAGACACAGATCTACATCAAACTGGTGAAATATGCCATGCAGGCCTTGGACATCTACCAGGTACCACCACTGACACGTTTGTCGGGCAGGGATGTTTCACAGAAACACTCCTGAAGTTTCATCTAACAGTTCTGGTCCTCCTTGTCAGGTACAGGTTGCCAACAACCAGCAGACCTACATCAGGGTGGCCAACTGTCAGACCGTACGCATGAAGGAGGAAAAGGAGGTTCTGGAGCACTTTGCAGGAGTCTTCACCATGATGAACCCTCTCACTTTCAAGGAGATTTTTCAGACGACTGTGCCGTACATGGTGGAGAGGATCTCCAAGAACTATGCTCTGCAGGTACCTGCAGACTCGCATGTTTAATTCTCTTTTTGGATGAATGTCTGGTTCTGTGTATAATCGTGGATTTGGTTCTCTGTCTTCATTTCCAGATTGTAGCAAACTCCTTTCTGGCAAACCTCTCCACGTCAGCTCTGTTTGCTACCATCCTGGTGGAGTATCTTCTGGAAAGGCTTCCAGAGATGGGCTCCAATGTGGAGCTCTCAAATCTCTACCTCAAACTTTTCAAGCTGGTCTTTGGTTCCGTGTCACTGTTTGCAGCTGAGAACGAGCAGATGCTGAAGGTCAGTGGAGATTTCTGGCTGAACATATGTCGCTGCTGGTGTGGAGCATTTTTCAAGTGTGTTTCTCCATTGTTTTTTTTTGTTTCAGCCACACCTCCACAAAATTGTGAACAGCTCTATGGAACTGGCCCAGTCAGCTAAAGAACCCTACAACTACTTCCTGCTTCTCCGGGCTCTGTTTCGTTCCATTGGTGGAGGCAGCCACGACCTGCTCTACCAGGAGTTCCTGCCTCTGCTGCCAAATCTGCTGCAAGGTTGAACAAAGCCAGAACTGTCTCTAACATGTGAACAAACCAAAATAACGTGTGCTTGGTCTTTGAACCTCACGTCTGCTCTCGTTGCCTCCAGGTCTGAACATGCTTCAGAGTGGTCTCCACAAGCAGCACATGAAGGACTTGTTTGTGGAGCTGTGTTTGACCGTCCCTGTGCGTCTCAGCTCCCTGCTCCCCTACCTGCCCATGCTAATGGACCCACTGGTGTCCGCCCTGAACGGCTCCCAGACTCTGGTCAGCCAGGGCCTCCGCACACTGGAGCTGTGCGTTGACAACCTGCAGCCTGACTTCCTGTACGACCACATTCAGCCTGTCAGGGCGGAGCTCATGCAGGTGGGAAATGAAATCCATTATATTAGGTTTTCATGGATTGTTTTAATAACAGAAAAAGATATTGGATATTTGTTAGACAGCATGGTGACAACCACAGATTAAAACGCAGCTCTAAAACATTACTAGGCCTCCACCTTGAGTCAGTGAAGGTTTGAACTGGTCAGTAATGGGAAATATATGTATATTTTTTTTTTTTTACTCATTTGACACTCCCAGGCTTTGTGGCGTACCCTCCGTAACCCAGCTGAGAGTATCTCACATGTAGCCTATCGGGTGCTGGGCAAATTTGGAGGCAGCAACAGGAAGATGCTGAAGGAGTCTCAGAGGCTGCACTACGTGGTGACTGAAGTCCAGGGCCCCAGCATCAAGGCTGAGTTCACTGACTGCAAAGCTTCCATACAGCTTCCAATGGAGAAGGTAAAGAAATGATGCTTTTTGTTTTGATTTATTTTTTACGCCTCTGCTTAAATCATCTTTTCTTTTTTGTTTTGATTTATTTTTTACGCCTCTGGACCGCCTCTGCTTAAATCATCTTTTCTTTCCCGTATTCTCTTAAAAAGAGAGAATCCAACACAAAATATCTTGATGTTCCTCATTATGGTTATTTTCAGGGAGTCATACATCTTTGTCAGGGGGTGTCTCTGTGTGTGTGTGTGTGTGTGTTTGTGGGAGAGGGTGAGTGGGTAAGGGAGGAGATGTGTGTGTCCTCCAGGTAATTAAATTCATCTCCTGTTTCTGCTCCTCATCCCCAGTCAGTAATCATCAATCTACTGTGGGCCACCATGATGGCATTATTTACTCTCACTAATGGCTCTGTCTGCTTTCTGGCTATCCATCTGTGTGTTTGCTATCATCATGAGCATAGGCAGTGTGTACACATCACATACACACACACACACACACACACACACACAGCCATACAGTCACAGGCTGAGCAGCCAAAAGCACAGGCTGTAGGCAAATATCTCTAATGGTGTCGCGATGCAGCCATATGGTCGGTGGCAGCGTCAAGTCAGCGACGGCTTCAGGTGCTGTCTGATAGGAAGACAAATCAAATAACGTGTAAATAATTCACAGAGGAAAAAAGTGTGAATTAAAATGAACAAAGTTTTACTATTTCACTCGTAAAACTTATGAAGTAAACGGTCAGGAAGGGACTCAGACACGGGCAATGTTTAAGGTGTCACTCCATCAAATCCTGAAAAGTCCTCTGAACCTGACCGTCACTGCAGCACGCCATAAATCAGGCTTTTACAGCCGGGCGAGAGACGGACGGGCTTAAAATAAAAAGCTTTACGACAGGCTTCCTGCGCATGGACTCTGATTGGTCGGAAATTGACAAAAGAGAGACAAACGGTAATCACTGTGTACCGACAGAGTAATACTGTTTTTTACTGCACATCACCCGGATTAGGCCTTTCTACAGGGATCAGTGGCCAGCGATGGAGAGTGCTGTGATGTCGGAGACATAAAAACCTGGACAAAATTGAACAAAAAAAAGTCGATTCTTTGCAGAAAACCAGCGTCAGTCCACATGATCCGAAATTGAGGTGGCAGTTCAATTTCATCTCGACAATGACAACGTCTGTGTGACTCTGCCATGAGTCTGGGGGTGTCCCTGAATGACTCAGCCTGAGCCTCAGATATAAAATAAATGATTTCAACTACACAAATAAAAGAGTGTTTGAAAAAGAGTGTGACGGAGCAGAAGGGGATTTGGAAGGAAATGTAAAGTAAACACGGCAGTGATCAGATGTGGAGTGAAAGCTGTAATCACTCAAATCTGCTCACTTTAAAACATAGGAGTCAGATCAATTACCTTAAAAATAAATGGCAGTTCTACGAGTTCGGCTTCCTCCTTCTTACAACCCTAAAGTTTCAACATGAAATAAATAACATATATATTTATATATATTTTTTACCTTCAAAGGCTATTGAAACGGCTCTAGACTGTCTGAAGAGCGCCAACACTGAGCCATACTACAGACGACAAGCCTGGGAAGTCATCAAGTGTTTTCTGGTGGCCATGACCAGTCTGGATGACAACAAGCACGCTCTTTACCAGCTCCTGTCTCATCCAAAGTAAGTTCTCCTCCTCAGTCAAGTACTAGTTCAAGTGTCTAAGTGATTCTACAAAGAAGGAACTCTCTGACTAAAAAAAAAAAACTTGTGCAGAAGAGTTAAGACACAAAATGATGATGATTTTTTTTTTCAATTTGTCTGAAACAAGAAGCAAAAAAAATTTGTCTGTGTGAATTACTGACCATGCGTGACAGAGAGAGACACTGACCCGTCTTTACCTCTACTCGAAATGAAATATCGCAGTATTTCAGTGTATGGATATTTTCTTCCACCCCTAGCCTCCACCTCGTGTCCCACCTGCTGACATGACCTACTTCCCAGTCTGTGTCTCCATGTTTTTACCAGTCTTCTCGACGTTCACTGCTTCAGTGATTCAGTCTCTGGAGTGGTGATGGCTAATTACACCTTCACCCTGCCCACACACGTGCATGAATAGACAAACAGGAAGGAAGTGCTGATGGGTGGATGGTTGACGTGTGGGTTAGTCACATTACCATCATTGATCCCCGGGCATCAGGCTAATTGACTTTCTTCTGTCTGTTTACGCTGCTCCCTGCCCCTTACACTCTGCTGTCATTAGGCGCAAACACACGCTTGAACATGAAGGCGTCTGTGAGCACATTTCTGTGGGGATAATGAAGTGTGTCAGTTATGATCAGGGGGCCGACTCCACCGTCCCCTCTCCTCAGACATCTATATTTGCCGAGTCCCAGTTGAAGGATTTTGTCACTTTTGTCTCTCTCTCTCTCTTTCTCTCTTTCTCTCTCTCTCTCTCTCTCTCTCTCTCTTTCTCTCTGTCTCTCTCTCTCTCTCTGTGTATTGGAGCCTCAGCTCACTTGATCCCCACCATCCCTCTCTGCCTCTTTGCTTTGTCTTTGTAAATATAGCCTTTCACTTTAGAATGAAAAAAAGACACAGAGAAATTCTTGAAATGCCAGCTGGGAGGACATAACCACGTTGGAGTGGCAGGTCTGCAGAAAGACTGAATGAATGAAGGCCAATTGATCTGACATCCTGTCAGCCATGATGCCACCCCCACTTTCTGCACCTGCTCGCCTCCTCCTCTCCCTGTTTCTCTCCCTCTTACTCTCGTGCAGCACTTCTCCTTTTTCTCTTCTTCTCCTTACCTTCTCCTCTTCCTCCTCCTCCTTCTAAAGAGCAGTTTTTTAAATGGCAATAATGAAATGAACGATCCATCAGCTCTGCCCCTGGCGTGTGGCATTATAAAACACAGGCTCAAGCATGGAGAAAACAGCTGCTCAATCACATCGCAGCCCAGTGGCCTTCAGCTGCAGTAAATAACCAGAAATACAACAGTGGACAAAACAGGCTGATGGAACCAGGAACAGGAAATCTACTGTGTTTTTTACTTGAACTATTGATAAAATGGGTTGAATGCAAAGCATTAAATAAATTAGTCCTTCAACTCAAAGGTTTCACTTAGAAGGGTTAAAAGGTTTCTTGTCAAAGAAAAAAAATGATAAGGTCTTAAAGGTTGTTTGCCAGGGTCTGGGGATCAGCACCTGAGATTTTTCTATTTTATTTCATTACTTTACAGGTTTATGCCACTTTTGTTCCTTCTGCACTGACTTTGAAAAGGAATAGGAAATAAAGAATAGCTAATTCTGTTAAACTCTCTCCCTTCTAAGGACGATCCTTTATTTTTGAGATTGAGGTAAAAGTAGGCCAACACAGGTGCACCACTCAAAGAATTAGTGTTTTCAAGCAGCATTTAAAAAAAACATGGGAGAGCAGCTGGTGCCAAAGAAGCCATATTTAAAAAAAAAAAAGTAATAGTTGAACTTGAACACATCTGCTCAACTTCAACTTTATTTTAAGAACCAAACAGTTTCTGTGACTCCTGGTTGAATTGATTTGGTCAGAGTTCCAAAGTTGCTGACCTAATTCAGAGTTGTTTTGAATTTTTTTTTTTTTTACAACTTTTTAGCTTCTCTGAGAAGTGGATTCCCAACGTCATCATCTCTCATCGCTACAAGGCACAAGACACACCTGCCCGCAGAACTTTTGAACAGGCGCTGACCGGGGCGTTCATGTCTGCTGTGATAAAGGACCTCAGGCCCAGCGCGCTGCCCTTCGTCGCCAGCCTGATTCGGCATTATACCATGGTGGCTGTGGCTCAGCAGTGTGGTGAGGGGCTACAACACTTTCCAATATTCTAATATTAGCTTTTTCTGCAGAAGAGAAACCTTAATCATTAATCTTATTCGTCCCACAACGGGAACATTTAGAATTTGTAAATGTCCCAGTTCTTCCAGTTGTTCCCATTTTCATATGTTTAATACATTTAGATGTGTTCAATATGTTAATTATTTTAGGTAAAGAGTAAAGTTTGGACAAAAAGGTTGCTTAGAGTTAACAAAAACACCTAACATATTTCTAAAGGATAACTGGATATAAGCCTAAGTTAGCAAAAAATTATCAAATCAAATTGCTGCTTGGCTTTGAAAAATAAATCAATAAATTATTTATATCTATTTATTAGCTAAATGGCTAACTAACTGTGAAGACTTATAGTTAAGACCCTCCACCCTGCCCCTTTATCCCAGGTCCCTTCCTGCTGCAGTGCTACCAGACGGGCAGCCAGCCAAGTACAGCAATGTTCCACAGCGAGGAGAACGGTTCTAAAGGCATGGATCCACTGGTTCTGATTGATGCCATCGCCATCTGCATGGCCTACGAGGAGAAGGAGCTGTGTAAGATTGGAGAAGTGGCTTTGGCCGTCATCTTTGACGTGGCCAGCATCATTCTGGGCTCCAAGGAACGGGTGAGTTGATGTGAAGTCGATCACAACAAGATTGTCTGCTGTCTGTGGTCCGAGGTTCTTTTTTTTTTTTCTTCTTCTCTCTCCTTGCTTGTCGAGCACCATCTGTTGTTGTCACCTCCAGGCTTGTCAGCTGCCCTTGTTCTCCTACATCGTGGAGCGTTTGTGCGCCTGCTGTTACGAACAGGCCTGGTACGCCAAGCTTGGAGGTGTGGTATCCATCAAATTCTTGATGGAGAGGCTACCTCTCATCTGGGTCCTGCAGAACCAGCTCACCTTTCTCAAGGCCCTGCTCTTTGTCATGATGGACCTCACAGGAGAGGTGGGATTTAAGGACACTATTATATTTTTAGTTCCGAATAACATTATACAACTAACTAATTAATTAATGACAAAGGGTTCTATTTATTTAAAATAAATAGAACCCTTTGTCAAATGTTTTACATTAAGTGTTACATATCTGACATGTTGTGTATACACCTTTTACTGTTGTCTTTACTGTTCAACTTCTCCACTGTTTCAAAACTGTTTGTTTTTTTGTTTTCTCCCTCAGGTGTCCAACGGAGCAGTGGCCATGGCAAAGACCACCCTGGAGCAGCTGCTGGTCCGCTGTGCCACCCCTCTGAAGGATGAGGAGAAGACAGAGGAGCTGCTGCTGGCCCAGGACAAGTCTTTCCACATGGTCACGCACGACCTGGTCCGAGAGGTCACCTCCCCCAACTCCACTGTTCGAAAACAGGCCATGCACTCTCTGCAGGTGCTGGCCCAGGTGACCGGCAAGAGTGTGACTGTCATCATGGAGCCACACAAGGAGGTGAAGTGAAGGACTTTTTATAAAGTCTTTTTAAAGTAGACAACAGTTTACCGTCGTTAATCTCACCCTGATTTTTTTTTCTCCTCAGGTTTTGCAAGATATGGTTCCTCCCAAGAAACACCTGCTGCGCCACCAGCCTGCCAACGCCCAGATCGGCCTGATGGAGGGCAACACTTTCTGCACCACCCTGCAGCCACGCCTCTTTACCATGGATCTGAATGTCATGGAGCACAAGGTTTTCTACACAGAGGTCAATGCTTTACTGTTACATCACAGAATCATTTTGATGGAATTTATGACAGTTAAGTTTTTCTTTGTCTGTTTTTATTGTTGAACTGATCGATTGATCGTCATTAAGTTAACTGATTCCTGATTGAATGTTGCAGCAGCATCAGTGAGCTGATAAGCATTCACAGCTGATCTTGACTGTTGACCTCTCAAACTGATTTTTCCTCTTATCTCTCTGTGAAGCTGTTGAATCTGTGTGAGGCCGAAGACGCCGCTCTGATGAAGCTGCCCTGTTATAAGAGTCTGCCCTCTCTGGTTCCTCTGAGAATTGCTGCCCTAAGTAAGCCCCCCCCCCCCCCACACACACACACAAACACACACATTGAAATGAAAGTCTGAAAGATTCTATAGTTTGTAATTTTCTCTTGTAAGTTTCTCTTGTGGTGCCACTGTATGAACTTTATTAAAGCCCCCCCTCTATTAACATGACCATTATCTTTGAATCCCAGACTAATTGTTTCGTATTTCACACTTTCACAAAAGTGTTTCATCTGTCCTTTGTTTCCTGCTTAGATGCTCTGGCAGCCTGTAATTACCTGCCACAGTCCAGAGAGAAGATCATTGCTGCACTCTTCAAAGCTCTCAACTCCACCAACAATGAGCTGCAGGAAGCAGGAGAGGCCTGCATGAGGAAGGTCAGTGCAGCCACCAGTACTTGTGTTGTTGTATTTATTAGTATTTCTTTCAAATGTACATGCATCTAAATGCTCAAAACCCAAGTGTGTCATTTTCAAATTCAGTAAAAGGCCCCAGACAATATTATACTCACGTTGATTTCAGGCCCTTTTTTGCATTTTCACATCGATTCGACTAGAAAGCTGAGACCCATGCTACATCATTCACTCTAAGTGCAACTCCCTCTGAGCCACAGACATTGACCAGTCTAAATGTGGATTAATAATGTTCCTCTGCATCCCTGAAGTGGCCATCTGCTCTTCTCTCCTGCTTTTATCACATAATTGATCCATTTCAGGACCTACTTTTTCCACTGGTAGAACTGGTACGCCTACAGAACGATAACCAAAAATGTTCTGCTCCTTTGCGCATTTGAACACATGTTGCCTGTTAATATTATAATGGTCTCAAAGATTGGGTTGGCACCGTAGATATTTCTATCACAGTTCTAGGGTAAAACATAAAGAAGTACATCTGTCATCATATTATTTCAACTCGTGACATCTTCAGAGTCTTATCTTCACACAAAGCTTTTGCTTTCTCTCTCTCTCTATTTCTGTGTCCTTCACCCTCGTCCCCTCACCTCACTCTCGTCTCCTCTTTCACTCCTTTTCACTACACCAAAATGTATTTATTTATTTTATTGTATTTTTCTTTCGGCTCGGCCACTCTCCTCTCTCTCTCTACCTCCCCCTCTCCCACTCAACTCCCTCCACTCTCTCATCTCTGCCTCGCGAGCACTAATGAGCGCTGCCACGGCCCAATCGATACAGGATGGATTGTTTGTTCTCAGCACTGAGAGGAAAATGAATGTGGCTGCCATGCATCATTCCCCTCTTGTCTTTTTGTGAGGTTGTGGGTTTGTGTCATCAGTGTTTTAGCATTGGCATGCATGAGTGTGTGTGTGTGTGTGTGTGCGCGCGCTTGTTTAAATCTGGCCGTGCCCTCTTTTGTGTGGCCTTTGCTCCGTGTTGTGGGCATTTTAGATTTTTATTGCCCTAAATGCTATAATGTCATGACTGCATTAAGGGGTTAGAGTTAAAGTGTTCACATTAGAAGAGAGTCTTTACATTAGTGCCTTTTCTGTCTTATATCCAGTTCCTGGAAGGTGCAACCATCGAGGTGGATCAGATCCACACTCACATGCGCCCCCTGCTTATGATGCTGGGCGACTACCGCAGCCTGACACTCAACGTGGTGAACCGTCTGACCTCTGTCACGCGCCTCTTCCCCAACTCCTTCAATGACAAGTTCTGTGACCAGATGATGGTGAGAAAACCGCAGCCTCTGTCTTTTCACATCTTTTCATGGTCCTGTTTCCATCCTGACACACAGTGTTTATTATTTCACACTTCAAATCTTAGGCAGTGACAACAGTGCTGCAGGTTTAGACTGTAGTTATATTTCAGCCTCTGGAGAATTTAATTATATTTGGCTTTGCTCAAATTGGAAGTCATTTGAATAGAAGTTGAGAAATGCTAATGAGAAAATGAACTGATCGGGTCTGACAATGAACGATTCCTCATCACAATGTCTGGAGGAGGATTTTTCTGATTATTTTTTTTCCAGTGTCATCAGTATAGTTCTTGTACCTTGTTCAGGGGTCACTGATTTTTTTGAATCTCTGAACCTAGTTGAAGGTCAGTAATAACATCAAGTTGATTTGCTGATCCCAGGTTGGGTAAAAATTCCGAGGTCGCCTCTGACCTGAGGGACCATCATCAAGATCAGGATGTTTATCATCATACAAATGTTAAGTTGTTAACTTTAGTTTTATAACTGTAGTTATATGAAGATGTACTAATGTGACTAGGCTTCAGTCTGAGAACGTGAACTGCCTCTACATTTACTGACTGTTGGCTAATGAAGCAGATCTGATGCAAACCTACGCTCAGTAATGAAACACTGCAAACTTGATTATTAATTACCTACGTACATCTCAGGAGTAAATACTCAGATCTTATAGAGACACACACACACACACATACACACATACACGCACACACACACCGAGTGCCTGAAACTTCTCTCATCTCTTTTCCCAGCAACACTTGAGGAAGTGGATGGAGGTGGTGGTGATCACACACAAAGGAGGCCAACGCAGCGACGGCAGTGTAAGTACGCGCCTCTCAGACTGTCTCTCACCCTCACATCCCAGGGACATGAAGGGGTAACACAAACGCCAGGCTTTCATCACTCCTGATAAGTGGGTGTGTCTCCTTCCCCCTCGTCTCACTTGTGAGACTGAGGCCGTGGTTTGACTGCTGCAGCTGGATGATCCAGATGGGACGCACGCTCGCACATGCTTTGATCAGGCACTCTGTCCTGTCCAAAACTAGAAAAGGCTCAGAATTTAAAATGTATACACCGGTCATACACACAAAGCTACAGCCACATGTAGTCAACACCTCCTCACTGTGGTCCGGTCCCAGATGAGCCGTGAGTGGCCATATTACAATCAATGATTAATTAGGCGCCAGGCAGGCGGTGGTGAGCCCAGCGCTGCGGCTCCTCATTATCTTCCCGACAGATAACCTTGTAAAGGCAGAGAAAAGGTGAGAGCAAGGGGGGGGCAACAGCTCTCCTCCTCCTCCCTCGTCCTCTTCTCATAGATATAAAAGCAAATTCTCCTGTGCCTTCTCTCCATGCACTTTACTATTGCATCATCCTCAAAGTGATGTGTTTAATTAGATGCAAATTGGTCCTTTGTCTCTTCCTCCGGCTCACGCTTTCTGTGCCTGTTGACGGTGGGGCTGCCACCGACGACAAAAGGAGGGTCAAGGAGGTCGACGAGACGAACCTGAATAAGGAAGAAAAGTGGAGGGGGTGGAGTGGGCACGGCCGAAAGTGATGGTCAGAGGATGTGTGCACGTTGACAGAGTAGTGTGAAATATGCAGAGTTGTTATGGATCCTCAAAAGTTTCAAAAACCAACTCAAGTAATTATTCTGGAAATGAGGCCTTGATTGGTCTTCTGTCATTTCAGCTTCAGTCTGGTGTCACTTCTCAGTGTAGGAAGAATGACTTTGGTGAGGGGGAAAAACTTTCAAGGACATCCTCTAGATAAAGACTCACTGATCAATATTATTATATCGTATATATTATAGAAATAACGAAATTTAATAGAAACTAAGTTCCATTCACTCAGTTATTTTATAACATGCTGCAAAGAAGTCTTTTATCCTGAGGTCAGTGGTTAAAGCTGCTGCTGCTGCTCTGACCATTCATTTCACCATCACCTCACCTTCATTATGGATTAAACACACACACACACACCTGCTTGTTTGCTGACTCTGATCATTGTCTCCCATTCCGGCACAGCCTGCGATGGAGGGCGTTGAGGTGAGATGTAACCTGGTGTTGCGCCCTCTGTTGGTGACTCTCTGTTAGTGATTCGACTGTAGTTGAACCAATGTTGTGCTGGTTATTTAGGCTCTTGTTGTGGTGGTGGTAGTAGTGGTGAAGTTTTCCCTGTACTTTTGTGTGTACGTGTCTGTGATTGTCGTCAGAAACATTCCTGTCCTTACAGATCTGTTTTTCTTAGACTTTGTCCCAAGAAGTTGGTTAAACCAGATTATCAGGACGTCATCACCTGAGCTGTCTTCATCTGTTGCTCTACATGATTTTTTTACCTCAGACTGTTGTGCTCCACACCTCTCCAGTTGGAAACTGACATTCACAGACTCTTTAATGAGATTCATCTTCCAACAGTGGCTGTTTATGGAGTCCATTGTGACTGTCCATGTGTGGTCCTGTGGTGTTTTCAAAGGCTTCATCCACACTTTCTTTTTGTTTCCTCCACTTTTTTCTGGACTCTTTGCAGGAGATGAAGATCTGCTCTGCCATCATTAACCTCTTCCACCTAATCCCAGCCGCTCCTCAGACTCTGGTCAAACCTCTGCTGGAGGTCGTCATGAAGACAGAGAGGGCCATGCTGATCGAGGTAGGACACAGAGGTCATACTCTGTACTGACAGGAAATATAGAGCAGTGGCTGTGTGTCTTAAACAGGGCTGCTTCAGCCAGAAATAGACTGATATTCTGGAAATGATTCCATTTATAGTTTTACATTCTTTATTTATTGTCTTTTTCCTTTTCTTTTGACTTTTTTCCACCTCACCCATTTCAGGCTGGCAGTCCGTTCAGGGAGCCTCTGATCAAGTTCCTGACTCGTCACCCATCTCAGACGGTGGAGCTCTTCATGATGGAGGCCACGCTCAATGACCCTCAATGGAGCCGCATGTTCATGGTCAGACACCAGCACCTCTCAGTGCCTTTTCACTGCTGTGATTGAAACTTCTTTTTTTTTTACTTCTTCAGTAGTGGACTTTAAGGATAGATGTGTTGCCTGTTTTGAGGTTCAGGTCCTTTAAAAAAAAAGGCAAATTGAGAGAAATTCCAGTCAAATCTCCCATTTCTGATTCTTAGAGTCAATATCACAGATAATGAACCACTGCAGCCAAGGCCTTTCCTTATGTAAGATTTGCAGTTGAAGTCATCACAGTTTTCATGTCCTTCCATGTTCAGAGTTTCCTAAAACACAAAGATGCCAAGCCTCTAAGGGACGTGCTGGCCTCCAATCCCAATCGCTTCGTCCACCTGTTGCTTCCCGCTGGTACTGCAGCTACTGTTCGACCCGGATCTCCTTCCACCACCACAGCTCGCCTGGACCTCCAGTTCCAAGCGATTAAGGTAGGAAGATTTCCTTAAGTATTTAAATTTCACCCTGACATGTCCCCGTCAGTCCAGATGTTTGACAAATGTCTCACTGTCTCTTTTCAGATCATCAGCATCATCGTGAAGAATGACGAAGGCTGGCTGGCTGGGCAGCACTCCCTGGTCAGCCAGCTCAGACGAGTCTGGGTCAGCGAGGCGTTCCAGGATAGACACCGTAAAGACAACATGGCTGCCACCAACTGGAAGGAGCCCAAACTGCTGGCCTACTGCCTGCTGAGCTACTGCAAGTATGTACAGCCAGCTAAAAAAGGTTTTTAGAATATGTGAAAGCTAACCTCACACAAATCATTTATTTAAAACAAATTATATTCCCCTGCACTGCATCAGCACATCACTCAGGGTCATGTGCACGTTTGCACGTTTCCTGCAGTGAACAGGGACTGTTAATTATCTTACAATAAGTCATTATTATCCCCCTCCCAGTCATTTGCCATAAATGTCCTTTTTAACGAGAACTAACCAGTCTGACTTCTCGTCTCCTCTTCAAGGCGTAACTACTCGGAGATCGAGCTGCTGTTCCAGCTGCTGCGAGCCTTCACGGGTCGTTTCTTATGCAACATGACGTTCCTGAAGGAGTACATGGAAGAGGAGATTCCACGGAATTACTCTATAGCCCAGAAACGTGCCCTGTTCTTCCGCTTCGTCGAGTTCAATGACCCACATTTCAACGATGAGCTCAAAGCAAAGGTAATTACACCATAAAGGCATGAGAGTCATGTGAGGAGCACCCACCAGAAATACTGTAGTCATTTAGCTAACATATCATTTGTGCTACAGGACTTGTTTTTGGTCACCTCAACTATTGCTTTTCTTGAGTCAAACCCATATTTGTGTCCCAGCTTATTTCATATTTTACAGACTTTATATGGTTATATATAGAATTGTGCCATTTGCACCGGCATATGACAAACCTAGAAAGAAAAGTAAGTTTTGTTTTTTCCCTTGATAATGAATATAAAATGTGTGCTGACTTTGTTACCTATTCATCTTCTAAAAAATACATTATTAATCATGTTGTCAACCTTTTAGAGCACCATCTGAAGTCACTTTCGTCCTTCTGTCAGACAGACACAGGTTCCCTGGGACCTGATCTGTGACACTTTTATGCTGGGTGTGTTCTGTAGCAGAAGTTCTTTGATGGGAGTCAGAAAGGTCGTTGTGTCTGCTTGTAGACCCTCAGAGGCCCACAGATGAATGCCTCTGTCCTCCACCTGACCCCGGAGCTTCTTTTTAATTAAGCTCACTTTCCCTCCGACCCCTACACACGTCTGGCTGCATATTTTGCACAGCTGTAACAGGCACACGACCTGGCGCAGAGGAAGGAGTGACGACGTTGTAGTCAAGAAACAGCTCAGTGGGGAAATCCTGTGATGGCACACTGTACAACAAAGCCAAATGGCTTCTGGGTGGCAGAACACCAAGCAGTAGACACACTGTGATTATAACGTACACTTCAGAAAGTTTAAGGAAGCTTTGAAAAACAAAATGCGGCCGACTAGGAAAACTTTTCAGCCACTTGTTTCCATGGAGGTGCAGGTGTATGGTTTCACTCCTGAGGCCTGGTGGACCATCAATGTTCAAATGGCATTTAGCTGTTGTGGAGTTCTCAATACTATCTTTGCCTTATCTTATAAAATAGCTCCATTGTCCTTGGTAACAGAGTCCTGTTTCAGCTTCAGTTCAACCATGTCTGAAAAGGATGATTTTTAAACAACCATTGATTGTCATTGGTTATTGATACACCTGACGATAGTCCTACAAATCTCACAGCTGCAACACTTTTTGCCAGTGTGAAGGCAGGTGGCAGCTACAGACAGACATTATTGATTCAGTTTAGATTTTACTGTTGTTTGTAAGTTATTAAAGATGTTAGAATTCTTACTCTATAGGAAAAACAGGACGTCAGCCTTTTGTCTTCTCCTGTTGTTGTTCTTCAGCCTCAGCCACATGTGGGCTGGAAAAACAAGACAAAATAAAGTCAGACAGTCCAGCTGACGGATGGTGCTGTTCTCAGAGTCACAGAAACCTCCTCCTTCTCCGCCCCCACAAATACAGCAGAATTGTGTTGTTTTTCCTTTAATTATGCTCCGCTGGTGCCGAGCAGATGCTGCTGTCGGAGTGTGCGTGTTTGCCTGTGTGCGTTAGTGTGTGAGTTACATTTGTGTTACTTTGCGGAATGGCCGTGTGTGTGTGTGTTGCCTCTGCTATTTAAATAATTGCTTTTTGCATTTTCCCAGAAGCGTTATATCACGGAAATGCGTGTGGGAGAATATTTCACTCTTAGCAAGACTGAGCAAAGTGGGTACGAGAGAGAGGAGAGGGACGATGTACGACAGCAGCAATGAATCATGGGTGGCGGCACAGACTGACCTCATGCTGCTCCTCCATCATATACTTTGTTTGTCCCAAACTGCTCGCTCAGAAAAACTGCACTGTGCTTCCTTTTGCTTCCAAAGCTGCTTTGACTAGTCATCGATTTCAAGCAAACAAAAAAAAAAAAGTGCACTGACTCTATGAAACCCACTGCTGCACTTTAATGTTCTGTTTCTTTGTTAGTTCATTTTTTGGCCTGGTAATTGGTATGTGGCGCCACCAATAGCACAGTCCAAAACAGAGCTAAAGTTTTTTTCCAAAATACAACTTAAAACCAGCCCATGCTTGGCTTTGAATTCACTACAAATGACTAAATGTAAGCCCTGAGTTTGCCAAGGCAGACGCCTCAACACTGGCTCTGGATCTGCTGGAGATTTTCTTCCTGGGACTATTTTCTCCCCACGTTTGCCAAGGTGAATGTTCAGTGTAGTTTCTTGTTGTAGAATTCTTGTGAAATAATTGTTTCAAAGATAAATGCAACCCATAGACTTTTAGATGTTTTTATAATTTACTGTGGTGTTTCTTCACTTGTCTGACTCACGACCGTCCTGCTGTGCAGATCATTCTGTGTGTTTTTGAGTAATTGCCTGGCGGAGGAGCTGGAACATATGTTGCGCCACAGCTCTTGAGTGATGCCCCGTTGTCCTCAGTGAAGGATGGAAAACCAAGCTTCGCTAAAACATAGGGGCTCCTTTAATGAATGCAGTCGTTAGTTTTTATCATGGCGTGGTTACTCTGCATTCTTCCAGCTAATCAGGTCTCTGTCTCCCCTCACAGATACCTGCTGCTCAAACCCCACAGGTTCCAGCAGCAGAAGGAAATAGCATTTTTAGCCTGGGCCCCAGCAGTCATTCAGTCGGTTAATTAAGAAAACAGGTTATGGCTCTTTATGACGATATCATCCCCATGAGTGGGGAAAAGTCTTTTCTCCTCTGATTCTTTAAATGTCACACTCTTTTATGGCCATTGTTTAAGGTCACGTCTGACATTTCTATATCTCCAGTGTGCCATAAATGCTAACTTAATTTCTCCCCACGTGATGAATCAACTCCTTTTCCAGGTTCTTATTATTCTGGGAATGGCTGGCATCTGCCTCATTTTAGAGTTAATTTTACAGTACATGGCTGTTTTATAACTGTGAGTGTTCATTGCACTGATTATTTTATTTAAAAAGACCACACTGGGTGATTCCACTGATTAGTTCCTTTCTTCCTCAGAGCTTTGCTCTCAGTGAGATTATCAAAAGCTGCTCCTTGAAAATTCAGGAGTTTTAAATCCCAGACATGAAAGTTGTATTTTTTCCCCAATTAACTGGAAAATAGGTTTTGGTTCCATATCATGAAAATGTCCTTGATGGTTTTTTTTTTTTTTTTTCACCGCAGGTGTTGCAGCACATCCTGAATCCAGCCTTCCTGCACAGCTTTGAGAAAGGGGAAGGAGAGCAGCTGCTGGGACCCCCCAACCCAGAGGGGGACAACCCCGAGAGTATCACCAGTGTCTTCATCACTAAGGTACAAATGTCCAGTTTCTTTCTCTATGTCCTGCACAGCCTTTTAGTCTTTCACATGATTTGGCCACCTTTTGTGTGGTGTTCTTTGTGAAGTTCTTTGTGAAACAAACATAAATCTTTGTAAAAACACAAGATTTTGCGACCCATAAATCCTCCTGAGACCCAACTGTGCTTTCTCTGCTCATTATTTGACAACTCTGTCTTTCTCTCTCCGTCGGCCTCTGTGATTTCATTACCTGCAGCATTTCCTCTCACGGCGTCCCATCGGTCCAACACGTCTCCATGCTCAGTCATCATCAACAGCAGCCCACTTGCTCCAGTTATCCTTCTTCTTTTCCATCACTTCATTGCCGACATGCTGTCTATTTCTTCTCCCATTCTCCCTTCTTCCATTTGTCTCCATTTACCCTCCCCCTCAACCCCTCGCCCCGTTCTTCACCACACCCGTCTGTACAGCTGGTTAGTCGTTCCATCACCTTTCATTCATCAGGACAGATGATAATTCCTGGTGCAAATGTCACACTGTGACCACGCAAAAGGTCAACATGTTTGTTGTTTGTGCGGTGGCAGATCTCATCACCCTCTAACACCAGGCCTAATGGCTGCTAATGGCTCGTCCTTGCTCTGCCTGAAACTCACCCCCGCCCTCCTCCTCCCAGCGTCTCTTCTCCCCTGTATTTTCTCTCTGAAAAATTCTGATGATTATCACATATTTTGTGTGAAAAGGTTGTTGTTCTGCAGTGCCATTCAAATGTGAAGGACTTCAAACGCTTCACACCTTCATTTGGTTTGGTTCACTTTTTCACTGAACCTTTAATCGTGCACCAAATCACCTGGATGATGTCACAGTTACACTTACAGTGCAGGGCTGTTTTACCTGAAACAAACCTGAGGTCTGAATAAACTCTTGTTCCCTCTCTAAGGTTCTGGACCCAGAGAAGCAGGCCGACCTGCTGGACTCACTGAGGATCTGCCTGCTTCAGTTCTCCACCCTGCTGGTGGAGCACGCACCACACCACATCCACGACAACAACAAATCTCGCAACAGCAAACTGCGACGCCTCATGACCTTTGCATGGCCTTGTCTGCTGCCCAAAGCCTGCGTGGACCCCGCCTGCAAATACAGCGGTCACTTACTGCTGGCTCACATCATCGCCAAGTTCGCAATTCACAAGAAGATCGTTCTGCAGGTGAGGAGCAACCAGAGAAAATGAAAAGCCTGTTGAGAATGTCAGAAAACCATGGGAAGTCCAATGAATCTGTGCAGAAAGTACACACAAAACAATAGAATCACTGAGATGATGACGTTCTCTGTTTGTGTGTGTAAGGTTGATCATCATCAGAGAAACTAATGCTAACAATACAGCAGAGGCTGTGTGGGGGGGAGATGCGGGGGGTGCGGGGTGTAATGAAAACAGAAGAAAAAGTTGGTGAAGAATTAATTTTATTGCTTTTGTTAAATAAAAAGTCCAACCAAATGTTTTAGTGCCATCAACGTGTTCCTTCACCCAGTCACCACCAGTTATCATGTCAATGACCCATCTTCTCACACTCCACTGTGGTCCATGTCGTGCTCCAGGTCTTCCACAGCCTGCTGAAGGCCCACACCATGGAGGCTCGAGCCATTGTTCGTCAGGCCATGGCCATACTGACCCCTGCCGTTCCCGCCCGCATGGAGGATGGCCACCAGATGTTGACCCACTGGACACGAAAGATCATAGTGGAGGAGGGCCACACGGTGCCACAGCTGGTCCACATCCTCCATCTCATCGTCCAGCACTTTAGGGTAAGTCGGTGAAAGGAACACGGACGGTTGCGTGGGTCAGTGCCCCGACTCCCTCCTGTAAATCACTTTATCATCACTATTGAACCTATTGATCTGCTCGGGCTGAGGTTATGAGCAGACGGCAGTCAAAACAAATCTGATTTCTGTCTCTACTTTACGGTAATCATGACAGACTTCCCGCTATGACTTCCATATCAATATAGACCACACAGACTCTCAGGAGTTTTATGAGCTTGACTAATTACCGACAGTAAAATGTCAGGGTTTGATTTATTTCAATGGGCTTTGAGGTAACGCTGCAGCCACAGGAGGTGGAGGGAGGGGCAGCTGAGGAAACAGCCATGGCCTCTGCCTGAAGATGTCACACTGTCACATTTAGATTTGGAATAATTTTAGGTTTGGTGAAGTTGTTGAAAGGGATTATTTCAGACTGTGTTTTCTCACTTTAAGGTTTTCTTTGCCAAACAAAGAACCTTTTTGTTTTGTTTTTTTTCCACCTGTTCTGTATTTTTGATTTTTCTGGCTCGGGAAACATTTTTGTTCCATAATGAACAAAGGCAGATACACACAGACAAGAGTCTCTGTGTGACCTGGCACTAAAGAAGAGGCTCGTTGGTCTTTATGTCTATCCTCCTCCCTAAATTATTTATTTATTTATTTAATCTTTTTCTGCTCTCTGGCTACTTCGTCATATTTTCACCCTCTCCACGGACTCAGAGGAGAAGGTTTTCTGGGCCAAAGACTGACATTTTCCCAGACATTTTCTCTCTCTCTCACACACACTCACTGTCAGCCTGCTCTCACTGGGCCAGATGACTAATCTAATGTAATCACATCAGCATAATTACACAGGGGAGGAGATAATGACAGACAGATGAGAGGCTGTGTGTGCATGTGCGTGTGTGTGACTTTGAGATGAAGTGATGTGTGTGTGTGTGTGTGTGTGTGTGTGTAGATGATGGACAGGGCTTAGCCGCTCTGTCATTAAAGGCCTGTGAAGTCCTGCTCCATTCACTGTAATTACCCTCAGAACGTGACGCTCTAATATTCTTTGACACTGCCAACAGCCCCGGGATAGACATCTCATCTCCAGCGCTTTTGTCCGCTCGTGTCTCGTTGTTTGAGAGTCCTAGTTTGGATTGAGACGATGCCGAATGACTTGAGTTTTGAGCACTTGGGACTAAGTGTGCGCTGCCACGTCCTTGAGACTGAAGAAGGGAACACAGAGTTAGAGTTGACTTCTCCTGACGAGTCCCAATGACTTGACACTTTGATTTAAAACTCAAGCGTTTTTTTCTCCACCATCCTCAGAGTGGCATGGACAATAGAAGAGAACTGTCATTGTTGTTACATTGAGTGTGTTCAGATTCAGGATGCAGTAAAAAAGTATTTGATTCCTAATACTTTTGGTCCTTATTTGGCACGTTATCACTGTATAAATTCTTCACAAAGAGTCAGACATGTCATTCCTGTAGTGCGATCATCCCTGCATTTCAGTTGTTGCAGTTTTCCCTAATGTCTTTGGTTTCTAACGTTGCAGGTCTACTACCCTGTGCGTCACCACCTGGTGCAGCACATGATCAGTGCAATGCAGCGTCTGGGCTTCACCCCCAGTGTGACCATCGAGCAGAGGAAACTGGCCGTGGACCTGGCAGAGGTGGTGATCAAGTGGGAGTTACAGAGAATCAAAGATCATCAGGTCTGTGGCTTTACGCTTGAATAAACACACATTTACGTCCGCTTCCAGCCCAATAGGCAACCCGACCTGATGTTATATGTAAACAAACCTTTGTTCTCCACTCTGTCATCCTGGTTTCTCCCTCTCCTTCGGTGGACAAGCCTGAGTCTGAAGGTGAAGCAGCTGCCGGTGGTGAAGGGACCAGCGGAGCTGTGAAAAGAGGAATGTCCCTGGACTCAGCCTCCACCGCCGCCGGTCAGGACGTCAAGAGGTTCCGTACGGCGACTGGAGCTGCCTCCACGGTGAGCTGAGTCCAAGATGTTTTCATGATTTCACCAAGGAATTAATACAAATAAGATTAAAACCTGTTCATGGTGAGCAGCTCCTCAAGGAATGTCAAAAAGCTGTTATATAAAAATTAATCTGGTGGCCTATACCTTTGTTTCTTTCGCCCCAGTTTAACTAGTATGAAAGGAGATGGACTTTAATGGGTATCAGGTTCATCTGGAGCACATTTCATGCCACACAGCTTCAAAATTTATGGAACAATTTGTTGGTTTATCAGGAAAATGCAAGAAATGCTCCTAACATTTTGTAACAACCAGATACAGATGTCTGTTGTTGAGGATTTCAAGCTGCAGCTTCTCTGCAGCCTCTGTCACTGGATTGGCTTTTCTCCCTGGAAAAGACATGAGTCACAAAACCAGGAATTCATTAGTCAAACAAACAACAAATGGGTGATGTGGTACAAATAGATTAAGTAAAATACCAGGAACTAAGAAGTGGTCGGTTGTCTGTTGAGTTTAGGGTTTGATTTCTTTGAATAAAAAAATAAAAAAAAACCACTTGATGTTTTGACTATTCATGGCGTTGTTCTGCATCTTTCAGGTATTTGGCCGTGCCCAGTCCATGCCAGGCTCAGAGACCATGCTCACCAAGCCTGTGGAGAAACTGCATACAGACACAGTGGTCAACTTCCTGATCAGGATTGCATGTCAGGTAGCACCGTCTCACACACACACACACACACACACACACACACACACACACACACTCTGATGGCTTATCTGCCTTACATTCACTGGGTACAGTTTTGCCAACCATAACGCCTGCAAGGTAGGACACAACTTGTGTAACCCCTCACTGGTGAAGGTAGGACACACCTTGTGGCTGTCCTTAACGCATTTGCGTACAGACACACACACACGCACACACTGTCCCTCACTTCAGTGGCAGTGATGACCCTGGAGTTGAGCCCAAAATAGATTTAATAGATCACCTTGAGTTTTCCTTCTTTTTTATTATTATTTCTGGTGCCAAGCAGAAAATTCTCACTGTTCATCCAACTGTCTCTGCTGCATAAATACAGTACCTGTGCCTGAGTGCTGGGGATCAGTCACCGCTCACAGAACAGGCTGCAGGAACATAATCTTTCCTTTGTATTCGCTGTAGTGTGATACTCAGTTGATCCCTGTGGAAAATTTGTCTTTCCTCCTGCCCTCAGGATTACCATCAGCCGTAGAGAACAACACCGAGGGCCTATTGTCTCGTTCAGGGAACCTTGGCACAGAGAACTTGTCATAACAGTTCCCTTTTTGGCTGTGTCACTGTGAAAGTGTTCCTCTAAGAGTGACAGTGCTGTGTGCTGTTGCCCTGTCAAAGCCCCCCTGTGTTATTATTGGTAAATCTTTACTCACACAGAGTGATATTAATGCACCCCCCCTCCTCATGTTAAGGTGAACGACAGCACCAACGTGGCCGGGTCTCCAGGAGAGCTGCTGTCCCGTCGCTGTGTCAGCCTGATGAAGACTGCCCTCAGACCTGACATGTGGCCCCGCGCTGAGCTCAAGCTGCAGTGGTTCGACAAGCTGCTCATGACGGTGGTAAGAAAATAGTTTTATATTTATTTGCACGCTTCTTTCCCCCCCGATCTCTCGGTCTTGAAACTTTTACCTCAGACACTTTTTACTTAAGTTCGGGTTGGCTGACCAGAATTATCCAATCAGACGGATCAGTCATGCCATGACTGGCTGTGGTATGATAAGGACTGCACTGTAACTTTGAAACAAGGGTGAAGATATCTACAGCTGCGAGTCTGACATCTTTGGGTTAGTGAGTTTCTTGCATTCAACCTTTAAAGAATTCAAACTTTCTAAGTCGTTTTTATCTTTTCTTTGTTTGGTGAAGTGGGACTTGGAATTGGAATCTGTGCTTGTTTATGTGAATCATCCTCTAATTATTTGAAGTTTCCACTGAAAGGCGATGTCATCCACATCTTCCATCCACTCGAAAATATTCCGTCGTGTTTTTGTTACACTTCAGAGTAATAAAAAGTAAACAGTGGAGGATTACTAATGTGTTTTCACTGTTTATCCTGGTAGAGGCAGCAGAAGTTTCCCCTCTCGCTGCTTAAGCCCCATCTTCGTGTTTGCACTAATGCCTTCAAGTCCTTTTGTCTGTTATCAGTAATACATGAAGTCAGGCGCCAACCTTCATAATGACAAAATAATGACAGTGGTGAGATAACGGCGGCCTATCAGGGTTGGCCTGTGCCTTCAACAACCCCTCTCCTCCTCTTTGTCCTGAACTCCCCCTCCCCCCCCCACTCTCTCTCCTCCGTCTCTCTGTGTCGCCCAACCTGCACATTCTCATTTCTATTCTGTTATCGCGGGCTCCTCTTCCTCTTCTTTTATCTCTTATTCCCTCGTTCCCTGCTCATCTCTTTGGTCTGATTTGGCTCCACTGTTCAGATGAGGTTATTAACATTTGCTGGCAGTTGTCACGTACTTACCTTGTTCTCTGTTGGGGGTCTGTGCCTTGAAAGCACGTTTTTCTTGTTCACGCACACGCACACATACACATATTTTTCCAACCAACCCCTTAAGAGCCCACAGGGACGTCCCTGAAAAAAAAAAAAAGATCCAGATCTGCATGGCTTTTATGCACATGCACGTTCCTGTCCATGGCCCAATTCTCGCCTGGAGAGGGGGCTCCACCTGCCCAGAGGAGCCCTGCTTGGACTAATGAACAATGGACTGAATCGGATTACCCTTTATCATCTTATTGTACCGTCACGACAGTGATGAAGAGCCAGGACAAGTGGTGCAAGAGGGCAAATGAAGAGGGGGCAGAGGACATGCACACAATCAGACACTCAAGCACCGACATGCCTGTATCCTATCTGCACGGCTCCAGAGACGAAGGTCCCGTCCTGTTAATACAGTGCCAAATCAATAGCAGCCCTAACATCTACCAGCGGGTCTTATCACAGGAGTCACCTTGTTCATTAGCCAAGATTAGTGTCACTGATCTGGCCCAGTTTATCCTCTACGGCCCTGCTATAGTTGTACACCTTGATTGCAATTTAGACAAAATTAGTGCTTGATGTTGGCCATTGATCTTTGGCTTAGTGGCAATCACAAAGCTTATGAGAAATGCCTGTGTGTGGAATATTAAGTTCTAAAAGCTTTAGGTCTGTGGAAGACTGGAGTCCGAATTGAATGAATTCAAAATCCAATCTTCTTCTCTCCTTCCTCCTCAGGAGCAACCAGCACAGGCTAACATCTCCAACATCTGCACCGGGCTGGAGATCCTGTGTTTCTTGTTGACTGTTCTCCAGTCCCCGGCCATCCTGGCCCACTTCAAGCCCCTGCAGCGAGGGATCGCTGCCTGTATGACCTGTGGAAATACCAAAGTCCTGCGGGCGGTCCACTCTCTGCTGTCTCGCCTCATGAGCAACTTTCCCACAGAGCCAAGTAAGTTGACCATAAACTATAACAGATGACAGTACATGGTTGCACTGATTAAAAAAGGTGTGTTCAAAATACTTATTTTAGTAGAATTACATAAGTGTTTTACAGTGAAGAATTCTATGATTTATCCTCACACTTTGGATTTGGATCTGTTAGTTTTTCATCTTTTATTTATTCTGGACAAATGTTGCTTTCCTTTCCTCTAGGCACTTCAACTGTGGCGTCAAAGTATGAGGAACTGGAATGTCTGTACGCCGCCGTGGGCAAAGTAATCTACGAGGGACTGACCAACTATGAAAAAGCCACAAGTAACACCAACCCCACTCAGCTTTTCGGTAAGACGTCCATCCGTCCACTTCTGCCTTTTCATTCCTCCTTTTGTGTCGTCCCACTTTGACGCTCATAAACGTTGAGTTTTTATTTGTCTCCTTTTTTTTTAACTTTTCACACTCCCACATAAGCTTCCTCTCAGTCAATGTTAGCAATTAAGCCAGAGAGAATCGTTAAGATGCAGGGTGATGGGCCGGGCTTCTCCATCTAACATCTGCTTTGTTTAAACCAAGGCCACAGTCCAGGGATTTAGGATTTCTGCCGTGGACTTCTCTCCCTGAACAAACATTGCTCCGATCCACACAGCTGTAGAGGAGTTCTCATGGATAATATACTTAAAGGCTTATTCTTAGGAGAGTATTACTGATATTTCTCCCTGCAATTTTTAAAGCAATACAATAGCCTTACAAAATAAAGTTTCTTCAAGGTGAAGAATCGGCTGCAGGGGAGCAGTCAAAGATAACGCTGTAGTAAAGGCTCCCCAAAATGGCAGTTGTGGTCAATAACAGCTGCTGTGGCCATGACACATCTGTCTGCCTTCAACATTTTTTAACTTTTGTCTGCCCCCCGAGCTGCAGCCTCACAGAAGAGCATCGTTATCATCTGACATGGATGTTACATGAGCAGCTCTGTGGGGCCACTTGTCTAGCTGAAAATAACATTATTATTATTATTAATAATAGAATTAGAATCCAGGTTTTTCATGGCATGGGGCGGTGTACCATGAATGGTGGTTCAATTCCCACTCTATTTCCTGCGTTCTCACCTGCTTCTTCTTCTCATCCATCTGTCGTCCAGGAACGCTGATGATCCTGAAGTCAGCCTGCAGCTACAACGCCAGCTACATCGACCGCCTCATCTCCGTGTTCATGAGATCGCTGCAGAAGATGGTGAGGGAACACCTGAGCCCACAGCAGGCCAACCCAGGGGTGACAGAGACCAGCACAGGTACTGTGGTACAGCACATTCTCTGATAAATACCCATGTACATGTCAAAAAAACATTACAGTTACTAGTTATACTCTGGACATTGAGGAAGGTCAGGACTTATGGTGTTTTGGTGTTGACACCAGAAAAGTTTTAAAAAGTTTCACAAGTTCAAGCCCTGCTGCTTTAACTACTTTATTCTGTCAAATAGAAACCTTTTTAAAAAGTCCTTGTCCACTTCCTCCTCTGGTCTGGGCTTCACCAGGTCTGCCCAAGCAGACCAAACGTAATTCCCCTGACTTCAGACCGGGAGCTAATGGTTGCTAGATGCTATCAGTGCTTTTAATGGGCCACTAATGACTATATCGGCAAACACAGGCATTTACTTTCCGATAGGAGCAGTCGGAGTCACTGAGACCAAAGAGCCACCTGACAAACAAGGTCTTTACCTCCAACAAATGTTCATGTATTTGTATGCGTGAAATCAATGGTTCTCAAAGTTTTTTATAGTGCGTACTTTCTCTAGAAATACTTCTCTTCAAAGTACCACTACAACTACTTTAATTTGATTCAGGACCTTTACGTTGTACTTGTATGTATGCATAAAAAAACACATTTCTTTTCACACCTCCAGAGGTCACCTAGTATCACCTGTGGCACAGTCACCATAGTTTGAGAACCAAGTTGTAAATTAACCTAACAGTTGTCCAACAGTGACCAGTGAACTGGTGATGCTGAGTCTAGACCTGGTGAAGACTCGATTGTCTGTGATGATTATGGAAATGAGGAAGAACTTCATCCAAGTCATCCTCACCTCTCTGATCGAGAAGTCGCCCGATCCAAAAATCCTGCGAGCGGTGGTGAAAATCGTGGAAGAGTGGGTGAAGAACAACTCGCCCATGGCCGCCAACCAGGTAGGAGGACGTTTTAGTTTGTTTTGGTTTTTTATCTTCCAGCGGCGGAAGCTTGACCTTATTCCGTCAGCATCTTTCTCTGTCTCAGTCGTCCTCTATGCTCTGTGCGTTATGTATCATCACAGCGTTCCGTTAGATCGGCACGGAGGCCATTGAATTTGAATTTAACAATAAAAATAAAGCTGTCCTCTGGGCTGTGGAGAAGGATGGAATTCAGTGGACAGCTGCATTATTTCCCTGATAATAGCAGGTGTGAATCCAAGAAACTGAATCAGCAGTGTACATTTTAAAAAGTGTGAAACCTTTTGGGGCAAACAACAAGCAAAGCACATTTTCCGTCCAGTCAGGTTAACATTAGCATAATACCCACAGAGGAGCCTTTGCTCTTTATTTCTTCTAAGCTGTGGGAGGAGAGCAGACAGTCAGGAGCGGAAAGGCTGAAAACTTTTATTCTTCTGACCCTTCCTTCATTTCCAAATGTTCTCCTTTGTCCCACCCTCCAACCCCAGATGCCAAACCTACGTGAGAAGTCCATCCTGCTGGTGAAGATGATGACCTACATAGAGAAACGTTTCCCCGATGAACTTGAGTTAAATGCCCAGTTCTTGGACCTCGTTAATTACGTCTACAGGTAATTACCGCCATTCATCACATGGCCAAATGGCCACACCGCTGCTGCCGAGCAGCCCTCGCATCCATCTTCGCAGGAGGGCTGAAGGTCGAGGGGTGGTGGCAGCTAAAGATGGGAGCAATGGTAGAAAAATGAAGACGGGGAAAAGACGTTTAGTTTCTTGGGCAGTGTTTCATTCATCTTTGGAACAATCTGAGGTTAAAAGGATCAGAAGTCGGCAGTCAGCTGGCTGTAAATGAGATGAGACTGGAGCTAAAGACTGGGTTTGGACGGTCAGGGGAGAACCTTTTTACAGCATTAAAATAGTGAAATCCATCTTGGATCATTGACTTTGGAGTTTTAAGTGTTGATCATTAAAGAGGCTAATTTAAGGCATATTAACATTCATTTCTTTTTTTTTTTTTTTGACAAACTGAGTTACACATGGACATTCTTATAGCTTTTGATATTGTCTTAACCAACAGGACGGGACAACATGACTTATGATTTGTCATTTTGTACCATTATTTTGTAGTTACTCTTCATATTTTTTTTAGCTTCAGTGTTTCATATTTACCTTTTTTAATATTTCTGTGTTTTTTTAAAGTAAACGTTTTAAACTAAAAAAGGATGACTTTTACATCCAAACCTTTAATTCCAAAACCCAGTCCAGATAAAGGTGAAGAAGGATGGTGCAGAGGGAGTCAGGGAGACAGCAGGTAGTGGTGCAGACAGATATTGCAGTGGGGTCTTTCACACAGTAACTGTGGTGCCAAGATCATGACAGGACACCCAGCAGGTGGCATCCAGAGGGGACAGACTGTCCTTCTGCCAGCTATTCATCAAACCATGGTCTCCCTCTCTCTCTCTCTGTCTGTCTGAAACACATCCACATTTCATCAGCCAAACATAGTCTTCATCCCTCAATGCCATCTGCTCTTTGTGTCCAGAGGTTTAGAAAGAGCAGCTCAGAGGTGCTGAGCTTTGATGGACAGCCAGTAATGATGATGAAATGACAAAGCAGCTGTTCCACAATAACCTGTGATCAGGAGAGTGGTTCAGACACAGACAACACAGACAACCCCCCCCCCCCCTCCCCCCATCCCCTCTTCGCCCTCATA
>NC_024314.1:13300445-13353377 GCF_000523025.1 Cynoglossus semilaevis
ACTCAGATGATGACTGTTGTATTTGAGTTTGAACTGCATCGCTGCAGACTCCACATCCCAGATATTTAATTTCAGCCAATATTCACAGTTAACTCCCGTCTCCTCACACTCCACTGATCCTCAGCGCAGCACGGTGGAGCTTTTTAAACATTGTTGCGCTGAAATGCTGCAACGCAAATACCCTTTTGCCGTTAGAATTGTACCTGTCTGTCATATTTATATTAATGGCATCCATTAGTCTTTCAAGGTTGGTTAAGATTGCATTTTGTTTGTCTGATTATGTCGAACAGCAGAAAGAACAAAGCTGTCACTACTGATTATTTACAAATTTTTTAGCTTTTGTTTTGACAGTCAAACAAATGAGCGGATAATTCCTCTAAATGTTTTGTTGGAATGTGATAATGAAGAATGGAACTCAGTTTGTCGTGGCTTTTTAAAAATATTTAGGGTTGTTTGTGACATTTGTTTTTAGTTTTAGTTTAAAGTGAGATAATTTTACAGCAAGTTTTAGTATTTTAGTTGTTTGGACAAAGAAATGTTGCAACAATTTCTAAACATGTTTTTTCAAACAGTAAAAATAGGAGACTATGATGATTAAAATGTTGTCACTGGTGTCACTAAATTTTTGCAGTATTTTGTTTCATAATACCAAATTGATATTCTACTGTTTAACTGTATCGTTTTTTTGTTTTTTGTTTTAATTTACAATCAAGCATTGGTTCACTTTTGTGCTGCCTTTAAACCTCTGACTTTATTTTCTAATTCACCTTTGGGATGTGCATCAACCTTGGGCCTTAAATTCTTAATCCCCAGCACAATGTCTCTTCTCTGCTGCTCTGTTTTATGGAGCTACAATGGGAAGGATGTTGGAACCAATTTTCAAATGTTTTGTCGGCCGTGTTTTATCTTCTCAGGGACGAAAGCCTTTCCGGAAGTGATATCACATCCAAGCTGGAGCCTGCGTTCCTCTCCGGGCTGCGCTGCAGTCAGCCGCTGATCCGGGCCAAGTTCTTTGAGGTGTTTGATGCCTCCATGAAGCGACGCGTCTACGAGAGGCTGCTTTACATCTGCTGCTCACAGAACTGGGAGGCCATGGGAAGTCACTTCTGGATTAAACAGTGCACAGAGGTGAAGAGAGCAATGCTGCTCTTAGATGAACTCACTCTGTTCAAAATGCATTTTTCACTCTGGCTAATCCTCTGTTCTGCCGTCTGTTTGTATACATTCGTTCTGTTTAGCTTCTGTTGGCAGTGTGTGAGAGAAACACCATCATCGGCACCAGCTGTCAGGGATCCATGCTGCCGTCCATCACCAATGTCATCAACCTGGCCGACAGCCATGACAGAGCTGCCTTCGCCATGGCGACGCATGTCAAGCAGGAGCCACGTGAGAGGGAGAACAGCGAGACCAAGGAGGAGGTGGGGCAGGAGTTTGGAGGCAACACATGGAGATACAAACAGTCACACCAACCTCAGTAGACTTGTGTTAGATGTTGTCAGTTCTTCTATCAAAGATCATTGGTTAAATGTTCTCTCTGGACAGGATGTGGAGATAGACATCGAGTTAGCGCCAGGCGATCAGACGGCCATCCCTAAGACCAAGGAGCAGGCGGAGAGGGACACAGGCAACCAGCTGCACATGCTCACCAACCGCCACGACAAGTTCCTGGATTCACTCAGGGAGGTCAAGGTGAGTTCCACTGCCTCTGGAACCCTCATGAACCCAGGTCAACATGTTTTTTAAAAGTCGCTGCCCCTGATTGGCTGCTTTGTCTGTCACGTCTGGGAACTTTGTCCACCTCTCAATTGAGGTTGAAGGTTCAGAACATGAGAACCAAAGTTGGCTTTGTTACTCCGTCCTTGGGTTCAATTCAAACGACAAAGTCAGGAAAAACAATGCCTAAAGGATATTTTGTATCCAACTGTTATATGAAGGGATTTTTGAAATTAAAGCAATTACTCAGTAGTAACCACTGGCATTTAAGGAGAATGCAGCCTTAGAAATATTGATATTTTTAATGCATTTTCCCTCAACTCTGCTGAGCAGTACCAGCCCCGAGTTCTTCTCCATGCAGAACCCTGCTGGCCTTTTTATTCAAGCTATTAATTTAGGCACCTGGGACATGTATAACAAAGTCAAAGAGAATTTAACTGCTCAGCAGGACAGTAAATAAGCTGCACCTCAAGGACAGGAGACTGTGAAGTCAGCTGATGTCACGTCTCTCTCTTTGTCTGTCTGTCTCTCTGTCTGTCTCTCTGTCTCTCTGTCCTGGTTCAGACGGGGGCTCTTCTGAACGCTCTGGTCCAGCTCTGTCACATCTCGACACCACTGGCTGAGAAGACCTGGGTCCAACTCTTCCCTCGACTGTGGAAGATCCTCTCTGACAGACAGCAGCATGTGAGTGTGAACGACTGGTCACCAGATGGAGGACCTTAGTTTTTATTTTTTTAGGTTCACTGTGTTTTCCTTTATTCTGTGGTATGTGTACCACTGGTGGTATTTAGGCTCCCTCCAACATTATTAGCTTATTAGCATCTTAGAGAGAAGCATGGAGTGTCCAGTATTATTTAGAGGAGAACGAGGCAGCTTGACCAAGGACTGCCGCTCAAGTCTTTAGCACAAAGAAGGTTGGACTGCAGCTGTTCCTTCACTCACCTCCTTCACTCTGTTCCTAAGGCATTAAACACAGTATTAGAAAGAATCTTTTAATCACTGGAACTGTGGAAGTGGGAAAAACAAACCTCTTAGATGAGAGGTGGAACAACTTCAAGAAGATTTAAGCACTGACATGGAGAGGGCTTAAATTTTAAGGGAAAGTGCTTGAAAACAGCAACTGTGCTTTTATGCTTCACAAAACTTTCATATTTTTAGAAGAGATTGTGTTACTTTTTACAGTTTGACTCAGCTGAATCACTGCAGCTGTGGTGACCAACGATGGAAGGACAAGACAAAAGTGATTCAGACCAAATATAGTCAATTTAAAAAAAAGAAAAGGTTTTTTAAGGTTGTGTTGTTTTATTTTCTGAACTCCAACAAGGACAGAAGCTCTGAGCTTGTCTGCAGCACTTCTGTCTGAAAACCAGCGTTTTCACTCCCCGAGAACGGATTCATCTGCCCTAATAAATGAGGAGAGGAACACTGTAATGAGTTTAATGAACCAGATGTGTGTAAGGTTTTTGGAGAGTGTTTGATTTGAAGTGATTGAGCTCTTTAACATATTTAATATTCAGCCGGGAGAGTGATGACTGTAGAGTGATGACACCTCATCCTCCTCACTGACATGAAGTGACAGATGTGTCAGAACTATTTATTCTGACGCCAACATTTCCATCATATTAATTTAGGATGTGAATAGCGTCATTACTAGTTCTGTGACTTATAAAATACATTTGTGTGTATATATATATATATATAGTATATATGCGCTGATCCATTCATGGGAATGACAGTATCTGACAGGTTATTGGTCTTTTCCATCACCAGCCTAATTAAAGTGACCATCACAGCTTCAGTTTTCCACTTCGTCACCAGAGAGTAAATTTAGATGCATTACCAACACGTCATTTATTTCTGAGTGGGTGTCAGTTAACTTGACAGCAGCTCTTATCCTTTAGGCCAGGCAAGGTCGGCTTTGGGGCCTTCATCCGCAAACTTCTTAAATTGTAAATATATGTTATTTATTTTCTGTTGAAGCTGAAATGTTTTTGGCCAGATAACATTTTTCAACCTTTTCCCACAAAGTTTCCCAGATTTTTATCTGTCATTTGCCAAACTTTTACTTCACATTTTTACTCTATTTTAAACTTGCTAAGCCTCCATTGAATATTGATAGGTTTCCTTCTCTGTTCTTTTGGTTTTGATTCACTGGAATAAAATGAACTACAGAATGTTTCCCTCTTTGGCCAAATAATCCACATGTTGAAAACAAAGTGATCATATCCAACACTTCTTTCCTCTCCAGGCTCTGTCCGGAGAAATTAGTCCTTTCCTCTGCAGCGGCAGCCACCAGGCCCAGCGGGACTGTCAGCCCAGTGCACTCAACTGCTTTGTGGAGGCCATGTCCCAGTGCGTGCCTCCTATTCCCATCCGCCCTTGCGTGCTCAAGTACCTGGGAAAGACGCACAACCTCTGGCTACGTTCCACCTTAATGCTGGAGCAACAGGCTTTTGAAAAGGGCCTGAGTCTGCACAGTAAACCCAAACAGAGCACAGAGTTTTATGAGCAGGAGAGCATCACACCACCTCAGCAGGTATTTTATTTTTATTTTTTCTCTAGCGATTAAAAAAATTCCTCTTCCCGTTTTAATAACCTGATGTTAATACACAACTAGGAAATATGATCAGACCAGACGATGATAACTTCTGGTCAGTTTACCAGGTATTCAGACAGTTGTCTATGCTTCTCCACAGGAGATTTTGGACTCCCTGGCAGAGCTTTACTCCCTGCTCCAGGAGGAGGACATGTGGGCAGGTCTGTGGCAGAAGAGGTGCAAATTCCCCGAAACGGCCACCGCCATCGCCTATGAGCAGCACGGCTTCTTTGAGCAGGTGGGAGAAAATTGAAGAATAAAACTGATTTACAGACATGTCGCTTAAAGTCCTGCAGATAAATGCCATTTGATGGTCAGTGGTCATTTTTTTTGCTGCCGCTCAGACGCAGAGCTGGATTTACGGCACTGTTTTTTGTGCAGTCGTATTAATGCAGCAGTTTCCTTTCGGCTGATCAGGCTGAGTCAGTAATCATGTGATTTGCCTGAAGACACTTGAATCCAAACCACATCAAAAATAACCTCTGTGTCTGTGCAGGCTCAGGAAAGCTATGAGAAAGCTATGGAGAAGGCCAGAAAGGAGCACGAGAGGGGCAACATTTCCCCCGCCGTCTTTCCTGAGTATCAACTCTGGGAAGATCACTGGATTCGGTAAGATTTTAAAAACTGAAACAACCTTAATTCTCCTTAACAGCATTTACATTCATGACAGTGTGAATTAAAAGACTCAACATCCCACAGTTGAGCAAACAAAGTTTCCATTCTGTGAAATGGCCATGTGCCCCCCCATCCCTGTCCTCCTCTTTTTACAGAGCTGTAACATAATTTTGTCTGTACATAAAAGCAGTATAAATACTGTTAGAGGGAAAATATGTCTCTGTCATCACAAATATACTTCCACCATAATATACTGTATCTGAATTAAACTGACTCCTAATAACAGGAGCAGCTGTAGTTACGATGACCACCCTGCCTGGCTGCAAATTATGCTTAATGTCTGCAGTATTTCACAGTATTCACTGGACCCACTCTGTTTTACTCCACTGTTTGATTTGACTTTTTAGGGTCCAAGCCTGGGGAAACAAAAAAGCTGAAAAAAAGCAGAATAAAATATTGTGTCTAACACTAAGATTTAACTGAAGTTGTTTTCACTTTTCACATGTTTGTGTGCAGCTGTTCCAAGGAACTGAATCAGTGGGAGCCTCTGACAGAGTACGGCCAGTCCAAAGGTCACACCAACCCTTACCTGGTGCTTGAATGTGCCTGGAGAGTGTCCAACTGGGCTGCCATGAAGGAGGCTCTGGAGCAGGTGAGAGCAGCCCAGTCAGTCGCCATGTTGAGATTTAGACAGTTTTGACCGTTCGCCTGCTTCACACAGTACGTCACGGTAAAAGTCCAATAACCTCCAACAGTTAGTCTGAAAGTAAAAACCACGACCAACATGTCTTGGCCTCAACTCAGTCAACCAGAACATTTGCTCAGTGGTCATTTTGTTTTAGTCCCATTTACTTGTACAGTCCTCAGTCAGTAAAGTGTCGTGTCCTCATATTGATGCCGTCCGGCTTCTCCACATCCCCTCGGCTAAAGTGAGGGAGCGTGGCTATAAAGCTGTGCAAATGTACCTCAGCTGTTTGGTGGGCTAATTTATTGTCTTCACTAAAACAAAGTGTGTGTGGAGGCTGAGAGAAGAACGGCACCAGGCGTAGAACAAATACTCAGAGCAGAGTCTTTCAAGGAGACTTGGAGCCAAGAGAGCTGCTCTGTCCTGAGGTGACACCTAATTAAACTGTCTGTGTGGCAGCAGCACCTCCACTGTGTCCACTCCTGCAGACTGTCTGTCAGTTCCTGCGCAAGGAAGAACATATTTGTACATGTTCCATAATTCATGGAACTGCCTTGATATGATCAGAGAATCTGTACAATATAAATATTTAAATAACGTCCCGGCATGTGCCAGCAAGGTGGACTGACAGCAGAGGGATGGATTTCAATTATTGCAGGGAATTTTGTTTTTTTTTTTTTGTTTTTTTTGTTGGGGTCTACTCCTCCCTTCACTTCTTCCTTTCCTTCCTCCATCTCTCAGTTCCTCTCTCTCCAGCTCCAGATCTAACGGCTAATATTTACGACAGCTGCAGGTGTGAATAATTACCCGGGCATCTGCTGCAGGGTGATTTGTTTCATGGCTGAGGAAGAAGAGCAGGGTATTCAGTTACCTGCCCACCCGGAGCTCACGAGCTGGAAGACAAAGTCCAAATGTCCCCGCTTTCAATTAAAGCGAGCTCTTGATAAGGGCGGCCCTGTCTTGGGGGGGTATTCATCAAGTGTCACCCCTGATAGGTGCGCTTTGACCGATTGCTGTAATTTTCTCCCAACATCAGTGTGAACACAAACACACAGCTCGGCTGCTGCTGGGTATAGTGTTGAGCTTGGGAACTTGTAAACAAACAAACAACAACACCCCCATGTGACCTGGCGCCCCCAGGCTGTTGTTTTAGTGTTAATGTGTAATGTCAGTGTTTTAATCAATAAGCAGGACCTTTTCTCTCCTCCACCTCAGCAGTGACTTGCCCTGGTGTTTTTGTGCGGTCGGGGGGCGTTGGGGGATTGGATGTTGTGATAAGGCAGGTCACAACTGATGCTAATGTTGCCTCCGTCAAACCAATTAAATAAGCATGTATTTAAATGTGAAAGTTGACTTTCATTCTCCACACCTGCAGGTGGAAATGAGCTGCCCCAAAGAGATGGCCTGGAAGGTGCATATGCACCGCGGCTACCTGGCCATTTGCCACCCAGAGGAGCAACAGCTGAACTTCATTGAGCGGCTGGTGGAGTTGGCTTCCAGCCTGGCCATCAGAGAGTGGAGGAGGCTGCCTCACATCGTCTCCCATGTGCACACGCCGCTGCTTCAGGTCAGTGAAGCAACACTAACCCCAGAGGCTTCTTCGGTTCTTTTTCATTTCTAGAATCTCAGCCTCACAGACATATGTTTCCTAACTCTGTAACAAATCTAATTGAGTTGAGTATTAAGAGCTGCATTGTGAATTTAGTCTAAGGAGCGTCTTCATTTTATGTTATCGAGGTCACTGGATTAATGGCAGTAGAGAACTGTAGGCGCTGAGGGTCCTCGAAGCCCATTCTCTCCAACTGTTAAACTGCTAGGAATAAAAGGGCGAGGGAGGGGGTGGAAACTGAAGGGAAAAAAAGGTTGGGAAGTGAACAAAACAGGACTACAGAGTGAGAGAAAGAGAGAAGGAAAGAAGTTAGTTTAGAGCAGCTGTAATTACTTCTCTGCCATCAGATAGTGTTTGATTAAATACCTGCAGCAGAATTACATTTACATGATGAATGGGGGGGCTGTGAATGAAGAGTTAGGAATGGACCGTCAGCTGATATTAACAGATAATTGTGAAAAAATATTGTATTGCCTAATTTATTTTGTTTTGGTAGATTTGACTCCAGAGTCTTCAGCACTGCTCCCCATTCACTACCTTTATCTTATCAAAATGGGTGTATTTAAAGCGGGTGACTGCACTCCTTTTGTGTGTGTGAGTGTGTGTATTTTTGCTAGGCCTCTGCTCGCAAATGTGCAAAGCAATTAATTTACCCTAGGGGAATGAAAACAAGCTATTTATTCCTCTGCGTGGCCGAGCGACCTGTTGTAAATCTCCATTCCCAACTCTATCTCACACGTTCACCGCTCCATGCCTCAGAGAACGAGGAGAACGCCCCGATTCTGCAAATACATTAGGCTTGAAATACCATTTGAATCAAGATATCATCAAATCTCAGCCCTCGGCTCTGACTGACGATCAATGGATTATCAGCCATGCCATCGATTATAAAGGCCTGGCGTTAATATTGATGGATGAGTTGTTATAATGGAATGATTGATAGTATGTTCACATCGAGGCTCTGGGCCAATCAATGGTGCTTCTCTTGGCAGAATGAGAGCGAAGCACTCACTTATCATTTTCACATTTTCCCATCTCTTGTCATTTCTATTATTTTCGCTTCCATTTCACTGCAGATAAGATATTGTTGCCACTCTGTAATGATTTTTTGTTTTGCCAAATGATTTTAAGTGACAAAATTGTTGTTTTATTTAATTTTCTTTGCAATCTAAGAGTGGAAATTATTTTAATCAGAAGTTTGACAGTAACAATAACCAGTCACAGGGTTGTTGTGGAAGAAACTTTAACATGGAGATTTTTTTTTATGCCACTCTTGAAATGAAAAATATCGATACGCCGTTATATCATGATATTTCACAATAAGCACCCGTATAATTCGATAACTAAAGTTAATAGCAGTGCCAGACGTGCTAAAAACACACAATTGTAACCAAAATGGTTTTTGCACTTTTTGTGTTTACCATCCATGTCAGCCTTCTGCCATGCGGCGTAAGAGTTTCAAAATGTGGGGGAAGCTGTCAGGGAGTGTGGTCAAGAAGATCCTTGTGACGCTGTATAAAAGTTTCAACGCCACTTATTATTAATACTGTCCCCCGCAGGCAGCACAGCAGATCATCGAGCTGCAAGAAGCAGCTCAAATTAACGCCGGCCTTCAGCCAGCCAACCTGGGCCGCAACAACAGCCTCCATGACATGAAGACAGTGGTGAAAACCTGGAGGAACAGACTGCCTATTGTCTCTGATGACCTGTCACACTGGAGCAGCATCTTCATGTGGCGCCAGCATCACTACCAAGGTGTGACACACGCCCACAGTCCCATCACTGGTAAAATTGAGTGTATTCTCCTTGTATAAATCATGTATAAAAGTGTACCAGGGCCGGCCGCTGCAGACTTTCTCCTCGTCTTCTAGTCTGATGTTCATCCCATAAAGGAAACTTCTTTAAAAGGCCAAGATGTACAGAACCACCTCAGGCTCCCTGTACATTCCTACTGTCAGCTCGATAAAGCACTCCGTCTCACTACGGGCTGCCTCACACACACACACACACACACACACCAGGGCACACTTACCTTGCTCGTTGCCCGTCTCTCTCCCATGGTGACTTTGAAACCATTCTGAGAGGCAGCCACTGCAAAATGTGATGTCTCATGCAACTTGAACTCCAGCTCGCTCTGTGTGAGGAGCTGAAATAGTAATAATACCAGCGCTGCCTCTGCAGCACGGTGCCAATAAAGCCCCACCTTATTTATACACGGTCGCCCTCGAAAAACCTCAGTGCTACACTGAAATGAAACGTTCTTGATGAAATTTCATCACCATGGCCCATTTACTGTTCACAACATTTGTGGCCCCTCCCTCTCCGAGGCCCACGCCGCTCTCTGTTTTTGCAATATGACAGCAGAGCTTTTCAGAGTGTGTACTCTGCTCCAGGCTCTCCTCCTCTTTTTCATCCTCCTCTTCCTCATCCTCCTGTATTCCATACATTTTTAACAGTGACACTTAACACAGACAACAGTACGGCTAATGACTTTGCTACGTCTCTCTCTGCAGCCATAGTGACAGCATACGAGACAAACACGCAGCATGATCCCAACAATAATAACGCCATGTTGGGAGTCCACGCCTCCGCCTCTGCCATCATTCAGTACGGAAAGATTGGACGTAAACAGGTGAAGTGACAAATTCTTAAATTTAAGGAGTTTTTTTATTGTGTCCTCGGTGTTTTCTAACCCGTCATGTCCTGCAGGGTCTGGTGAACGTAGCTCTGGACATTCTGAGTCGTATCCACACCATCCCCACCGTGCCCATCGTGGACTGTTTCCAGAAGATCAGGCAACAGGTCAAATGTTACCTGCAGCTGGCTGGTGTCATGGGCAAGAATGAGTGCATGCAGGTACAGGTTTCTCAGGCGTTTTGTCATTACATTTATTAACTGTTCAAATCAGAGCACCTGTGAAGTTATCAACAATTTTGCAAGAGAGCACCTGTGAAGTTATCAACAATTTGCAACAGGGCAAAGAAACACATTGTTACCTGGTGTCAAAAAAATTGAGAATCAAATCTTTTTTTTTTAAATTTGTATTACAACTTTTTGACCTACCCTATTGTGGAACATCTCAGAAACAAATTAGAGATCTTAACATAACTGCAGTACAACACCTGCCTTTTGGTGTCTCTCGCTCCCTGCAGTAAGACTTTGTTACCAAAGCCCACAACCTAATGAGTGTTTTTGTCGTTCCCTAAATTGCTTTGGGTTTTTATTTGCCAATACATAACTTTTTTTATTGCAACTTGTAAGTTGAGTGAAAATCTTATTGGCAGAGTTGCTCATTAGAAACAGCACAAAATCAATTTGCTTGTACAATCTCAAATTATGTCCAATCAAAACCAGAAAAAAAGAGACGAACATATTCCCCACGATGCAACACCTGCAACCTCACGCTGCACAGCTGGGAGAGATCTGGGGCGTAGTAATGGATGTTCCAATTTCATCAAAGTTTTTACTGAAGGGCAGTGCATTTGATGCATTTAATGTGATTTAGGCTCCTGAGCCGACGGCTGTTGGCAGCAGCTGCAGGTGTAGTTAGCGGTGCCTCACGGAGGGAACAGGGGTAAGAGCAAGAATTGTTTTGGGGTGGCTGTAGGTGACAGGCTATAGCAGGCAGTCTTATAAGAGAGTGTAACTCAGGAGATGGCTCTTAAGCCCACAGAGCGCTCTGATTAATAGAAGCAGTCCAGCACAGCACAAGTCATTAAAAGTGCCAGCAGACACTCCTCTCCCCTCCTCTTCCTCACCTTTATCTCATATCCTCCGGTGCTCTCCGTCTCTCTCTGCTGCTGCACATCATTTGTCACTGCAGTACATAAGAGACACCTAATCAGAGATGTAGTTACCCCCAACACATCTTTTCTTCTCCTTCCTAATGAACACCGAGCGCTTTTGTTTGTTTTCTCACCTGTGATTACGGCCCAAACAATGCTGCGGTATCTAACTGTGGTTCCTTTTCTCCTGCTGCTGCTGCCAAACTTTCTTTGGTGCACTTTGGGTTGATATTAAAGCTCAGCCTCTCTCTTCTGCAGGGTTTGGAGGTGATAGAGTCCACCAATCTGAAGTACTTCACCAAGGAGATGACGGCCGAGTTCTACGCTCTCAAGGGCATGTTTCTGGCCCAGATCAACAAGTACGTACGCCGGTGGTCCAATCGTTGATTGGTCAAAACTGAGTGGGGTTAAACAACCCAAATATTGTGATATTTCATTTCATAATACCATATCAATATTCCTACAGCCCTGTCTTCCTTGTCACGCCCTCTTCCTCATATTTCTGTCACAATCTCTTGGCGCTTCTTCGTCTTGATGTATAAACAACAGAGTCAAATTAATGAGCGTTTCTCATTCGCACACTTCCATCATTATAGACTGAGGTAAAACCCCATGACGTAGCTTTAATGCTAATGTGTGACTATGTCATAAGCACATGGCTGTGCCACTAATGTGTTTTTAGCTGCGGGGTTGCCTGTGGAGGAAACGGCTGCTCTTTCCATTCCTCCTGTTGACCCCCACCCCCACTGCTCCTCTATGTCTACCCTCCTGCCCCCTCTTTATTTCAGCCCATCATCTTTGACATGACACAGCATCGTAAAGGGTAAAAAACAAATTGAGGAAAGCTTATTAAATGTATATGCAGCTCAATAATTAACTCCGGGCAATTTGCAGGAATCTATGGGATCAGCAGAACTTGCCTCCACCTCAGCAGGGTTTATTGCAATCATTAACTTCGCCTTTTACACCGGGGGCAGAATTAACAGCAGGATGGGGGTTGTGTGTGTGTGTGTGCGTGTGCGCGCACAGCCACGTATGCCAAGGATCTTGGGATCATTCAATTAAACGGGTGTCAGAGATTGGACTTCCTGTGTCCCTGTTGAGCTGCAGAGACCAAACTGTACCAGTGTGTGACGTGAAGTGACTGAGGACGACCCATTATGTGTTTCTGGAGTATTGTGGTATTCATAAGTCTACGGCTGTGACTCCCATAGCAATCAAGCTCCCGTTTCTTAATCACATGCCTTTTGTAATAACACATTTCAGCTAATAGGCTTAGGAGACATTTGAGTATAAGTGAGTGGGAGAGTACATTTGGATTCACTTCTAAAAATGGCGTTCAGTCAAGCTGTTTTTTTTTTTGTTTGTTTTTTTTTTCCCTTCCTATCGACAGACCTGTCTCCTCATTTTGACTGTGAGATGGTGCGTCTGACGGCGCCCCCTTGCATCTTATTTATTAATCGAACTCTGAAAGGTGTGACAACATTATTCACACATGGTGCCAAGGAGTGGTTAGGAACCGGCAGGCGTGGTGAAAACAGCTGATGGTTCAGAATATATTTCTCTGTCAGCATAACGGCTGCACTCCCGACTCAGGGCTCCTGCCACATTTCACCTCTCCATTTGTTTTCCCTGCTACTTAACTGTATCTAAATCAAACACTTTAGAGTGTGACTGCAGGGCTGCAGTTACAGGATAAAAATTTCATTTTTTTCCCTGTTTTTATCACAACTACAGGTTTCTCTCTGTGGCGTCAGTGACCTTCAGCAATCTGATAAACGCACTGGCTGTGCTTTAGCTCCTGCTGCGCTGCGTCTCTGTGACTTAGGATTAAATGCGAAGATGTGTCACCTTGTATTAAAAGGACTGATGTGCACAGTATGATAGGTTTGGATCAACTCATGTTACGTTGTATCCAAACAGCTTAACCCGTGGTGATATTAATTCACACCGAGCTAAAAGCACAAACAAATTATGAAGAGAAAGAAGACTCCGCTTTGTGTCATTGTACTCCTACTGATAGATAAAATTAATTAATTATCTTTAACCCGCCCCTGGCCTTTAGGCAGCACCTGTGTCACGACTGAATTTTTTGTGTTTGTCTAACACACCATCTGTACCTGACTGGTTAATGAATTTGAATTTGTGCAACTAAACATCGGGGTTAAACCATAAAATACATAGTTGCATTTTAATGTTAATGTTGTAGCACCTCTAATAGTTAGGGATTTTTTTTTTGTTTTGTTGCTTTTCTCTCCCTCCCTCCCTGTTCACCATCAGCCTCCTGCCCCTGACACATGACCCCTGAGATTCATTCTCTCTTCCTCTTGGTTCCAGGTCAGAGGAGGCAAACAAGGCCTTTTCGGCGGCGGTGCAGATGCATGATGTGCTAGTGAAGGCCTGGGCCATGTGGGGCGACTATCTGGAGAACATCTTTGTCAAGGACCGACAACTCCACTTGGGGGTGTCTGCCATCACCTGCTACCTCCACGCCTGCCGCCACCAAAATGAGAGCAAGTCCCGCAAATACCTGGCAAAGGTGATTACTGAACCCTGAAGCTGGAACTTTTATTATCTGTTTTCAGTTCAGGTGAAGACCGCTGGTAGAAGGCTATCATTGGAGACATCAGTGTTTCTTCATGACGTCCTGGTTCTCCAGGATGCCTTTGTCCCACTGCTGTGTGAAAACAGCATATCAGCAACCTCTGTAAAACCTTCAGTCTCCATCAGGCGTCTTTCCAAATAGGTTCACAGTTAATTCCCTGGTTTCCTGACCCGATCCAGCCCATATATTAGTGGTGCTGATGAGAAGACAGACATCCTCCACCCCAACCCCCCCACTCCTCTTTCAAACTGTCACGACTCCAGGCACAGAGTGGTAAATTGATTGATTGCGATCCTGGAGTTTACAGTGTGGACTGGTTCCCACGGCTGATCAATGCTTCAGTGAAGGCCACGCGCTAGCACAATGAGGGAGGGGTGGAAGGTGGGTGGTAGCGGACTAGGTGCTAACATTTGTAGTGTTGCTAACTAAGGCTAAGAGCTGTGTGGCAGGAGTCTTTGCTAACAAGCGACCCACCGTCTCACAAACATCAATTCATTCAGTACGCCTCTCCGGAGGTTTGTGCAGAGAGGCCGTTATATGTTCTTATAATGGGTGAAGCACGAGGAGCTGCTGAATCCAGGTCAGGTGGTGCTCATTAGTAGAAAAAAAAATCTCCACTACACCGTCGCTAATGGACTGGAAGGAGCTGACAGATTGTGAAAACTTTACCAACCCGCCTGCTGCTCTCTGTTTTCAAAAAGCCACAGGAGAGTGAGATTAGTGCCACTGAGTCCGGCCGTATAAATAATAAATATAGCCTTGTGCCGTCCAGTGTTAACCATCAGGCTTTACTATCATTAGCTGGTGTAATAATGGCCCCCACCCGTGTCACATTCCAATTAGATGCTCTTCTTTTCTCCTGGTGGCCCTCTCTGGTATTGTGCTGCCAAGCTGGGTTTGGCACTGCTTAGTCCTGATGGATGAAGTCAGATGACCAGTGATTATCAGTAATTATACACAGTCTGTATACCCACGCTGGCTGGCTGAAGACACCCGGGGGGGGGTCGAGTGGGGTTAATGTCTTCATCATCATGTGGACGTACACGCCCACACCCCCCCACACCCCTCGCAGACCCAGAGAAACAGCTCTGGTCTGGTTAATGTAGAGGACATATCTGCTAAAATCTTGCTTCTCTGTGTTTAAAACTACTATCAATTGTTTTCATTATTTTAATTTTATTTTTCATTATTGTAGTTTTTAAAACTTCCCCTATTTAACTTTTAGAGTCATTTTCTTCTGTCCGTAGGTTTTGTGGCTCCTCAGTTTTGATGACAAGAACACTCTGGCTGAAGCCGTAGACAAGTACTGCATCGGAGTCCCACCAATCCAGTGGCTGGCCTGGATACCGCAGCTCCTGACCTGTCTGGTCGGATCAGAGGGAAAACCTCTGCTCAACCTTATCAGTCAGGTAAAGACTTAACAAGACGGTCACAAACCAGAGGCACAGGGGCCACACACTGTCTGCATTGAGTTGCATGTAAGCCCCTATCTTGACCCCCACCAGAGGGCTTTTTTGGAATATACTACTTGTTCACTACTCTGCATCTGATCAGTCAACCAGCAGTGTTTTCTCTAAATGATTTCCAAAAAGAATCCATGAAAAAGCTGTATCAACTAACAGTCTGTGTTTGAAAGCATCTTTTCTTCTTCTGTTAACTAACAGTTCAGTGTTTTTTTTTATCAACTTCCATTTTCCATTTTGGGGTCAAACATCTGCCCTGTGTATAGATCAGCACTCTTCATCCATCCACCGTTCTAATCCAGATAAATGACATGCGTTCACACAAATGCGCCCTCTGCCCCAACGTTTTTTTTTTTTATATTTACCAAATTAGGCATTCAGCCTCAATCACTGTCCATTTTAAGCAAATTTTATCGGCCTTCACAAATCCCCCGCTAAATTAGTTTTTTTAAATGATTTTCTTAAGAAATTATTATAAAGTTAATATCGAATGCATCCGCACTGCGGGAACAGAGCTAGTAATTAAAGCGAGGACTAATTTGCTTTGCTTAATGGAGTATTATTTCCGCACAATTTGAAGGGGTGGGGGTCTTCAAAGAGTAGTCTGCTATAACAAACAACCAGCCTCTCAGCAGAGAGGGAGTGCTGTGTGGGAGATATGAAGGAACAGATGGAGGAGAGAGAGGGGGATTTGAAATATGAGAGCAGGAGTGTAATCATGAAAAGACAGAGCAAGTGTGTGATGGAGCCCTGATTACTTTGGCTAATCTTTGCCTTTTTAAGACATAACATGAAGAGGAAACAGGTCACTATTAAAAGCCTGGCTCCGAGCAAGGAAGCTCATAGTTGTTCTGCTTTTATTTAATTTGTTACTTTAGTCCAATGAAAGGTCACATTACAGTTTAACCTTGAAGTAGTTAAAAATAGCTGTTTTTTTTTTTTTTTTTCCAAAACTGCTTCAAGTATCAAAGCTGTTTTGGAAATGATCCAGAATCCAGAGGGTTTTTTTTCTTTTTAAAAATTCTGACATTAGTACTCTCTTTTCTGCATACAGTACTTACAGATAGAGGGTGGGTGGATACACCTGCAGGCTCTCTCTCTCTCTCTCTTTGCTACACCTCTTCACCCAGTGATAACTGTAAAAGGCTCGGCGCTCTTTTCTTAAACCCATCACATGTTTAGAGAGAGAACCACATTTTAATGTGTGGAAGACTTTATATCTGCGGCTGAATAATTTAGTGTTTCTCTCTGGCGGCGAGATGTTTAAAAAACGTACATTGAAATATTGATGAAGGTGAGGAGAAGATCGCCTGGGGGCTGGTGGAGGAGATGAATCAAAAGTTAAGAGGGAATCTCCGCAGCCGTCCGTACACGGACACTTCCACCTTTCCTTACCACCTCACCTTCCTCCCTCCACACATCAAAACATTAGCATTTAGCCTCCCCCTCTGCATACCATCTTGTTTCCCCTTGTTGCTCTGCCATCCTCACTCTTCCTTTCTCAAATGCCGTTGTTAGCTGCCACCTAAGGCTCTGTCTTCCTGGAACTCCTGACTCACTCTGCTTCTCCACTGAACATTTACTGGATGTTCACGGGGACATAAAACTGAAAAATATGAGACAATCAGCAAAGGAAGGTTCTAGGCGATTGCAGCATCCCGTAAGACCGTGCACATGTGGAGGTATTGAATACGTACAGTATTTCAACAACACCGAACCACTGACGACTGGAGTCGATAATATTAATTATTCAGTTACAGTGGCACTTCTCCGCTGAGAAAAACGACTGTTTGATGAAATTGTTTTAGTTCGATCCAAGAAACTTTTGATCAGAGTATTAGGAAAAATGGGCCAAGAGTCTGTTCCGTGTTGGTGCTATCTGAGAGTGCTACCTGTACTAACTTTATATAAAGACTAGATTGGCCACCAACTATTGTAGATTAGGTTGCATTTGCACAGTCTTGTTAAAATAGTTTCTTGTTCCTTGGATGAGCTTCCTGTGGTTAAACATTGACAGAAGAACTGTGACATGCCCTGATGACAAACAATATGGCTAAAGGGCACTCTTTAGCAGTCATTACAGACTGGACAGACTGGTTTCAGCACTTTCCCCTCTCCCTCTGATGCTTTTGTCTTGTTTTCCATTGTCACTCGCTCTTGGCAACGTCTGTCCAGACATCATTCAGATTTGGCTAAAAAAACACAAACCTGTTTGATTGACAGCGACTCATGTATTGAATTTGGCAAAAATCTATTTACATGTCTTCAGCTTTTAGTCACCATTCACCTGGACTACTGGATTTCTGCACGTCCCCAGGACTGTGCTCTGACTGTCTAGCCAAGGCCTTAATTTGACTAGAGAACAGCTAAGAGGTTACCAAATCCACACTGATGTGGGATAATGTGTGAAAAAGATTCCTCTTCTTTCCTCCTCCATTCGTCTCCTATATCCTTCACCTCCACCTTCCTGTCCTGAGCTCAGGGTTGTTGTCGAGATGTGGGGGTATCCCTTTTCTGCCCCGCAGGCGTGCAGTGGGTCAGGGAAGGGATCGGGTAGCCACGTAATTACATCCTATGAAATTTTTCTGAGATCTGAGCGAAGCCTGCGGTCTACTATCAATATCCAGTGGTTCCAAAACCAGGCTAAAAGATCTCTTTCACTTCGAATTTCTGTCACAGTTCCTCTTACATCCCGGTTATTGCACTTTTAGGTGTAATTTCTACCTGATTTAGTCATATTTTACACCATCAAAGCAGGATATACAGTATCACTGTGCCTCCCCAGAGTCATTTAGTGACCACTGGGGCGTCAGGATGGGGGGCGTGAACTCATTTACTGGGCACCACTCAAAGACAAATGCTTTTGGTACTGCTACAATGTAAGCTTGGAGGGACCCTTTGATGGATGGGTAACTGCTCCTGTAGCCGGTGGGTTTGACCTTCACTCTTTTCAAGGTCATTTTCTCTGGAATTGCTGGGTTTTCAAGTAAAAATGACCAACAGATGGATAAATATCCAGACTGTAGCATTTGAAGAGAAGTCAAATTAATGTTTTTACCAGCAAACATTTTGAAAATACCTCACCGTCAAAGTGTGGGTCATTTTTCGCTCTGATGCTTTTGTTTCTGTTTTTAGGGATGACAATTATTCAGTTTTTAGTCCAAAAAATGTTTAGTCGTGTCATTTATGAAAGGAAGCTCCATAGTCTGCAGCCACTGATGTGTACTTCATGAAGAACCTGGCCATGTTTGGTGTCTATACATAAAGACATAAAGATCAGGCTCTACAAAAAGTCTAATTCATAATATTTTAGTTTTAGTCAAAAAGGGAAGGAAGTCTTTTTTAAATGTATTTTAGACGTTTACTTTTCTTTGAAATCTCCTCAAGGCCCCTGATCCCCAGGCCTTAAGGACTGAGCATCAATGAGGTTTTTCTTTTTTTTTTTTCAAAATATACACCCACATTCTTTCACAGTCTTAGTCAGAAGCTCCCATTTTATCAGGTTTAATCAGAATGTGCTGTGTCTCTCTTCAACTCTCTTCACTCCCCTACTCACTCCTTTGTCAGTGACTTTTCTTGAAAGTCTCGAGGTCAGTTTCATCATCAGTCACATTCACTTTTGTTTCAGCCATGATGTGTTTTAACTCCCATAACTCCTCTGTCTTGGAGCTTCAAAAGCTCCCTCTGTTGTAGCAGAGGTCTCGACCTGTATCAGTATGATCTCCGACTCCTTCTCTCCACCTGACACACACACACACACACACACAGACATTTTTTTCTCTCCCGCTCCATCCACTCTTTCTCCACCTCAGTCTGCCTGCTGTCTCCCTCTTTTGCGGTCCTGAGGCGGAGTCTTTGAAATGTAATCACTGACACTTTTATCTGCTAGGTGGGACGAGTGTACCCTCAGGCTGTCTACTTCCCCATCCGTACCCTTTACCTGACGCTGAAGATCGAGCAGAGGGAGCGCTATAAGAGTGGTGAGTAAACAGACGATGTGTGTTTACTATATTTTACCCTATTTTCTGTTATATTTCTCTCTCTCTCTCTCTACTGTGGCCACAGATGCATCTGGACAGCAGCAACCCAGTTCAGTGGGAGCCCAGGCTCACTCTGGGGCCTCTGACCCAGGACCCATACGGGCCACGGCACCGATGTGGCGCTGCAGCAGGATCATGCATATGCAGAGGGAGCTCCACCCCACCCTGCTGTCCTCCCTGGAGGGCATCGTGGACCAGATGGTGTGGTTCAGAGAGAACTGGCATGAAGAGGTGAGAAGAACAAAGTGTGCGTGTGCATGTGCACATGTGGATGTGTGTGTGTGTTTGCTATTAGCAGATCAGATAGTGAGGTAACAGTGCAGCTGGCTGTGGGAGCTGTTATACACCTGTGTGTGTATACTGTTAAATGTGTAGAAGCCACTGTGTCTGCACGTCTTTGTATGTATGTCCCACCACCTGCTCCACCATATGACCATCATTTGGCTGATCATTTCTCTGTGCTGGTCAGACATATGCCAATCCACAGTAGGTGAACGCTTCATTCTGGGATGGACAATTAGATTTGGGGCTAAAAGCATTTTTTGACCACGTGTCAGTGAACAAGTCACAGCTAAAATACACACTAAAATATTGGATATCTGACAATACTTGGTCTGACGTTCCCTGGACAGGATATAGTTTAAGTCTGAGAAATCATGATGTTGCCATAAAAACTTCAGAGCTGGGCATAACCTCAATAACTTTTTTTGGTTTGTTTTTGAAGCAGAGAATCCAGTAGATTTAAGTTTCTTCCAGACACTCGATTCCCCCTTAACTTCATCACATCACGGTACTGTTTTTTTAATCTCTTTCGCTAAAGTGCACGTCAGCTTAAATCACTCGTTCAGCCAAAAATGTATTATTTTTTTTCCTCTAATAAATATTTGCTAGGCTTCAGGAAATAGTTTCTTGCATGCTTGGAAGCCTCCACACATGTTACCTGTGCTCCGGGTGGAGGTGGAGGTGGGGGAGGGAGACAGGCAGCAGGAGATCTGGGTGATGGATGGGTGCAGTGAGCGTGTAGGATGGGACGAGGGATTTAGGGCTGGAAGTTTGTTGATGTCTGTGTGTTGCTGTGATTATCTGTGATGGCTGGTGACATACAGCAGCAGCTGTGGGGCGCCTGCGCTCCGTTCCACAGGGTGAGCAGGGTCACAGTCGCACATCACCTCGGCACTGAAGGCCCGGTGTGTATGAAATCACGCCACTGCTTCAGGAACCGGCGGCGATTGTGTTGGTTTTCACTCTGCTTTATTACGCTCCTTTGTTCAGCCTCACTGTTCAGGAATAGCATTGTTGTTTAGCCTTTATTCCATCAGCAGAGGTGCAGGAGTGTGTGTGAGCGCGCGCGTGTGTGTGCATGCGAGTAAAAGTGCGAGTAAGCAGAGTGAAGCAGGTGGCAGTGCTGTTGTTACATGTAACACTGTTACTGTACAGCCACCATTCAGCCTTAAATGACTCCCAGGGGAAACACTTTAAAACAAGTGAAGGCAGCACAAGACCTGGGTCTGGGTTTCCTTCCTCCATGTCTGCAGTCTTGTGTGTGTGTGTCCTCTTACATTAACTGAACACACTGTTCTACTAACAGGCAACTAAAATAAAATATATTTTAAGATATATAAAATATTCTAAGAAAACATATTTTAAGATATATAAAATATTCTAAAAAAAAAAATTCTAATTTGACCTCAGATTGACCTTTGACCTACAGCCTTTGGTGTTTAAAAAAAACAAACATTATATGATGAGGGAGGTTTGTGTAGGTTTTCTGAAATGTGTCTGACTGTGAGCCTGATACCATGAACACGTACAGACCCTGAGACCATGTTTTATCCTGTGATGAACACAAATGTCTGCTGCTCCCCAGGTCTTGAGGCAGCTCCAACAGGGTCTGGCCAAGTGCTACTCAGTGGCCTTTGAGAAGAGCGGAGCGGTGTCTGACGCCAAGATCACGCCACACACGCTCAACTTTGTCAAGAAGCTGGTCAGCACCTTCGGCGTGGGTCTGGAGAACGTCTCCAACGTTTCCACCATGTTCTCCAGCGCCGCCTCCGAGTCCCTGGCTCGCCGAGCTCAAGCCACGGCGCAGGACCCAGTGTTCCAGAAGATGAAGGGACAGTTCACCACAGGTCAGCTCACTTCTTTTACGCATTTTTTGCACGGCACTCATTTGTGGTCTTCAGTATCAGAAGAGCAGCAGTGGTTGTTCTACTCCAGCATCACAACTGGTTTTAACACCTCTGCCCCTAAATCAATTTAACAGTCAATCAATCTTCTTAGCACACAGGAGCAGTGTTGCTGTTAGCGTAGGTGTCAGCACAGTGATAGACCTGGAGACTGATTGGCTTCAGTAGCAGTGAATCGACCTGGTTACATGTTCAGCTCGTAACGATGCTGTCAGGAGAGACTGCACTGTTATTGAGCTCAGCCAGAGTGAAGCTGCTGCTGTTGTTTGAATGAATGAATGGCGGTCAGTAAAAATGTCTGGTCCTCGGACCAGACATTGAACACACTTAAATTACAGTGCAACTGTGGAACTGTGAACTTTAAGTGAGTTAGTTCCCTTTTCTCATAAGCTCTGGTTTGGTGTGAGAGCCTATAAAACACACTGTGTGTCTCCACTGTAATGCAGCATAATGAAATAACTTCATTTCTTGGCAGCTTTTTCACATCAGAGTGAAATAGATTCCCACGGCAGCCTTTATAGACTCACACTTCACCAGGGGCTGAGTGGGAGCAATTTTCACCACATTGGCGTCACGTTACTTCTGCCACTTTATGCACGACATGTAAATTCAGTTCAACTTCAAGCTGCTGTTATTGTACAGCCGGGCCACCAGGAATTGGGTGTTCTTTGTTGCACGTTGTTCCGCCTGTAGTTCCCTCATTGTCAGAGAAACTGTGTGCACAGGCTGCTGACTGTAGCAGAAGGGAACGCAGCTCACAAAGGTACTGCAGACGCTGTGTAAATTCAATTGTCTGCTTTTTCTTAAGCCACTGGAGAGCAGATGTGAAATGACTTAATTCCTCTTTGTTGCTACTTAATGGTGTGAAGAAATGTACAGTAATGTTACAGTGGGGACATCAGGGACAGGTCTCTGTATGGTAACAGGAATCCACTGTAAAACCTCTTGAAATGGCCAATTATTAATACGGTATTAAAACTAAATCATTTCTTTTTTTACACCCTACAAAGAACAGGTAGCAACAGCAACATGACAAGACGAGACGTGGGAAAAGGTTTTGACTTAGATTTTAAATTTAAAGCAACTTTAACTGTGTGTGTTTGCTGGTGGGATGTTGATGAAACACCCAGACGTGGTTGGCTCATTGACAGAGGTGAGGAGTTTGAATCCAGCAGGACAGGTGCTTTTTTTCTCCAGAGAACATTTTTATCCATCGTTTATCGTTTCTTGGCTTTTCGGTTGCCACGTGCGCTGCTCTTTGCACGTTACATAAGTGAGTTTAAACACAGTTCACTGGAGCGTGCACTAACACGGGGAACGCCTGTCCTAAATAGACCTCTGTACGGACGGAACATACATGTTCACTCAATCACTCCGCTCAGTAAAAAACCCGAGGGCGGCTCAATCCATTTTTTTTTTAATCACCCTTCCTCACAGCCTCTCCTCTTCCCTCTGCTGTCTCCTCTTCTCCTGCTCTCCTCTTTAGAGTCTCCTCTTTTACCCTTCAGTGATCCTGTGAGTGGCCAATAGAGCTAATGTGTTTGGCCCTGGGACAGTGAAGGGCAGAGAGAGTGAGACGGAGTGAATTAACTGCAGCTAGAAGGAGAAAAGAAATGATGAGGAAACAGCCAGCACTAAAACCTGATTTAAGAACAAAGTCTAGACTTAAAACTATATTTATTTTTTAAACACTTAAATTACTATTTTTATGTTAAATGACTATAGATTTAAATTTATAAATATGAATTTCAATTTCAGTTATTAATATACAGACAGAAAGAATTTGATATCTTTCTGTCTGTATTTTTTTAAAGATAAAAAACTTGAAGAAGTATTTTAAATAAAGATAAATAAGAATCAGCATTTAATTGCAACACCCAAGGTTCCCTTGACAGACTCCAGCCCTGTAGGTGGCAGCAAAGCACCTTAAATTAATTTTATTTGCTCCGTAAGACATGTCTCAGGCAGCCGTGTTAGTGATGGAAACATCAAATGCACCGAGTGGATGAACAACACAAACAAGACTGAAGGAGACAAACAGCTCCGTGCTGATGAGTCTCAGCAGATGCTGCAGCACCAGCTGTGTTCAGGCAGCCCTGCGTCACGGGGCTCCCGTCTGGACGAGGGCCCTCCTCACCGACCACAGCTCCCCAGCTGCCCCCAGCTGTGACGTGGCATATCGGGCAGACAGAGAGTGAAAAACCACACAAGTCCTGCGGAGCGGAACAAAGAGGCTTTACGGAGCTGCCGAGCAGCCCAGCACTCACGTCAGTGGCTCAGTCTCTTGCACGGGGTTTGTGGGCCATAAAATATGGGTTTATGTTTGCACATATAACATTTGGCAGCAGGGAGGCATTCATATCCAATTACACTGAATGCTATTTGCATGAGTTACGGTTTGAGCAGCAGGGTCTGCTCCAGTGGCTTTTGTCACAGAATGTTTTTCTGTACAAATGGACACGTTTCAAATTCAGTCCTTAAATGGTTTTTGTCACAGTGAAATGCCATTCACTTGTTACCTATTAGCAGACCAAGGTAGCCTGCAGATGGCAGTTTCAAGGCAAAGTAGATAACATATGTGTTGTGTGGTGAAATCTCTTTATTCAGAATTTTTTTCATTTTTAACCTTTACTAAAAAAGGTTTGTTAGCCTATCGATTAATCACTTCTTTTCTTTTGAGCTGATTATAAGACTTTGTTTGTTGAGCTAATTGTATGCTGTTGGCTGTTTCTTTTTTTTTTGTTATTGGTTGTTGTTGTTTTTTTCTAACTATAACCAATCCCCCCAGCAGTACTTTAGAGAAAGTTACTTGTCCAGAGGCTGATAGCCCACCCCCCTGAGTCAAGACCAGTAATTGGGTGCAGCAGTGTCTGCTGTGGTCTGTCAGGTCAGCCAGGTGGGTCAGAGGTCCAGCTCTGGTTCTCACAAAGGTCAAAGTCACTTGGCTTCTTGTGCACCTCACACCTTCTCTTAGCCTCCCTCTCCCCTGCTGACAGACCTGAGGTCAAAGGGTGAGTTCAGGGCAACTGAAAATAACTCTCACTCTGTGGAAAGCTGAACCTTTGTGTCTCTCTGCAGTTTAGTTTTAGTACCAAAGCCGAGAGAAACATTTTCTATGATTTCCACTTTGTTATTGTTAAGTATTACAATCATCCAAAAAATAAATAACAGTCATTGTCATTTCATCTGTTGTCCACTAGTGTTAGGGACAGTGTGTGGTAAGAGCTGGCCGTGATTACCAGAACAAGTTATTCCTATGGAGTAAAATAACTCTGTGGTTGGTGACCTTGGTGACCTTCTGCAGACCCTAAGTGGTGAAACGTCTAGTGTCAGATGAGGGTGGGGTGATATCACTTTATTGTCCCGTGGTTCCGTGGGACTGCAGTGCACCTCACTTTCCCCCTCCATTTGTTGGCATTAAACACTTTTATGGGGCTGAATTGTTGTCGAGTTGCAATTTCTCAGGACTGTTTCAATTTTAGCCCGGCTATTGAGGCAGGTGAATTGCAGGCGGACGGAGAGTGGAATGAGAGCCACACGGAAAAAGAACATTGGCTGCTTTTTAAAGGGCTTATTTAAAGTATTAGGGGGTTTCACTCGTGGAGAGATGGAGCGGGTCTGAAATGGCACGGCCTGGCTGTTTCATGGATTCATTACGGTACAACCAGGCGCTACAACAGGGGCTACTGAAACAGTAGTGTGTGTGTGTGTCTGTGTCTGTGTGTGTCCTGGTGTCTGTGTGTGTGTCTGTGTGTGTCCTAGGGGCTTTAAACTAAAATGGAAAAATGGCCTCCACTCCTTCCTCCTCAGTTGTTGCCACTGTTCATCACAATATATTCTCTGCATTATGAGTTGTGACTTGACTCAGAAATGTAATACGTTAAACTCTCATCTTTATCACTCTAATTTAATCAGCTTTCTTTCTTGCTCTCTCCCTCTCTCTCCCTATCTTTCTATCTTTGTTCTGAATCTTTTCACCCATCACTTATTTTTAATTATCTATCATAGAAACATGTTTTTAGAGATGGTTGATAAAAAAATTTCCTCTCAAAAATATAGTCATAATAAAATAAAACTTTAAGATATGTTCTTGGCTATTACTGTTTACAACATTCAGACGTCGTTTTGACTTTCATTTTTTCGAGAACTTTGTTCTTTTTTTTTTGTTTGTTTACTCTCCATTTAAACTTGCTGTTACTGGGTTCAGATGTAAACCTTTCTGCCTTTTTTTCCTCCTCTTTCACCCAGACTTCGACTTCAGCGTTCCAGGCTCCATGAAGCTTCATAATCTCATCTCCAAGCTGAAAAAGTGGATTAAGATTCTGGAGGCTAAGACAAAGCAGCTGCCCAAATTTTTCCTCATTGAAGAGAAATGCCGTTTCCTCAGCAACTTCTCGGCACAGACTGCCGAGGTGGAGATCCCCGGGGAGTTCCTCATGCCCAAACCTACGCACTACTACATCAAGATTGCAAGGTACGGAGCTTTTCCAGACGAGGGAACGTGGGGATCGAAAGCCAGAGAAATAAAAACAGCTGTTTAGGCTCCAAGTGCAAGATTATGTTAATAATTCAGGGTCTAAAAAGTTTCAGATACCAACTTGGTCTCTGAGTCTCTCAGTAACTTTACAACCATTATATCTGCCCCAACGCCCTCCACCCTCATTACCTCACTCCTCCAGGTTCATGCCTAGAGTGGAAATCGTCCAGAAACACAACACGGCAGCACGTCGTCTCTACATCCGCGGCCACAACGGTAAGATCTACCCCTACCTGGTGATGAACGACGCCTGTCTGACAGAGTCGCGCCGGGAGGAGAGGGTCCTCCAGCTGCTGCGCCTCCTCAACCCCTGTCTGGAGAAGAGGAAGGAGACCACCAAGAGACACCTCTTCTTCACTGGTAGGGTTTTAAAATAGGACATGAGTGCAGTTGTTCTCAGAGGTGGTGGGATGGAAAAATAATTCAGTTATCATAGGGTTTTATAAAATCTTCTAAATGGTTCTAGCTTTGCCTCCTAAAATATAAAGCTTTAAGTTCTGACGGTCTGAAAACATGTTGCTTTAGAATGGCAGCAGGAGAAACGTTTTCACTCCACTCCATTTTTTTCTTGTTTCCCCAGTGTTTGTTTTTTTTGCCCAGTAACCAGTTTAAAAGATTTTCCATCTTTATTTATTCTTCCCCGCTCTGTCTGCTCCACTCAGTCACCACAGACAATTTCAATTCACTTTTCAAGCACTATTTCCTCTCTATAGTCACCCTCCCCCCCAGTGGCTCTCCTCCACCCAGATGTTTGCCTGCGCTCCATTTATGCACTTGATTGGTTTGTTTAAAGGGAAATATGGACGGGGACTTCGCGGGCCCTTTCCGCCCATTCCCTGCTGGATCAGCACTGCTGTTGATTTGTTGTGTATGTTAATGTTTAGACCTGTTCTGACAGGACAAACCTCACGCAGCCCGTTTACCTCCTTTAACCCCGGGTTAGTGTGGAGCGACAGCTCTGACTCTCCACTGTTCCCAACTCTGAGGTATTTCAGTTGTTGGTTTACACTGCAGTTAAACTATTTCTGCAGCCACTGGAGCCAAATGTTTACTGTTTATTGCGGCTGACTTTGTCTCAGCCTCTTCCTCTTCCTGTCACCACCTCATCGCTTGGCTGTTTCCTGCCGCTGCTTTTTTCCCTTTAACCAGGGCTCTCCTCACCTGTTTCTCCTTCTTCTTCTTCTCCCTTCGTCCAGTGCCCAGAGTGGTTGCTGTGTCTCCTCAGATGCGTCTGGTGGAGGACAACCCTTCGTCTCTGTCGCTGGTGGAAATCTACAAACAGCGCTGTGCCAAGAAGGGCATCGAACACGACAACCCCATCTCCAGATATTACGACCGTCTGGCCACTGTACAGGCCCGAGGCACACAGGCCAGTCACCAGGTACAGACCCCAAGTCCATGAACACTAGGGAAGTACACTGTGTGTACTAGGGATACATGGACAACAATACAATATATTGCAATATACTGTGATACGATAGGCACAACGAACAGCATGAATATTCTTTATATTTTTATAAATTGTTAATTTAAAAAATCGATACAGCTCCTGAAACTAAATTTCAGTGTATAAATATTTTCTCTAACCCCTAATGAACACACACTCGTTCACATCAGTGACATCACACTTGCATCAACCAGTTCCTTCTTAAAGTAGTGGTTTTTGGAAAACAAGAAAGTTCAGCGATGGCAGACGCTGAATCATTTTTTTTATCGACTATCATCAGCTACATTTTTAGGTCTTGGCATAGCAAGAGAAGCGAGAAGTTGACTGACTACTGTAGGAGATTGAACTAAGTGTCTGATTTCTCCAGGTGCTGCGTGACATCCTGAAGGAGGTGCAGGGGAACATGGTCCCACGCAGCATGCTGAAGGAGTGGGCGCTGCACACTTTCCCCAACGCCACCGACTACTGGACCTTCAGAAAGATGTTCACCATCCAACTCGCGCTCATCGGTCTGGCTGAGTTCATGCTGCATCTCAACAGGCTCAACCCAGAAATGCTGCAGATTGCACAGGTAAATGAGAGAGAGAATAAACAGAACAGTCAGAAACACGTGTCAGAGATGCCTCGTCAAGGGCGGGTGAGATCAGTGTGATGGGGCTATTTCAGGAGATATACCCTGCTGTAGATGCATTAAGAGATCACTATTACCCAAGTGGGTGTGTGTGTGTGTGTGTGAATTACCATCCTCCCCGGTGACTTTCAGACTGAGCCTATCAGTCAGCCGCCGGCTGTCAGAGCCAAGGATGTTTTGACAGCACGTTATATTCTCTTCCTCTGCTGCGCAGCTATCAAAGACGTTTCAATTTGAAGAGACCACGTCGACGCGTGTGCATCTGAGAGCACAGCGCTCTCTCTCATCTCTGCCTCTCAATCCTCACACATCCGTCCGCAGCTTCCTGTCCGTGGACAGCTCTCTTAAAGTCATTATTAAAGATGATTGTGTCAGTCGGCAAACCCGTCCTCTCTGATCCTAATCTGCCTCTGCTGACAGGCCTTCCTCTGGGCAGCGAAAAGCAAGCATTAAGCCCCCGCTCTCGGGCCTGTTCCACTCCGCAGATCCCCTTAGACACCGGGAGATTATGGTGTGGAGACTGGTGCTCACGCACACGCATGCACATGCACACATACACATACACACAGTAAATAGGGAGGATGTCTCACCCTGACAAACACAGACCTTACGGTTTATTTCTGTAAGCTTTGGAAATCCTTGAAAATTCTTGAGATTTTTGAGCCAAAGCTATTTTGACACCGATGTTTTTGAGCCAAAGCTATTTTGACACCGATCGACACCGAATGTAATAAAAAAGAAAACCGCACACATCCTGCATTCACCACGACTTAATAATACAAAATATTAGCTAAAGTTTAGCTTGAAAATGAATAGATAATATAATGTTTCTTTATATTTTTAAGTAACTAGTGTGAAGAAATGGACACTCGTTATGGTCAACCTCCACACCTCCTCTAGGGTCGACACACTTCCTGAACGCTAATAAGTCTTTAGCGTTAATTCACTTGAATTTCTTTTCCCAGGACATTTCAGATCCTTCAGAAACAGTCGGCACAGTCGCCTCGTAAATGAAGTCGTCATCAGCGGCTGCTGTGCTCTCTTTACATTCTGAACGTTTGCAGCCGTACCACAAGGAAGGGGGGAAGGAATGAAGGAAGGAAGGGGGGGGGGGGGGGGGGGGTGGAGGCGGGAAAATGATAGAAAAGAAAGAAAGAAAGGGAGAAAGAGATGAAGAAGAGAGGGAGGGAGGGGAGGGAGGGAGAGGGCTGGAAGACAGGGCTGGAATGAAATGCACAGCCATAAAGCTGTCTGAGCCACTCACCTTTTCATATGAGAGAGCTTATCTTCACTGGGATGGCTGCTGCCTGTGTCCTCCTCCACCTCCTCCTCCACCTCCTCCTTTTGCTCCTCTCAGGCACATAAGTGCTGAAAGCTGAAAACTGCCCAGTGTGTGTATGTGTGTATTAAAGTCAGCAAAGAAGGGAGTGGGAGTGGATGAGGATTATAGATGTTCAGCTGCTGATAGTTTGACGTGTGTGTGTGTGTGTGTGTCTGCAGCTCAGCAGATCAATAACAGCAGACGTCTCAGATGAGACGCAGCTGGATTTGTAACTGGGCATCACTGAGAAGCAGAGGAATATTTACTGCTGTTTTTTCTTTTCTGGATCCCTGTCTGATGTGGCTCTTCTCTCTCTGAGTCTTCATCACACCAGCTCACAGTCACTGGCCCTTAAAGGACCAGTGCACAAGTTTGGTTTTTGTATCTAACTCTGTGTAATTGTGTATTAAATACCGGCACCGGTTGATGTTTGTGCCAGGACCAACCTCGGACTTTGAGCTTCAATCAGAAAACCCTTAATGCATTAAAACTGTAATGTCAGGTCGACACATTCTCCAGATGACATTGTTTGTTCCCAAAACTGAAATAATTTTGTAGCAAAGTTTTTATATTATCTGAAAGAACTTTTAAAGGAAGTAGATTTCAAGTTGTGACCTGGTGTCAAAGGTCATTCTCCTGAACTCTCTGATGGGAACACAGCTGAAGAAGAGTTCAGACTGAACTCCTCATCTTCTGCAGTCTGCTCAAATTCCTTTTTTCTTTTTACAGGACACTGGGAAACTGAATGTCTCCTACTTCCGCTTCGATATCAACGACGCCACAGGCGACCTGGACGCTAATCGGCCCGTTCCCTTCCGTCTGACTCCGAACATCTCTGAGTTCCTGACCACTATCGGTGTCTCCGGGCCACTCACCGCCTCCATGATCGCCGTGGCTCGATGCTTCGCACAACCCAACTTCAAGGTGAGACTTGGACACAAACCCGGTCCAGAAGAGTTGTCAGCCAATTAAATCTTGACTTGAAGGAGATTTGAAGTCACTGACAAGGAATATGCAGCTGTTGAAAGCCACATATGGACCGGGTCTGTGGTGATCCCTGTTTATACACAGATTTTTGCCACAGAGTCAAACTCGGGTTAGAAAGACAGAGGCAGATTTTAAGTTTAGCTCCAACCAGACACATAAAAATAAAATCCACTCTGACTCCCTGTCATAGAAACTGATTTAACTTCTTCTCTCTGTGTTGTTTTGCTCTTAAACTTGTTGAACCTGAGTTAAAGCTGAGGCTGAAACCAAAGAAAAACAGCAGCTGTGTGTGTGCGTGCGTGCGTGTATGCGCCTCTGCTGAGACGTCCGAGGAAACGGACGGTTTCTAAGGAACACAGCAAAACACACACACACAACAATCACACAGTAATCACACAGTCAAATATAGTAAAGATTTAACCACACAAACGACTCAGTGCTGAAACCATAGGACTCTGTTGTTGTTGTTGTTGTTGTTGTTGTTGTTCTGGTGTGTGTGTGTTTGTGGGTTCATCGTCTAATTGCTGAACTCCAGATCTTTGTCATTACAAACATCTGTGTCCCCCAGGTGGATGGAATCCTGAAGGCTGTCCTCCGAGATGAGATCATAGCCTGGCACAAGAAGACCCAGGAGGACACGTCCATGCCGCTGTCCCCTGCTGGTCAGCCTGAGAACATGGACTCCCAGCAGCTGGTCTCCCTGGTCCAGAAGGCTGTCACGGCCATCATGACCCGCCTCCACAACCTGGCCCAGTTTGAAGGAGGAGAAAGTAAAGTCAACACGCTGGTGGCTGCAGCCAACAGTCTGGACAACCTGTGCCGTATGGACCCTGCCTGGCACCCATGGCTCTGAGGCTCCAGAAGAAGACGGCGGGAGACTGGGAAATGGTTTGGGTGTTTTTTACTGGACATTTTTGGACTCATGTTGAAACTTTTTCTTCCATGTTTGTCTGGAAACCATCTCTGCCTTGTTTTCATTTTTTGAGAGGACAGTGTCTCTGTAGTGCCCGTTATTAAAATGACAATAGGAAGGAATCCAGGCACCGTGAGTCACAGTCCCGTTTTTACAAAAGTCTTGTTGTCCTTTCTTGAACACCACCTAGTGACATTTCACGTGAAACCAGACTTCTTAAAACAAAGTTTATTTTTTTTATTTAAATGCTGATACGTTTTGTTTTCTCTGTCCTTTCAGAATATTGTTTGCCTGAGATGTGCTTTAATTATTTTTTACCCCCGATTATATTTTTGTTCTTCACGATGAGCTGTTACTACGGTCATGTGAACAACATTCCCAGTGAACATGTCTGTTTCCAACAGGAGTGAATGATCTGCTCTGTAAATAAGCATTTTGTTTGAATAAAATGCTCTTTTTTATAAAACACACATTTCTTTTTCGTCTCCTCTCCTCTTTATGATGTCATTTATCCTTTTGAACACACACATATACCCACAATGGGGGCTGTAAACAAATTTATCTAAAGAATGAGTTTCCAGTTTCCACTGTGCTGATAATTAGCATGTAGAAAAACACTAGGCTTGTTCTCTGGCTATTTTTAAAGTATTAAATTGTTATGTTATTGTTATATTGCCAGATGTATGACAATTATTGTATTTGTACAATAATATGTCCTATCTGTATCATCAAGAAACCCAAAAAAGGCTACATATATTCCGTGAATGTATAGTTGTAATTAGCATTACCAGATGTTTGTTATGCATGTTACTGTATTGGTATAGTAAAAGTTATGGAATTACAGGAGGTTATTATTACATTATTTCTCCTGTCTCCCTCCTCCTGGTCCTCGGTGACCAGATGTGGACGAAGGAACTTTTCACAGCAACAGTTCCAGATCCTTTATCTTCTGGAGCTTCAATAACCTTGTGGTCTATCTCCACCCGCTGGTTACAGCGTCTCCCGTGGAGGTGGGTCATGTGACTGCCGATGCTCAGGACTATGCCTCTACTCCCCCGGAGCTTGATTAATGCCCGCCAGCCCACCTCCAAGTGGGCCGGCCCAGCTTGACTTATAAGCCCTGTCAGAGGCTGGGCCTGGGCCCATAAACAAAGGTTATATCTCTGTTGGCCTGAGTGAAGCCCAGCGTCCACACAGTGTCTGCCCCTCTGTGCTGTTGACACAGCATCACTGCTGTTACTCTGAGCTGCAGCAGGAGGAAAAAAGACATTTCTAATTCTAATTCAACCCGTTTTTTTTCTTTCTGGGGAACGTCTCCAGCTGTGATCTCTGAGAATGATCAAGTTTACATATTGTTTTATATATTGTTTTACTTCTTCAGTGATGCTTCCATGAAACACTATTTAGGAAACATTTTACTGCATGTTTACAGTTTTATTCATAGGTCTGCTTTAAAAGGCACATACGAGGTGAGAACATTTGACTGACAGGGTACTACGTTTCTGAAAAACTCACTCTGTGAGAGAAGAAAAGTGGCACGTCTTTTATAAACGGTCTATGATCTAAAGACAGGAAAGTGAAAGCCACTTGACAAACTCTCTAATCCACTTCTTTTCCCTCATCTCCATTCATCATTCAGGATCAGGAGACAACGGCACGTCGTCTTCTTCTTCACGGCCTGAATCCAATTACACATCAGAGCGAAGGAGGCCGAGCGTCGCAGCAGGAGGAGAGGACTCTTTGTGTCTTCATGTAAACAAGTGGCATTAATCAAATAATGACTGTGTGTGTGTGTGTGTGTGTGTGCTCTGCTCCTCATTGAAGCAGCTCCATTAGGAGATTTAATGGCGTCTCCACTCAGAGGAGCTGAGCTCATTAGTTCTCCATCTGAATTCTGCTGTTATAATTTTAATTGCACACACAGAGAAAAGTTCAGGAATAGAAGAAAAGTCACTCTTTTTTTTCTTACGTTGTCATTGGTGACAAAGGAGATGAAGGAGCACATCCACGACCACACGCTCACTGATTCACATTTGGACTGATGTGTGAACAAATTCACCTTGAAATCTGATTCAGGAGCAGACAGTCAGTAAAAAAACTGTCTGGTCTTGTATGTGTGTATACATACAATCGTATCTCGATTGCATTTTCCCCATTAAAAATAACTAAAAACGAATGAATTCGTTCCAGCCTCCCAGAAATATATACTGTATATACTGTAATATACTGTTAATTAATTAAATTAAAATCCCCCTATCTAAACAACAAAAACATAGATATAAACAAATATTTTGATAATATAAAATAATAATAATTCAGAAAACATTTATTATTGTTATAAAAATGGGTCAAATAACCTAGGGAAGGACAGTGAGCGAGACATAGATGATTGGAAAAATGGAGCTCGGCTTCAGTATATATACTGTATATATACATACATATATATATATAAAGAGAGAGAGAGAGCACAGTAGTTAATAGGTAAATATTCTCAAAACTAGAGTACTGAGATATTGAAGTATCACTTGAATGCAGTACATACTGTGGTTCCCAGCACATCACATTCAAACTGTGACTATTGTACAGTTGAATTTAAACTGATCCATCAGGGAACATCATGACTGTCCTGAAAGTCTGAATGTTTGCCCAGCACAAATACGTACAGCGTTTTCAGTTTGTGGTAAATAGAATATTTACAGACAGGAAACTAAAAATCTGTTTCTGTCTGAAGAAAACTCTGCCTGGGTCTTCCTCACCCTGCTGCTCATCACTCCGCTGCACTCCAGGAGTCATTTGGTGATGAAGTGTTGTAATGTACTTTTGGCCAAACCAATTTCCTCCTCCAAATGTGCCTTATCTGCTCCTCCCCAACGCTGATATTCACCACTCACCCACCCGTCCTCCCTCCCTCCTCCTCCACCTGCTGCTGCCACCAGGCCTGAAGTTACATTTTAATATGTGTGGCCTCAGACGGCGGGTGTGTGTGTGTGTGTGTGTAGAGGAGGATATTTTCAAATAAGCAGCTGCTTTTATTGAAAACACAGTCTGACTCCTCCCCCCTGCTGCTCCCATCTCCTCAGACGCCTCCTGCTCTGACCTGGAGTCATGGCTCAGAGCGGGTTTCTCCTCAGATGTGTGAGAGTTGGAGTCGGGAGGCCGGGCGGTGGTGCAGACGCTGGCAGCAGGGCATGATGGGATTGTGCCCGTGTGATGGCCACTGGCTGACAGGACACACACTTGGTTCAGATGATGATGAGTGTGTTGGAGCCAGAATCTGCCCCTCAACCAGAGAGAGAAAGTTCTGTGTGCCACGGTGGCCCACAGCTGCCTGGCCCTGGTCCACACGTTGGTCCAGCAGCTTTGTGTCCCAGTCAAACGTGTGCAATGAAAATGAAAACTTCTGACAGGTAATTAGGGTTTTGCCTGAGAATAAATCTGACTAACATTCTGGTCCAGCTGCAGCAGGGTGTCAGTGGTGACATTTAAGAGCCAGAGCGACTGTGGGTCGGATCCTGATGAAATGAAATGTGGTTCAGAAACTTCTATTTCTCCAGAGGAGAGAAGTTCAAACCCCCTTCCTCCTTTCTTCAATATAAATATATGTAACATACATATATGTATATATGAACATCTATCTATATAACCATATATATGAATGTGTGTGTATACTGTATATATGGACTATATGGGGCACATTTAGGAACAGTCATTCACACCTATTGTTTTCTCATTAATGACCAGTTAACCCACACTCAACCCTGGCAAGAACATGCTACCCAATAACAAGGACTTGAACCAGTGACCTCCTTGCTCTAAGGCAAAATTCCTAACTTCTCCTCCACCATGTAGTCTGTGGACCTTTTTTATTGGCTGAACTCTGTCTTATTTCTGTATCATTGTTGTAATATTCACTCCTCCTTCACACAGACCGTGGCTCAGACCGTGGCTCATGTTCCCTGTGTGAATAACAGATGAGCAGCTGCTCCTGCTGCCAGTGTGAACTGTGTTTGTCACAGAGGCAGAGAACGGCGCCACCAGTCCAGCGTGTCAGGAACAGCAGCTATTCTGGGAGAAGACACTCTTTGAGATGAGTTTAGTTTGGAGGCTACACTTGGTGGAGACGGAGCAGAGACTGTGAAGGATCTTCTCCTCCACCTCCTCCACCTTCATCACATCATCACACCTACATCACAGCAGAGGTCAGTTATTGATTCTCCTCTCTGGTTCACCTGCTCCGCCTCAGCACGGAGCTTGTCAACCTCCTGTAGTAAACAAGTGTGCTCCTCCTCCTCCTCCTCCTCCTCCTCCTCCATCCATCAGAGCATCCTCACTCCTCAGTCCTCTCCCCTTCTCCTCTGCGGCCCATCGTGTGATTTAATTTGTTTGGTAATATCAGGATTGGCATGTTCAGCCCAGCTTCCCTCCAAAGTGAAATTGGACAAGGGCATTGGAGCCTCACCGTGTTACAGCGCCTCACCTTGACAGCTGCTTGAGTGGGCAGCCGATTGCTGTGCAGGAGGAAGGGGAGGAGGAGTAGGAGAAGGGATGAAGGATGTACCTGGGGGGAAAGGCAGACACCAATTCACTTCTCTCTTTTCCCACAGGGAGATTTCTCTGTCAGCGACCAGGGAGGAAGCTGTTCACAGAGGAGACACAGGAGCAGGTGGTGCTGAGGTGGAGCTGCAGCACAACAATGACCAGGAGGATGAAGGTGATGATGATGATGATGATGACTGGTGGTACCTGCTGCTGTTACTGTATCAACATCAATCATAAGCAGAAGATGTTCATCAACTATTTTCTAATCAAAGTTGAAAACTAAGAACCTGTGGAGGATCATTGCTGTGTAGCAGAGACAGTAGAAGACACTGTAAAACAGGGGTGTCCACACTTTTTTGGCTTGGAGCTGCTTTTCAAATGACCAGGGTAAAGTGATCTACCTATATTGAAAACTATATATGTATAAGTATATATTTACTACGTTGATTAAATGGCTGTAGTTGCATGGCACAATACCGTCTGACTCAATACTTCTATGGTCCTTACTTTAGCCCTAGTGATTGGCATTAAAGTAGAAATAAATCTATCATTTTTAATTTTGTTTTGTGAGACAGCGGTCCCATCAGTCCAGTCTGCCACAGCCTCTGCTGTTCTCCATAAGTCACGTTGTCCTGATGGACAGTGATGAAGAGCCTGGAACTCTGCCAGACGCTGAGGCTTCCGCTGACTCTGCTGCTTCCACAGCGCCAGGATCAGCCGAGGAGAAAGAATTTAAAGTAATTGGCTTCAACAAAATCCTGCTGCGATTGATCATTAAACACACACACACACACACACGGTCTCACCTGTCACGTCAAACAGAGTGTGTGGAGAGTGGGAGCGAGCAGAACGGATCAGGACCAGAGGCCAGATTCATTTCCACCTCCACTGGGCTGAGACCACCTATTTAGCCCATCTGTGAGAGGCCAGGCCACAGGGACGATAACAGATCACAGTCCATCAGCCGTCAGAGCCCAGATCTGCAGGATGCTGAACTTCTACCAAACCTTCAGTTTCAGACACTGGCTGGAAGAAAAGAATGCCCAGAATGATGGACCTGATGTGGTCTACATCTGGTACACATGACGTATGTGTTATATTTAAAATATGGGGCCTGGCTTCTTTTTCTATACAGAATCAAACCCTGAACTTTCTGGTGGAAATACATTCCATTAACCACTGGTCCACAGCTGTCTGCTGCAGACATGCTACACAACCATCCACCATCAGAGGTGTTGAGGGTCAATCAAAATGATGAGCAGCAGGTGAGTGGATAGACAGGTGCCAGAGGGTGTGTCTTAGCCACGCCCACTTTGAACCCTACAGCCAATAGAAAGAGATGAAGACTGATAACAAAAGAAAAGAAGGAATGCAGAGGGAACAAAGTGGAATGTTGTCATCGTGAGGTGTTTGTTCCTGAGATGAGGTAAGAACCCAATGTCCTTAGAATGTTTCTAGAACATTCCATTCTCTCCATCTTTATATTGAACGTCTCACCTGTCTCTGCTTGTCAACAACTCCTGGTTGTTGTTGTTCCTGCTGTGTTGTGCTAATGTCACTGCTGCCTTGGTTTGGCTGTGTTTTTAGCTAGTGTGTGGCTCTGAGTGACTGTTTACTTATTGTTGCTGTGCTTTTGGTGAATGTGAAATCATTTAGGGCTATTGTTCAACAGTTTTTTGCTCGCTCTTGATTAGGTTTGGAACATTAGGCCACTTAAATCAGACTTAGCTGCTGCTGTGTAGCTCTGTCTTAGGCTAACTTAACTCTGACCTTTAAGCCCCAGTGAAGCGCCACCTCCAGGGCAATTTGAACAAATTATAAAAATTTTCCTCATCACTAAGTTTTTAATTGCATTGGCTGGAGAACTATTCTTGCTATTTGTGCTCCAACAGTGGTTGAAGCTGTCATTTTAACTGCCATTTCCTTTGCTAACCGTTGGCTACTCTTCTTCGTCGTCTTGGGCTCATTTTGTCTGGTCTTCTTCTGTTCAATGGATTTCACAGGGATCAGTGCGTTGCCTAATTCTGGCTTTCAAATTCTCAACCATTTCCAAACTCAGCTCTACTTGGACCAGGCTGGAGGTTTTGAGTTGTGTTTAAGTCAGGAATGTTCCATCAGACCGACGGTGTTCCTGCGAGTTTGCCTGTTTGTAGTTTGATTTTTACCAATCACTCACTCGAGCTCATTCACATAGTACAGGCACATAACCTCATGATGCCTCCAGGGCTGTGTTGTTCACACACACGCACACACACACACACACACACACAGGTTGTTTAGTGAGTGAAAGAATGGAGGAGGAGCTCCATCTCTCCCTGTCTCCCCACCTCATTACCCACACCTGCTCAGGACTGCAGGGAATCCTAATTTAAGTCACTCGTTAGCAACGTCCTAATGTGTCCTGACAGCAACAAGAGCCGGGGATGGAGGGAAGGTGAAAGGGGGGAGGAGGAGGAGGAAGGAGAGGCGGAGATTGTCCTGACAGAGACAGGAATAAGACAAGAGGAACTGTGTGTGTGTGTGTGTGTGCAGCAGTCTTCCTATTTCTTGCTTTAATTTCCATAAAATGAGCATCAGCCTCAATCACCCTAACCCTCAGCTGGTGGTCTTGTCTGCATAAACCATTAGACTGCGTCTCTAATGCACACAAACTAATGAAGACAATATGGGATTTTTCTACATCTGTCCTCAGCAGCACAACAGGAAATAAAAAATAAAAAAACACTGTTTACCAAATAACTCCTCCTGCCTCTCCACTGCTACCGCCTCCTGTTGATTGTGTGTTTTTGCAGCCGTGCAGCGCTGGAGTAAATATGACTAGTGGTTCTGGAGGTTTACACCATTTTTTAAATGGGTTCTGATCAAGGTCACTAAAGATTTTCCGGCCCAGAAGCGAATCCCTGTGTCTGTGAGTGTGATGTGAGAGGGTACGTTCTCCATTAGCTCACAAACGTATGTTCACTTGTTTCCCTGAAATCCCATTTGACTGAAACGTCTTACAGGATTTCCATATGAGGCCAATCATATTCCCACATTAAGGAAGTGGAAGTGGAGGAACGTGAGACAATGATGTGATTCTAACGAGGAGGGAAAACGGGCTTTTTAGGTCTTCTCCAAGTAGGACAGAGAGAAATCCAGTGGTGACAAATGTCTCTCACTCTTTGTCTTTGAGAGAATTAAAAACTTTTGTAAGAAGCTGAAAATCCTCACTGTCTTGAACAGAAGATTGAATTATAAAAGAAATCTTCCAGTTACAGACAGAAACTTAGCTAGCATCATGCACCACTGTTTCTCCTAAATGTTGGCTATTTGTGTGCTTAATCTGAACCTCATGATATTGACATTTTTGCCAGATTAAAAGAACTGATTGGGCTAAAGTTATCGGTTATATTTTCCTCAAACTATTGACTGTTTTTTCCTCATGTTTTACATCAAGACTTGTTAACAGTTCCAGTGGACTCACCACCCACAGGAAGGTTCAGGATGGTTGGTACGGTGCACTGTGATTTGGGTGGCGGTCGTAGAGACTGCTGCCCTCGCTTGGTTGTGATCTTAGGTCATTCAATGTTGTTTCCTTCCTTATTTCATTAAGTAAACGCTTGTCATGTGATTTTTTTTTCTCATTAGCTCTTTTGGCTATAACAAGGTTAGCTTTTAGCCTCCTTGGGAGATCTCTAGAGTTATATTTGACTCCTATAGACTAAAGCTTGTTATTGGTGAAGGTCTAGCTGCTGCTAACTGTGCCTTATCTTTAGCTTCTTGATGTCACCTTTTTGGAAGCCTTGGCTGAAAACCTCATTTTGTTTCTACTGGTTAAAGGCAGGTTCCAACATTGACTCCAAACACACTGCTGTTTATAACAATATTGATGATGATGATGATATCATTTGCTGTACGATTTCATTAGTTAATGAAAGTTGTCAGGAGATGGGTTTAGATGTAGGAGCTGCGAGAGAGGAGGAGGAGGAGGAGCTGAAGGATCAACAGGTTCATCACTGTAAATTATGAGGAAACTGTTCCAAGGCACTCATTAGTTCTGAGCTGCTGTATAATTTGGTCTCTGCGTTCTGTCAGAGCGGAGCAGACAGAGGATAAAGAAGAAGACGACCAGCTGGTGACGGAGCAGCTTCAGGCTGGTGTTAGTCGGAGAACAGAGACCTTCTGCCAGATGAAGAACACACACACACACACACACACACGTGTGAGGAGGAATCATTGGGGGAAAACTCCATTAATTGACAATTTCTCACTTTGATGGTACTGTATATTTTCTCCCATTAGGAAGAAAATGCTGCTCCAGCATCACCTCCTGTGTTTTCCTTCTCCTCTGCGTCACATTCAGCTGCAAATGTAATTTAAGGACATTTTGAATGATAAGAAATGGACTGTATGAACTGCTGATTTTGACTCTTTTGTCGACTGTTGTTTTTACTACATTTCTACATGTCATTTTGCCAAACCCTTTTAACAGTAGTTAGTTCCACTTTTAACAACTGTTATGTTTTGTTCACACTTTGGGCTATTGTTGTTGACTTTTAGCTAACCTTTAGGTCATGCATGACTTCTGGCTTTAGTTTTAGTTGTGACTTTAGGTTGAGTTGTATTTCAGCAATTGATACTAGAATGTATTCTGGGACTAAAACTCCAATTTAAACAAACTCAGAGAAGAAGCGTAAACCTTGACAAAAAAGTTAAAAGAAATAAAGATTTATAAAATAGACAAAAGTAAAATTTTATAAATGCCTCCTGAAAAACACATTTACCAAAAGAACTGAAAATAATGATTCCAGAGCTATAGCACTAATTTGTAATGTGATTTAAAAAAAAAACCTGGGAGTTTAACTACCAACCCCCAGCTGAGTTAGTGTCAGTGCTCCACAGTACTGCAGGATTACTGCAGCTCCTCTTCCCTGGGCTGAACTCTAGCCTTAGAAAGAGCTGAGCTGTCAGGTGACAAAAACGAGCAACTCCTCCGCCAACGAGACAGAACTGATGGATTCTCAGGCCTTGACGCCAAGGACTGGAGTGAGTGACAGAACCGACGGAGGTGTTTTTTGGTTTTTTCCACATTCTGCACAGCAACAGGCACTGAAACATGTGCAAGTATTGCAAGTAAGCTAGGGATCTCCTCTGAGAGCTACTTATACTAAATAAAAATGACAAGAGCTACTGATGTTGTGTGACATTTACATTCATAGCTCATTTCCAAAAGGAAAAGAAAAAAAAGGCTTTCTTTGCCTGAAAATTTACAATATGATATTGTCTAAATATCATATTTGTGATTAAAACATCTCTAAATTATTGTTATTATTATTATTTTCGGCAGTGTGGCAGTCCACTAAAAACTTTCAGGTAGTCATGGCCCAGTATTGTTCCTCCATTTTGCCCTTTGGGGGCAGTGTGTGTATGTATGTATGTGTATATATATATATATACATATATATATATATATTTACACACACTCAAAAGTGTCACATTTTACTACTTTATTTTATTTATTTTTATATATGAATTGGTGACTAAATGTGGTGGTCCTTGATCTAGTGGTCAGAGAGTTAGTCTTCTGAGTGAAGGATCGCAGTTTTAAATCCTATCACTTATACATTGCTGAAAATTAACCATATACTGTAAGCTGTTATTTTTACATTTCTGCACTTTGTCGCCGTCTGCTGGTCAAAACGAGCACAACCAACAGCGTTTGACAATCGTCATGACAGATATAAACACAATATTTAAGCTGTGCAGTAACGCGTATTATGGTCTGTCCTGTCCGCCGTTGGAGGAGGCGGGACAGCTTTTTATTTGATTGGATAAAAGCGACAACGTTTTCAAATGTATTTACATTGGTTAGCCCTTTGGCGGGCTACTTGGGAAGGAGCAGCGAGCTAATGGTAGCTTGCAAGAGATGCGTTGGAGACCCATGGGCTAAGCTAACCATGCTAACACCAGTAGCCTTGCTTCTTCGTTAGGCGTTAGCAGCTGGAGGGATTCTTGTGAGTTGCATTAGTGCCACCTATTGAATGGATCTTACATTGGTAAATATCTAGGTGTAGACTGAGAGTCAACAGAGAGGAGAATGAGAAGAAAACAGAGAGAGAAACTGGAAACCCGGATGTTCAGGAGGATTTTAGAATGACAGGGGATTCAAATTAAATAATATATATTCTGTTTTGTAAGAGTGTTCTGCTGCTGAATTAGCTTTAACATCTTCATTTTTTAATTCCAAACCACACGCGACCTCGTTCTTCCTCCACATCAGCTGATGATTCTGTGTCCACTGTCCAGAAACACAGGCCTTCAGGCAGGGACGTGGACCACATTCTGTTCTGTCCTTGACCACAGTATCTGTGCACCTGAGCGTTGGGCTGCAACGCTGACCTCAGAGCAGCTATTACACTAATTTGTCCTGGGCTCCTGCAGCCACACAGAAGGAGCAGCGGAGGTGTTTCTGGACAACGCTGCTCCTCCACAGGAGGTTGTGTAATTGGCACAGACTGAAGCTCTGTGACTTCACTGCTCCTGCAGGAAAATGACAAATGTTCTGAATGAAGGAGACAGAGAGAGGAGGTGACACTGCTGTCACAGAGAGATGATGAGGACTCAGTAACGAAGAGTCGTGTTGAAGAGATGGCTGAATTGTAGCCATTGGTGGCTAACATTTAGCTGTAAGAAAATGGTTAGCCCAACATTTTAAGCCTTGAAAAACTTGCTGCTCCTGTGTTATATGATCATCTATTTTTTTGTCTCAACTTTAACAAATAAAATAAATCATCATCATCAGTATGGATGGACTGTGTGTCTGTATTGGAGCCACAGTCAGTGAAGCGCTGGTGTCGGTGAGTTTCCACAAGTGCAGGTCAAAGTCACCAGAACAGTGAGAACAGCCTCGTTATCCACCTTTACTGTTGTTGTTCTGCTGGACGCAGGAGCAGCCTGTCAAATGAATCAAGGTTTAAGGGCCTTCGTTACAACAGAGGAGCCCATTACCTTCGTAGGAGCAGGGAGAGGAGTGACGCCTCCTCTGGACTCTGCTCCTGCTAATTATTAAAACGCTGATGCTGCTGTCGCTCTTCATAAATCCCATTTAACAGTCGGGCCACGAGGGCCTGGTGCACGGGAGACATGTTTGTGTCTTACAGTGTGACCTCAAGAGGGGGAGGCGGGTGAGGGGAGGTGATAATGTGGGCTGAGTTGTTTTCACATCCTTAAACTGTAGAGTTCAAACCAGCTGCTCCCTGAGTGTTGACAGGAGCCTCCTGCTGACTCCTTACTGTTGGCTAACCTTTAGCTTAACTTTAGCTGTTTGGGCTAACCTTGTTTGATCATTTCATGCTCTGGCTGAATTGCTTTTGTTTTCCTGTGAATCCTCTGATCACTGACAGACGGTCACATGTCTGAGGTCAAGGTCTCAGGAGCACGTGTCGGTCTGTGACCGCGTCGACCAACACAATCATCTGAATTATTATGAAGAAAATGGCCTGAAGCTAATTGTTGTTTCTAACATTTGTTGATCCTAATGGTGCAGAGCAGTGAGGAGTGAGAGCGTTGTTTACCTGCAGGATGAAAACTAACAGCAGAAACAGAACAAAGATATATTTATAGAAACCAATTTGCAGGTCACTTCACACACAATTGACTAAATGACGAGACAGAGCTGAGAGAGAGGTGGGGGCGGGGGGGTATGAGAGAGTTAGGGTGAGAGAGTGAGTGTGTGTACACAGGCACTTATGATGTGTGTGATGTAATTTTAAATGTTTTTTACCCATTCACTGAATGATTAGTTTGTAAGAAGTGGAAGAAATAATATTTCTGACTGATTATTTCTGACTGTTGTGTTGGCTAACTGTTAGCTGGTCTGAAACAGTTACTTTGTCTAAAATAGCTGAATGTTAGCCAAAGAAACAAATACAGTAATAAAATAAGTCAAAGTTTGGTTGGTAATGTTTAAAGGTTTGTTTTATTTAAACTTTCAGGGTTTTTTTCATAACTTTTAGCATTGACAGTTGCTGGCTAATGATGTTTGAGCTAAGCTTTTGTCGTGTAAAGGTGACTCTAATGAAAGCCAAGCATTCATGTGTGATGGCACGCACGCGCACCATCATGTCAGCCTCTCGGCTCAGCGTCGCCCCCCTCTGGGACCCTTTGTTGACAAGCGGCAGTAATTACTGATGTGAGCAGTGATATCTGCAGCTGCGGCGTCTGAGAAGCAGAGATAAAAACTGCAGATAGTTTTCAATCTGCCACATTAACCCTTCACACGCTGCAGACTAGAACCTTCTGTTTGATCAACACACACGTCTGCTGCCGCAAATTAACGTCAGACTATTTTTACCTTCCCTGACCAAGAAAATGAGGGGAGAATGTTCTTCTTTCCTCGCTGGTGACTTTTAACTTTTTCCAATTTCTTCCCGCGCCTGAGTCACACAGTCCTGACGGAGCTGTAACCACAGCGAGATGGAAATAGATGAAAATAATGAATTTGTGCGGCTCCCACTCTCACACAGGCAGCTCCACGCTGCCTGATGACATTTAGATAGTATTTGTGTTTCTCCGTGGGTGAACCGTGTCAAAGAGCAAATCATCTCTTTTCATCTGGCTGGATCTCTAATTACAGCCAGTGAATCATGTTATTTCCTGCTCTTGATATCGTAGCCCACGACTGGTTCAGCTGCAGAAGGAGAGGGAGCGGGAAAAGAACTGAGTAGAACTCCTACTAGAACACCGACGGTTTATATATATGTACAGTACATTACTGTTGTAGGGAAGAAAATCAAATTAACCAAACGACTGAACCTGGGTGAAAAAAACACCAAACATATTGAACCAAATGGGGGGGGTATGAGAGAGTTAGGGTGAGAGAGTGAGTGTGTGTACACAGGCACTTATGATGTGTGTGATGTAATTTTAAATGTTTTTTACCCATTCACTGAATGATTAGTTTGTAAGAAGTGGAAGAAATAATATTTCTGACTGATTATTTCTGACTGTTGTGTTGGCTAACTGTTAGCTGGTCTGAAACAGTTACTTTGTCTAAAATAGCTGAATGTTAGCCAAATAAACAAATACAGTAATAAAATAAGTCAAAGTTTGGTTGGTAATGTTTAAAGGTTTGTTTTATTTAAACTTTCAGGGTTTTTTTCATAACTTTTAGCATTGACAGTTGCTGGCTAATGATGTTTGAGCTAAGCTTTTGTCGTGTAAAGGTGACTCTAATGAAAGCCAAGCATTCATGTGTGATGGCACGCACGCGCACCATCATGTCAGCCTCTCGGCTCAGCGTCGCCCCCCTCTGGGACCCTTTGTTGACAAGCGGCAGTAATTACTGATGTGAGCAGTGATATCTGCAGCTGCGGCGTCTGAGAAGCAGAGATAAAAGCTGCAGATAGTTTTCAATCTGCCACATTAACCCTTCACACGCTGCAGACTAGAACCTTCTGTTTGATCAACACACACGTCTGCTGCCGCAAATTAACGTCAGACTATTTTTACCTTCCCTGACCAAGAAAATGAGGGGAGAATGTTCTTCTTTCCTCGCTGGTGACTTTTAACTTTTTCCAATTTCTTCCCGCGCCTGAGTCACACAGTCCTGACGGAGCTGTAACCACAGCGAGATGGAAATAGATGAAAATAATGAATTTGTGCGGCTCCCACTCTCACACAGGCAGCTCCACGCTGCCTGATGACATTTAGATAGTATTTGTGTTTCTCCGTGGGTGAACCGTGTCAAAGAGCAAATCATCTCTTTTCATCTGGCTGGATCTCTAATTACAGCCAGTGAATCATGTTATTTCCTGCTCTTGATATCGTAGCCCACGACTGGTTCAGCTGCAGAAGGAGAGGGAGCGGGAAAAGAACTGAGTAGAACTCCTACTAGAACACCGACGGTTTATATATATGTACAGTACATTACTGTTGTAGGGAAGAAAATCAAATTAACCAAACGACTGAACCTGGGTGAAAAAAACACCAAACATATTGAACCAAATGCTGGCTGAAGGTTAGAGGAGTAGATACTGTAGTGGAAACAAAATGTCAAAGAAAGGACAATAACAGCAAATAGTTCTGCCAAAACCAAACCAGCCACACATGAGTGACAGCCAAAATACATGAGTCTGACAAAACAATAGAAAATTATTAAAGATTAGATACAAAAAGACATAATAAAGAATCTATTATTAAACAAAACAAATGTAAATATGATTTTAAAAGGACCAGCATATTTACTAGTGAGCAGTGTTTCCAATGTTGAGCAAAAATATCAAATGTTATAAAACTAAAACCTATGTTTTGCTAAAATTGAAAAAACAAAAAAACAAAACAGAATAAGTAAAACCAGAGAAAATATTCTTGCCAATAAAAGATAAAACTATAAAATACAAGAATTCAACAAAAAAAAAAACATAGCTGAAATGAGCTTAAATCAATAACTGAATTCAAGATATATGTTGTGGCCCAGAAAGAAGAAAACTGTGGGCCATACAAACCCTGTCCATAGGTTTAAATTAACTGGTGACGACACATTTCTAAAACCACGAGGTGAAACTAGACACATAAATATGATGTTTTTAAAAAGAGCCACAGGAACAAAGCTCTGCTGTGACAGTCCTGGTTCACTGTCACAGCTGTTCTCTCGAACTCTTTACTCCCTGTGTGTCTTCACTCTGCAAACCTCCTGTACCCCCCCTCCCCTACCCCCTCCCAACTGGTTGTTTCGGTGTGAACATATGCTCACATCTAAGCAAACACACACACACACACACTCTCTCAGACAGTGCTGTGTGTGTGTGTAAAGGTCAACCTGTTTCCTCTGCATTTGTTTTCTAATTACAGTGATGTATGAAGTGACAGTGGTTGTGGACACTACACTGGTTCATCTGTGTGTAACCCTTCACTCTGTCTACAGCCATGTTGGTTCCATACATTTGTCTTCACTCCATTTCTTTAATGCTGTTTCTTTTTATCAGTTACTAAGCAGCCGAGAAAACGAGAGTCGGAACAGAGAGGGTTTAAAATCAGGCAGAAAAGAAAAGAACAGACAGGTTTTGATTTCATTTTACATCATACGTGACACAACATTACAGTCAAACCATTATCCACCCCCCCCCCCGACCCCCTCTCCTCCCCCATCTCACTGAGAGCGGCTGATGATGATGAGGAACATCAGTGGAGGTCACCTTCATCTCTGTGTCCCAAATTAGAGCCACTTATGGATTCATGACATGAAGACGGAGTCGGAGTGGACCAGTAAATCAGGCCACGCTCACACACACACACACACACACACACACACACTTCATATTTCACCTCATCAGTTTATACATGAGATACAAGGTCATAAGAATCAGGGATTTTAGGGTTTGTGTAAAGCTACAAGATGAGGGTCAAAAGGTCACTGCAGGAATGTGAGCTGACCTTGGTGCTGGAGGTTGTTGTGTGGAGATCATTTATTAATAATAATTATTCTCTGCTGCTGATGACTGACTGGGGTTTTTTAAACTAACAGAAATAACAGTTTGAAGTGTGAGACGTGAGTGAAGCCTTCGTGACCACCCGTGACCACCCGTGACCACCCGTGACCACCCGTGACCACCCGTGGTGGTTTTGATTCTCTCTTCATTGTAAACAGTCTAATCTGGTCCACATCTGTCCACAGTGGAGACCCACTAGTTATATACAAACACACCTGTGTGGTCTCATCTCTGAAATACAGATCTGGTCCACATTTGGTATTTAGTCCACAAGTCCAGACTGGACCTGGCCCATATCTGTCCCACTGCTGGGCCAGACCTGTCTTCTACTCCTGGACTCTACTGTCTTTCTGGTCCACATGTGGGACAACACCTCACTTCCTTCCTCACACTCCCATTCCCGTCAGTGAGTGTAGAGGTCAACAGGTCAACAGGTCCAGTATTGACCCTGTGATGAAGTGATGTCTCTGCAGTAGTTACTGAAGTAATCAAAGCAGCTGATTGTTGCCCACTCACCTGTCCTGATCCCCTGGGCCACATCATCAAAGCTGGGGCCGCTCACATTAACTGCTGCTGCTGCTGCTGCTGTTACTGATGCTGCTGCTGCTGATGCTGATGCTGCTGATGATGCTGCTGTTACTGATGCTGCTGCTGCTGATGCTGATGCTGCCGATGATGCTGCTGGTAGTGATGCTGCTGCTGTTACTGATGCTGCTGCTGCTGCTGCTGCCACACTGCAGGCAGTTAATTGAAGAGGCCACAGTTTTCAGGGAGAAGAAAGAGAAGATGAAAAACAAGTGACCATGGAACAAAATACAGGCTCTGGTGTGTGTGTGTGTGTGTGTGTGTGTAAGAATAGATTGCAGATTTTATGGGAAGGTGCGGAGCAGATTCTGAGAAACTGTAAATATGGCACCAAAGTCAGGAGCTGATGCATCAGTTATTGTTCTGCGGTGGGTTCTGACCGTCCTGGTGCCGTGAGCCTGGAGTCTGTCAGTGATATCAGATTAACACCCGGCTGAAGCTCTTCAATTATGAATATTTCACAGAAATATCATACGGTGACGATGTGACACCACCATTACTGTGGAGAGAAAACAGACAGAACCAATCGCTCCCTGATCTTTGATCTCCTGCACCTGTTAGCAGAACAGGAACTGAACCGACAACCCAAGTAGTGCTAACACAATAAGAAGTAAACCTCACAGGACAATTGTCCATCTGGGCCTCCATGTCCAACCAATGGTTTCAGGTAGTTAGCTTTATGCTAAACCCAAGGCTAGCTGTAATGGAACCCTGTACGTAAAAGAACCATGTGACTACATTCAGGCTAATGGACGGTTTCTAGAGTTCAACCATTGGAATTTACAACGATATTAAAAATAAATAGAGTCCAAATGTGAACACACACACAGAGAGATGGTGGTTTTAATATAACAAAGAAAACACCTCTCTGTGCAGTTACATTTGATAAATTATTAATACAGAAGGATTCCTCTCTGCAGCACGGTGTTTGCCTTTGTAAATATTCACAGCCAAAGTTCAAAGGTGGTGTTGGACAAACAGGAAGTAGTTTTAATCCAACCTGCAGCTGGGATCCAGCAGGTTAACACAGGTCATGTTGACTGAAGAACCACTCTGTTTCAGGTGAAGGGATTTTCCACTTCTGTTAGTTTTATTGGCTGCAGATTGTTGTCCTTCTTTATTTATTCTCATAGAAACGCTACATCTTCCTGGAAATCGTTTTAAGACTTTTGTGTAACCTCACAGCTGCAGAATTCATCAAACTTTTTTACCAGTTTACCAGTGGTAGGAAACGTTGACAGGAAATGTTTCCTAGTGATCGTCCAGTATTCCTGTCTCTGAGGAACAGCAAGAATTGAGGTGTTTTTGTTGTTGCTTTTTTTCTTGTAAAGGGACAACCTCAGGCATGTTAGGGCTAGGATTCAAACTGGCAACCACCGACTGGCCATGGGCTGCCATGACGGTGTTGGTTGATGTTGGTGGCTCAGACTAACGGCATTTAAACAGTCATTTATTGGACCCCTCAGTGAGCACTAGATGGAAGTGAGTGAGTCACTGAGCTGTCCTCCTTCCATTTGACTCAGTCCTGGACTCGGTTAATGAGACTGGGATGATTTTTTTCTGCTCTTTTCATTTTTCTCAGCATTTGATTAGCAGTGACAGGTCATTACACATTTGCCAAAAATGTCACTGAATGCGGTTGGGCTGGAGATCTTCTTCTCCCCCTCACTGGCAGACGACTAGAGCAGAGACCACCGGTCACGTCAGGTCAAGACCACTGACAGACCGCTGCACAACTGGGAATGTTGGAAAAATTGGACAAAAATCTTCTAGTTTGTCCTGAGATTAATGAGACAAACAGACAGACACTGACTGACTGACTGACTGGTTGACAGGTGTACAGGTCACTCCAGTCACTCAGACAGAGCAGACACAGTCTGTCCCAGAGATCGGCACAAATGCAGGAATTCAAACCATCAGGTCTCCAGACAGAAGAGTGAACATTTAGGGAATTCAGTATGTCAGGATTATTCCTGGATGTTTGAGCCATCAGGACAAAAAGACGGAGCTGCAGGTAGTGATGCTGCTGTTGCTGCTGTGCAGGGAATACAAACAACAGGCGGCGGTGTCAGTTGGAGGCCTGCTCCCACAGACAGAGAGGCAGATTAGAGTCTCTCCACTGACCAGAGGCTCAGCTCCAGAAACAGGACGCATCATTTAGCATTAGCTGCCTCTTCCTGGAACAGGGGTGAGGAGGTGGAACACTCGGCTTCTTATGGTTTGACTCGGTCACTGTAAATGGCCACAACCTTTTGTGTTCACGAGGAGATATGATGCACACTCAGTAATTCAGGAGCTCGCCGTGCACTCGGAGGACGCAGTGTTTGGGTAAATTGACTGGAATGGTGCCGTTTCAGCCTCATTAGTCGATCACTGCTCATTAGGTCTGTTAGAATAGTCGTCACGGCCCCCAGTCCTGGCTGTGAACCTTATTTAAAGTCTCAGGAACACCACAGTCAGTGGTGCCTTCAGTGGCCGTGGGCCCAAAGAGTCGGGTTCTGACCCTGTGACCGGGATCCTGCAAAACTGACAACAGAACCAGAGACCTCGACACGTACTGTATGTAGGTTTAGACCAACACACAAACATCTGAAAAAAAAAAAGAAAATGACTTTTTACAAGGTAGTGTTAGTCTAGAAGGTGAAAGTTGAAGTAGCTAGGTATTATTAGAAGTTTTCAAATAATTAAATTTAGTCAAAAAGATATAATCCTTGTATATCGTACACAAAGATTCTTAGCGTTTCAAACTTTATCTCATTAATATGTGTTTAAATGTGGAGGAGCTGCTGTGATCCTCCTCAGCACCTCCTCTTCATCCTGGTTGTTGATGGATGATGAAGAGACATTTATTCCAGCTCCTGTTCAGGTCAAAAGCTCTGTGTTGTTCAAGGCTGGAGCTCAATAACAGAGGATTGATATAAATTACACAGGATGGAAGAAACTGCTCTTCATTATTAGGGAAGTGTTGTTTCAAAGAACTGAGGCTGAGACCAGGAGTCTGAGACCAGGAGTCTGGGACCAGGAGTCTGAGACCAGGAGTCTGAGACCAGGAGGCTGGGACCAGGAGTCTGGTACAGTGAACAGTGTACAGACAGCTGACCTCTGACCTTTCACCCTCCGTTCTGACACAACTAACCTCTGATCAGAACTTGATAAAGGAATACAGACGGAGGCAGGAAATAGGAAGTGTGGGATAAAAGTGCTCTAACGCAGCATTAACCTCTGCTCTGTGGCTGCGTGGGGCTCCTGATGTTTGTGTATTAGGTTAGAGTCATTTTCAGAGTGGTGTCTGTTGCAGGGGAGCGGGGCCTCCTCCTCCTCCTCCTCCTCCTCCCTCTCCCTCTGTGGCTTCCCTGGACTGTTTCAGTCCGGTTGGAGCTCCACTCTGTATCGATCACGGCTCATAAATTGTGAAAGAATAGAGATGGAGAAGGTCTGAGAGCTGCCCTAAACTGGTTAATGCTGGGGGCAGAGGAGGAGGAGGAGGAGGAGGAGGAGGAAGATCTCAAAGACAGGACCAGCAGCTCACCATTAAACTGGTTAAAGCTGGAGGAGGAGAGCAGGGAGAAGGAAGAAAGAGTTTTAAAACCTCTGCACAGTGGCGTCCACTCAGATCCTGTTAGCGCCCCCTGCAGCCCGACTTTATCTGTTCACGTTTCTGGAATTAATCTACAAATGTGAAATATTAATGTGATTTTTTTTCTTTTTTATCAAAATAAGAAGGTAGTAATATCAAAATAAATCCCCAGCGAGCTGCAGACTGACTGTGTGTTAGCAGCTGTGCTCTGATCAGTGAGGCCAGAAAAGGAGGTGAAGGCAGACGAGGAGCAGAGTGATGGGAGGAGTAAACAACACCTGAGCCCTGTTATCTGTCACTGGATGCAAACAATCATCTTTTTTAAGCTGTGAAGAAACAGAGCCAACATCCTCCACAAAAAAAAAAAACAATCTTCAAAGAACAGGAAAACTACTTGATGTTTCCTAAATGGTCCAGACTCCACCTGTCAGACTCCAAACAGCTGAACTGATTATAATTAGGATTTCTTTGTCAAGAAAAAAAAAAGTTGAACCTTCCCCACACCCCCCCTTCAATGATTATCTGTCCAAGTCGCTGCATAACGCCACAGCCATTATCTCCTGAAACTCTAGAGCTGAAGCTCAAACCAACGCTCCTCCAATCGATACAGTAATTTCATACAGGAATACACGAGGAGTTAGGAAGGGGAGAATAGGAGGAGGTGGGGGTCGGAGGTGGAGGGAGGCGGGCAGCAGAGGGAGCAATGTCACGTTTTATGGCCCAGACGGCGCAGATAAAAGCAGACATCAGAGGATCTGTCTGCTGGTGCTGAGCCACGCTGGCAAAATGGACAATTGGACACTTTTATCTGGTGCCTTTGATGTTGGTGGAGGAGACGGGTGGAGGTTCAAGGACGACTGTGAGAGGAGGGGAGGACAGGGTGTGGAGAGAAAGAGGAGGAGCAGCTGAAGATGATTCAAAGCAGAAAAGAAGGGAGGAAGAGAGGGAGGGAGTGGATGTGAAAGAACAAAAAAGAAAAACATGAAAAAGACAAAAATCTGTGAAAGAAAATAAAAAAGAGGGCGCTGTTGCTTCATGATGCTGCTGCTGATGTTTGCTGCTGCTTCATGATGCTGCTGCTGATGTTTGCTGCTGCTTCATGATGCTGCTGCTGATGTTTGCTGCTGCTTCATGATGCTGCTGCTGATGTTTGCTGCTGCTTCATGATGCTGCTGCTGATGTTTGCTGCTGCTTCATGATGCTGCTGCTGATGTTTGCTGCTGCTTCATGATGCTGCTGCTGATGTTTGCTGCTGCTTCATGATGCTGCTGCTGATGTTTGCTGCTGCTTCATGATGCTGCTGCTGATGTTTGCTGCTGCTTCATGATGCTGCTGCTGCTGATGTTTGCTGTTGCTTCATGTTGCTGTTGCTGATGTTTGCTGTTGCTTCATGATGATGCTGCTGCTGATGTTTGCTGTTGCTTCCTGCTGGCAGGTGTCTTTCACGTCCTGGACCTTTGCACAGTGCTGTTGTATCCTGGTCCCACGTGGACTGGTCCTGAACTCTACAACATCCACCGCCATGACAGACGTCGGGTCATGTTAGCGCCCCCAGCAGTCCTGTTTTATCTCTTCATGTCTCTGGAGCTAATGCACAATTATAAAAGGACACAAACATTCTTTGGTTAAC
>NC_024314.1:13353466-13357399 GCF_000523025.1 Cynoglossus semilaevis
CTCATTGCTCTTCAGAGCAGCACAATCCACCATCCTAACAGCTCCTGTGGCTTCCTGCTCACTGGGGATTTAGTGGTTCTGCCCGATGATGTCATCCGTAGCGTTAGCACATTTCAGCTGGAGGTGTGTGCTGCTGAGAAGGTCCTGTTAGTCTGACAGATGGGGAATTACTGTGCTGGGAAATTGTGCTTTGGTTAAATTCTGTGATCGCTCAGCGTGATTGCTCACTGGCTTCGGAGCGGGTTAGAGGGCAGATGAAGATGTTTGGAGTCCACATACACACACACACACACACACACACACGGTCTAGAGTAGCCTCCAGGGCAGGTGAGAACTCCCACATTAATAGGGTAGAGTTTGAGCTGGTTCACGTTTTCACCACTGATTTGTCGATGTCACAGCGGGCCATGAATTAAAGCTCATTCATCTCCAGGTTCTGGGCTTTGGTCTTGATTGTGTTCACTTTGGTCGGATGATAAACTGACAGCTGTCAGAAACTGCAGACGTGGCATGGACTGGTTATGCAGTAAACCAATGTAAATACATATGTATGTCTATAAACAGGAGTCATTTTCTTCTTTATCGCTAGTTCAAATCTAATTGAAAGATTGACTTGAGGTCACTCTGATTTAAATGGCTGTCTGATTGTGCTGTTGTTGTTTGATCTCATTTATTTTTATCTTAATAATCTTTGGCTGATTTCTCTTTTTAATTCTCATTTGAGAGCATTTAGTAATAAATGTAAATATTGCTGTTTTTTAGCTACTACTTCAATTTCTTTAGGCTTCCTTTGTCTGGGCAGTTTCTGTTAGTTTCTGTTAGCTTAAGCCTTGGACATGTGTGTGTGTGTATATACAGTATATATATATATATATATATATAGAGAGAGAGAGAGAGAGAGAGGGAGGGAGAGAGAGAGAGAGAGAGAGAGAGAGAGACACTCTCTAACCCATTTTAGTGGCTTACAATTTTTGGTTTTTGTTGTTAGTCTTTTTTTTTGCAAAAATAAATACATAAATAAAAACCACATGTAGGTGTGCACGTGCGGCAGAAGTTCAAGTTCACCTTGCTGTGCTCTCTGTGAATGAGATGTAAATGTGCTGCTCACCCTGACTCCCCCCTCCACACCCCCCACTGTGATCAAAGTGCTTTCCCAGACACCTCTCTGTTCTCTGCTGGGAATAATGTGGAGGCACGTGCAGATTATAATTGCGTGGATTGAGCGTGTGTGTGTGTGTGTGCGCAGACACTTGTGTGTGATCATGCCGTGTTGTCATGTTTGGACTTGTGCACATTTTCCTGCCACAGATTTCATGCAGCTGTGTGAAAAGTCTGACTCCAGGCTGCCAAGGCTGCCAATGGTATCTCAAAGAAGCAGCAGCAGCAACAGCAGCAGCGGCGGTGGCAGCAGCAGCAGCAGCAGTAACAGCAGCAGCATCAGCAGCAGCAACAGCAGCAGCATCAGCAGCAGCAACAGCAGCAGCATCAGCAGCAGCAACAGCAGCAGCATCAGCAGCAGCAACAGCAGCAGCATCAGCAGCAGCATCAGCAGCAGCATCAGCAGCAGCATCAGCAGCAGCAGCAGCAGCCTGGCCGCTCACCAGCTCCACCACCTACTGTTTACTTTAGCAGCCTCCAGACCATGAAGCCCATCCTGCAGGTCTCTGTATCAGCTTAGTTACCAGTGTTTCAGTCTCATCCAGATGCAGCGCTGCGTCCTCCTCCTCCTCTTTAACACCTCTCTCTGTCTCTGTCTCTGTCTCTGTCTCTGACCTCTGTAAATTCATCTGAGTGTGGAGGGCTGTAAAGGTGTCACACTGAGCGCCAGGACTTCATAAATGGTTCATGACACAAAAACATTCAAGTGAAGCCCAGTCATCAGTGTCTCTGTTACACCCAGAGAGAAACCAGTGTTTAAAAACCTCCTGTCCGTGGTCACAGGAGACCGGCAGGAGTAATCAGCTGATTTTTCCCCCCGCCTTTTACTTGTGCTGAATATTTAGGTGTCTCTACATACAGAGATGTATCTCAGCAGATATTAATTTGACCCAATGACAGTGTAGAGAAGCTCATGGCTCTGAGAGAAAGAGATTGTGATCTCAAATTCGTAGATATGTGCTAGATAGTCAAACGATTTTCAAGACCAGCAGCTTTGCAGTCTATAAAAATTGATCTGTTTGTCATGAGAGCAGAGCCATTTCTGATTCCCAGAGCGTGAAATCCGGGCGAAATGGCTGCATCAATCAGAAAGAAGAAAAAAAAGAGATTGAAAGATGATCGAGGGGTAGACGATACATAGAGAGTGTTGAGAAGAAAAAAAATCAGACAATATTTCTTTAATTTAGTCCTGGATTCCTCATGAAAAAACCTTGTCTTTTCTGTTAGCGGCTGAGCGGTTTCACGGTCGGCTCAGAGGTGAAGAACAAACAGATTCTGTGTCACACTCCAGCAGATGAAGGCCGTCCTGTCTTCTTTACGTTCCTAACACCTGTGTGTGTCTGTGTTGGACCACAGATCATTTGTGGTCTGTTGTTGTAATAACATGAATCCATTACGTTACAGGCTGATGGTTAGCCATTGGTGAATATAATTCTTTACAAATGCCTTTTTTTCAACGCAACATGATCACTTGCACAAAAGTGTTTGTGCAATCGCTTAATCTACGCAATCATAATCTGCACGTGTCTCAACATTGTTTTTGGCAGATTTAGAAAATCTAATTTAACTTTTATTTAATCACTTTTTAAATGCAAAGAAGAAGTGTGTGTGTGTGTGTGTGTGTGTGTGAGGGAGAAAAGAGAGAAACTACCTGAAAGTGAGGGAGGTGTTGCAGATATAATTGCTTTCTTGTCTTCTTTTTGGTTCCCCCTCAGAAGGAGGAGCAGGAGGTATGGATGTGAGTGAGGTTATCTCCTCCACACGATCTGCTGAAGAAGCACAATAATGAACAGTGCATTAAAAGTTTGAATTGGAAGAAGTGTGTGTGTGTGTGTCACACTAACACACACACACACACACACACACCGATAGAATCTGGTGTTGTGTGAGCACTTCACATCGGCTAATGCTTTCCTCTAACCTCAACTATTCCAAATATCTCTGGTCATTAACCTCAGAAGCTGGTCCTCCTCTGACCTTCTGCTGCACCACACATGGTCAGGTGGACCACATGTTTATCCACGTGGATCAGCGTCAACAGAGTTTTCTCACACGACACCAGTGTGGAGAAGCTCCAAGGGAAACTTGTTTGTTTCACCAGAGGACGTCTGGTCTGAGTGAATAATTCCAATCCTCCTCTGTGCCGTCCTGTGAATCCAGCTGTTAAATTAAAACGGGACATAAATAAATTAGAAATCAATTAATAGCCTTTAATAATGATGAGGTGGCATCTTCTCTCTGTGTCGGTTGAACTTGGTTGGTCGTTTCTGTGGCCTGAAACCACGACCGCTGTACCGTGACCACTCGCCTAATTATCCTCGTGTGATTGGCTGCCCAGCCATTACATGGCTAATTGCTGCCCAATCAGAGAGAAAATGCTGAGTCACTGTTCTGGATGATATATGAATCATGTAGATAATGAACGCAGCAATATGTGTTTGAATCTGTGTGTGTGTGTGTGTGTGTGATTTTTATTGAAATGGATCCAGCCTCTGCAGCTATAATGTTGACCTTTGACCTGTTTTGACAGAACAATGTTCCTTTCAGCTGACGCTCTTTTACAAAGGAACATTTGGAAACTTTGAACTTAGTTGATGAAGTTGTGTTTTTGAATGTTATCCTGTTACTGTGTGTGATCAGCTGACCGAAATTCACTTTATTTAGTCTTAAAACTTTCCATCCCTGAGGCCTGCACTCACTCACGCTCATGTTTGCTCCTTTTAAAATCACCTCCAACTCTTTGTCCCCCCCCCCCCCCCCCCCCCCCCCCCCCCC
>NC_024314.1:13358074-13398528 GCF_000523025.1 Cynoglossus semilaevis
TACCACCCCTGTGTTTGTTTTAAGCCCAAAATTTCAATGATTTTTTTCTTTTCCAGCTTACTCTCCACAGTCGCCCCCCCCTCCCCCCCCCACACACACACCTTCTGGTGCAATTGAAGCTGCGGAGGACGGCGATGAGTCGATTTCCACCTGGGTCGAGCCTGTGTGAAGAAGAAGAAGAGAGAATCATTATGCTGTTCAGTGGAGCAGGAATATCTGGAGCTGCCTGGGGACACTGGGACTCCTCCTGCCTGTCTCCCTGTCCACCTCCACCTGTCTCCCTGTCCACCTGTCTGGGCGCCTGCTCACATTCGTGGCGCTCCTTTTTGTCAGATCACCTACTATCTTTCTCCTCCTCCTCCTCATTTTTCTCCTCTTTCTCATCTTTCTTCTCCTTCACAGGCGCGTGCACGTAGCTGCAGCCCAGGGATCAAGCTGTGGGCTCTGGGACGGAGCAGCAGATAATAGAAGCTTCTCTGGAAGATTACCAAACCCTCTCCTCCCATGTCCCACTCACTCCTCCTACTCCTCCCCCTTCCTCCCCTTCTTTCCATCGTTTTTAACCAAGCTCACAGGGATGTCGAAGCAATTAAACCCACTGCCTCTGTCCCTGTCACCTTCTTTATTTTTCATTTTCCCCTCATCATCTCCTCCTCCTCCTCCTCCTCTACCACCAGGTATAGAACAGCGAGTGTTGCAGGAATAGAAAAATTGGACAGCAGCCTCTCTTGTCATATCTTACTTATTGTCTCCTATTTTCTGACTCTGACAGCTGTGTTCACAGATGGAATCATTTCCCATTGACAGAGAGACAGTTCTGTTCTGCTGCAGTAAAACTCCTCACATCAGAGCTGACACTTTTCTTTAAAACAGACTTTAATTTCAGTGATCAGACTGATCAATGCTGGTCGGCAATAAAAAACAGCGGTTGACAAGACTGTACCCTCTAAAAATATAACAGTTATATAGCAATACAACCAGATGGTCAAAGACACAACTAAAAGACAAAGAAACGTTAGCCGTAAATGATATATAAACATTAGCCCACAGAAAGGAACAGGTTCAACCAAAGTTAGTTTAAAGAATCATGATAATAGTATCAAAAATGAATCAAAACAACTAATGTGTGACCAAAGCATATACATTATGCTTACAAATTAGCCAAAGAATGATTTCTGGAGGTCATATATGAGGCTTATGTATTTTATATATATATACAGTATATATATATATATATATATATAGATAAATAGATAAATAGATATGGAAAATTGTTGAAAGTTTCTGTATAAGAAAATGTGTTTTTATTTAAATGATCATGTATTTTCTGTGAGTTCCTCGCTACATCTTTAAATTCCAACATTTCTTAAATTGATGTTGGTTATTTATTTGTTTGGATCGTATCCTCACATTAACCTTGTGCTAATCTGTGGATGCATGGTCCTTCTCAGCCTATAATACTCTAACACACACACACACACACACACACACAGAACCCTCGACATTATTAGCAAGTGCACCAGAAAGTCGCTCTGTACCTGCTGGCTCTGTCACCTCCCACAAATGCTAACTCCCACTCAGCACACCAGGACCACGATTCACTCTGACAGCTTTCCTGACACACTGGGTGTGTGTGTGTGTGTGTGTAGAAGTGAGTATGGATGTGTGTCACACTGGTGCCACAGCAGCAGCAGCAGCAGCAGCAGCAGCAGCAGCAGCGAGGTCTGTCTTTACTAATTGCAGCCATTAGGTGTGCACAGACAGCGTTGGACAGCAGCACAGTTAATGAGGGGGAGCACAGTGAGATAAATGAGACGTCTCATGTTGGAACAATGACCGAGTGAGTGACGTCGGTGGTGCAGTGGAGGGTCAGTCCCAGCTGTAATGTTCCTCCTGACCCTGGCTCTTACAGAGCGGAGCATCATAAAAAATTACAGTAATTATTAATATTACTTTTCTGAATGCTGATTACGGTACCAACCTTTATCTTTGGTTTTTGCTATAAACCTGAGAACATTTTAATTATCTTCAAAAACCTGCAGACTTGTGAAGTCTATATATAAATGAATATAATATAAATATAAAATATATGTCAATTAATGTTAATTACATGGAACAAAAATATAAGGAACTTCCTGTTGTGTTAAGAAGATGCTGACCTGCTCAACCTATTTGGTCAATTTCTCTGGTAGCTGATGGAAATTTGAGGCTGCTGCAGCTCCATTTTCTATTGACACGGATTACATTTAGTCATTTCTGGCATGTTCAAGCTTCCAAAACCAAAAGTGAGTCTGTGTTTTGGTCATGGCATATTGAAGATTCAAGAATACTGGGTGAACGTTTGTTGCATTTACTGTACAGTGACATGAGTGTAGAAAGTATTTTTGTGGCTCTGGGACCGTTCACACATAAGAGGATTCAACTTAGACCCATATTTGAAACTGATTTTTGGTTCATTGGTTGTTAAGAAAGGGAGGTAAAGTAAGGAACAGAAAATTTGTCATAGAATTCAAACATGTAACAGTTTTGATGATCTTGAGTTAAACAATTTTTCCAAGACTGATGATTAGTTCCGTTATCACAAAAGGGAATGAACCAAAAATCTATTTTATTATTATAATTACTTTTAGTTTCTTTTTGTATGCATTTCTTAAGATTATGGAATGGTTAGGCTCATAAACTCCTGTTTCATTCTTTGCTTTGTTGTGTCCATGTTGTGGTTGTCAGTCTGTGTCAGTTCTGTCCTGCATACAGCCTTTATTACCAGCAGTCGTGGAAACATGATCATTTACATGAAACTGTTTTTCCACTTCATAATTCCCGCTGTGCTCTGCAGGAAATGGACTTCCTGTGACGACACCATCATACTGTACATGCCTGAGCTACAACTATATATTTGATGTAATAATATACCCCTGTATAGTTGGTTGTAAGATAATATCATTGTTATATATAATACTGTATGTTCCAAATATATATATAAATAAGAGGTTTGACTTACGCAAAGGCCAAAGTTAGGTGATACCTTGGTGGTGACGTCACAGTTCGATACAAAAAGAAATGTGGAGTGACAATACAATACATGTAGTTATCCATTAATAACTATTCATGTCGCTGGAGCGATGCTGCAGCCGGAAGGGAGCAGGTTAAAATGTCAGTTAGCGGAAGAGAATAAATAGATGCCATGGCGGCAACGTCGCTCCTGCGTCATCATCAGTGACGTACTCATCCAGCCACGTAACAACGCCTCCTTAGCGTGTAACATTGGTGACCCTGATTTCAGCTGATGATTAAAAACACTGACACTGCAGGGTTTAGACGGATTTTTTTATTTTTTTTATTTAAATTACAGAATGAGTCGTTTGGTCTGTTAGTGTCATGGAAAATTCTTTACTTGGACTTTTCCCTGCCGTGCCCCGAGGCAGAAAAACCTGCCCCAGTCTTAACGGTGTGTGGGTGAATTTAAGGGTAACAAGTAGAATATTTGTTTGAGGTTTAGATGGTTAAAGGTATCAGGTGTCATGGACGGATTTAGTGGATAGATTTCAGCCACTGATGCAACCCTCCGTGCGTCATTCCCCTTAATGTATCCACATGGGGCAGAGCAACGGCTAACAACAGCTAACACTGTTGACCCCGCTCTCAGCTGGTGATTAACTACATCTGTGACGCAGCATCTGAAGGGAAACAGAACCAGATTTGAGGGATAATGTTACTTAAACAGTCGCGGCTGCAGTCAGGCTTCGAAGGAAGGGTTGGATTTGGATCTTAAAACATTGATTGATTAAAGTGTAATTAAATGACCTTGAAACATATCTACAGGACGCACGTAGACTCAAAAGTCTCATTTATTTTATTAATTATTCAAATTGTAGCCAGTAGTTAACCTCTGTGTCAGGGGTTAAAGATTTGGTCTTGTAATCAGAAGATTGTGATTCTGATGCTGAACTTGGTAGGGCTGAAGTGTGTCGAGGGAGTAGCCCCCCAGGAGCTGCTGCTGTGCCCCCAGCACACACACACACATCACTCTGAACAATAATGAACACAGTTATGTGATACTAAAATACTGCAAATGACAATTAAAAATAATAAAATACATAAATGTACCCAACGTTAATATGAGGTTAAGTGCAAATATTTGGAATACTTGCAAGGGTATGAATAATGCAATGTTTAATGTTCAATTAATAACCAGTGCAATATAATAAAAAGACCAGTAACCTTTTAATGCAGTTTTTAAAAAAATGAAATGTGTTTATTTTTTTGAGTGTAAAGAAAATGCGTTCAGTCCAGGCTGAAAATTGTTTGATTATTTTACAAATTATATGTCATCTGTGATTAATTTAATCCCACCAGCAGGTGGCACTCCGGGTGTCAATCTCTGTGGCCAATGCTTGTAGCCAGATGTGCCTAATAAGAAAGGTCATTATGTTTATATAACTTACATTTCCTGAGTGATTACATACAACTGATACAAATAGATCCCAAATCCCATCAATGTTTTAAATCCCACGTTCATATTTATACACTTTTTTAAACTGATAATGAGCTCATTAAGAAGAAAACTGTCACTCTCTACACTCCACAGAGACTTATCTGATATCTCATACTGAAAACGGAGCTGCAGAGAGGGAAGAGGAGAAACGAACAAATCCATCTGCAGCTGAGGAGGAACAAAAAGGGGGCAGATCTTTGATGTTGCTCCGTCTCCATGGTCACAACCAGGGGTAATAATTTCATTATGACTGACAAAGGAGAGACCGGGGGGATAAGTGGCTGCAGATTGGTCCATCAGCACTTCACTGAACCAGTGCTGAGAGTGTAAACTGTGGAGATGATGATGACGATGACGATGGTAATGGAAAGCATTTGTTGCTGAATGGTCTCACAGTAGTTATTTCTTTTCACCCTAAATCCCTCTGTCTCTCGCACGTCTTCCATTCCGTTTGACCAGTTCCGGGGCGGTTATCCCGTTACGTGCACTTTAACTCTGGTGTAAATATTTCAGCAGCATTTCCTCCAGAACATTGGCTTCCTGTACAAACTGAGCTCCTGTTCGGATGCATCACAGAGCAGTTTGTGAGAAAAGACACAGCTGGCTGATTTAAATAACAATCATGAATTTTTCACTCCAGTGACACACACACACACACACAGAGACACACACACTGTGTAATAACAGGTACGTAGGAGGAGCAGTGACAGGGAGACGTTAGTGATTACACCACACAAGTACCTTCAGGTTTTTTTCTTTAATTTAAACATTGTTTTTCTTCAGAGGTAAAAAAAACCACCTGCTCTTTCTTCTGTATGTTCTTTGGCAACATCAGAGAAGCTGTTCAGATGCAGATTATGGTTAAACAGCTGAGACAGGAGTGGACGGTGTTAACTGTTGCTGGGCCCCATGTGGATTCATGATGGAGGATGACGCACATGGTTACATCAGTGCTCAGTGTGTCCTGAGTGGGCAGGATATGTCCGTGAATCATGGAGTCTTCTTCCTTCTCAAACTAAATGATTCCTTGTTTTTTTTAAGGACAGTTTGTCTGTATTTTAATGATGTACCTGAAGAGACAAATGTGTTCATAGGTAGTAGGCAGGGTACAAATACATTTTACATAAATAAGAGAACCATAAATTTAACAGTTCTCAAATTTGATATAGAGATTGTTAGATATAAACTCTACATCTATGTGGTTCTTGAAAAAACCTTTAAGCTCCTTTCATTTTTCCCTGTTAAATGGAAGTCTCTGCACCTTGGATTTGGAAACATTCCTCCGCTGCTTCGCTTTCCAAGACTGGATCAATTCCTGGACTCTGCAGCAGGGAGAGGATTCCAAACCTCTGTCCACTGAGGACAAAAGTATTTTTTATGCGATAATTAGACAGTGAGGTCAGCAGACTCTTCCTGTGGACAAACAAACAAATAAAAGATGTGGTGACAGACGGCACTGCGGCTGATCAAAAGGCCTCATTAACATTTCAATCTGCCGTCCAGCAGATAAGACAACATCCAGAGATGGACCATCGTCTGTCAGATGTGTCCAACGTCCAATAATGATGGTGATATTTTACCTGTCTTATCAGCATCTCCACACGTCCGTCTCTTAAATAACGGCTGTGGCAGGTTTAATGTGTCCACCTGGAAACAAAATGCTCACACCGGGTGGATCATGTGATCAGTACTTGGTGTGGAAATAAACAAATCTACAGTCTGATTTTTTGTTGTTGGAATCATTTGTTGTTGTTCCTGCAACTAGCTGGTAACAGTGTTTGATTTTGTCTTTGACTCCTGGTTACATCCACTCTTCTGTATCCCCTCAGTTAGACCCATGTAGACAGATAAATGTTTAGTTAAAGCTTTTCTTTTTCTTTTTTCCAGGAAATGTAATTTCAGCTTAACCCCAGTAGGCACATCAGAGCAGCAACTTGATTGCCCTTTAACTGCACAGTTGCTGGAGTTTGTGCGATCAGACCGTTGTGCAGTAGTTAAAAGGCTGCGTGTTTTTTTTTTTTTCAAGTCTCCTGTAGTTTTGAATAATAGCTGTTGTTGTTTTGCACCCAGGGTTTCAGTGGTATGCAGGGGGCGCCATAAAATTAATTCAATAACTGAAAGTAATTATCAAGAGTGTGAGGCTACGTGTGCGGCTTTAATGTGCAGAGATGATCCTCAGGCACTTTTAGAACTTGTTTGCTGTTTTTTGGAGGAAAACCAGATAGAATGTTATTTTGATGGCACGACGGTACACACTGAAGTCAGGGTGGTACAGTAGATGTGCTGGCACTAACCAACATTAACCTTGAAACACTCCAGGGATTTGACAGAACTGAACTGTTGGTGCTCATTTAACACACCCAAATCCCGACATTCAGATTCCAAACTGTTGAAGCTAATGTTAGCTCTGGTGCCTGTACCAGGACTGTTGTAGCTAATGTTAGCTCTGGTGTCTGTACCAGGACTGTTGTAGCTAACGTTAGCTCTGGTGTCTGTACCAGGACTGTTGTAGCTAACGTTAGCTCTGGTGTCTGTACCCGGACTGTTGTAGCTAATGTTAGCTCTGGTGTCTGTACCAGGACTGTTGTAGCTAATGTTAGCTCTGGTGTCTGTACCAGGACTGTTGTAGCTAATGTTAGCTCTGGTGTCTGTACCAGGACTGTTGTAGCCTGCAGACTTACAGAATACTGTATCACTCAGACCTGATTGGATGCACGCTCTAAATCAGCCTCTGCCCTTATTCCTCCTCCTACCTTCCTCAATCGATGCTACTTTGGAAACTGTTGCAGCTCCTTCAGATATTTCCTCTGGCTTCAGATCAATAACAGAATTGAATGATTGAAGACAGTTAATCCAATTGACTTTTTTTCTCTCTTAATTCTCATTTGACTTAGATTTTTTTCACAAAGGCCTTGGATTGTTTCGGCGTGTTCTCCTTTCATTTGAAGCAGACTAAATGACAGGACGTCTGTGTCTTTGCTTCCTGTCGATGATCACCGACTCTTCTCTGCAGCTCAGCCTGGTGTTAATTAGTCCCTGCTCACATATTTGAGTTTCCAGAGTGGAGCTGTGGTATCGCTATAGGTGAGTACTTTTACAAATCATCTGGATTTGCAGCGTGGGCTGTGCAGATCTGACTGTGTGATATTTAGACCAATGCATTAAGAGTCTTCCTGGTAACATTTACAGCAGGGAAACTCAATTAAAATTCAAATGAGGCTCCAGGTGGAAAAAGTCCTCCCATGATAAGGTCTGGGACATTCTAATTTCTAATAATGTTGTGGTGAAGTGGGATGCATTTTAACATTTAAAACTTTAAATCCATGACTGGAGGGAAATAACTTCTTTTCCATATTTTACACTTTTCTCTTGGGGGCATAAATGCCCTAAGAAGACCAAGATTCACCCCCGAATTTCTAAGGATTGTGGTGGTAGTCGGTCAAGACATAGCTAGAAAATGGTCGAAAGTTTAGGTTATGGTAAGAAAGGCTACAACTGGGACGAGGCCACAAGTTAGCGCTAAGAATACTAAAAGCTAGTCCATATAAAGCAAATAAGAATAAGAAAAAAAGCTACAATTTTACCAAGATTAATTGAAGACTAGCTAAGGGTAAGGCAAAGAAATGCAATTTTCTTTTAAATCTGTAAAGGAAGCCAGGAGAAACAAAAAAGAAATTGTGTTTAAAGTGAACTTTATTTTAGCGATGTTAGCGTTGATAGCTCTGTTATTACCCTGTATTTAACTCTCAGTTTTATATGTTGCACCTTTTCACTTAAAATCTGTCAGTAGAAGGAAATGAGATGCAGCAGGAGGCCTGAGAAAAAATCCTTCTACTGCTTCCAGATCAGCCACAGGTATTAAGCTGCTCTCAGAGCTGTAGCACACAAAAGTAAAAGAAAAAGTGGGAGAACAGGAGGAGAGAGAAGGAAATCAGATCGAGGAAAACTGAATGAGAAGGATAATCTGCAGTGAGCAGGAAAACCTGAGCTTTCATGTTTGTTCTGTGTTCAGGGGTAAAATTAGCTTCGCCCTGTGTTAACATTTGATGTTGAAATAAAAGATGAGGAAGTGCTGATAGTGAAACGACTTCATCTGCTTCTATCTTTAGCCTCCCCTTCTTACTTCTTATGTTTTCTCTCCCTCTGGTTAACCGCTGGCAGGTGGCTGTAAAGCCAGCCGCCGGCTTTTCAGGTCTCCTGTGGCGTCCACCGCACACCATCAGTCTAATGCAATCAAGTCCAGCACCTGCCTGAGACACAGCACCCACTACAACAGAGCCTCTGTTGTCCCGGTGCAGAGACACAGGACTCCTGTTTCCTGGGATCAGGAGGTGATGTGAAGAAATGACAGATGAGAGGGAAGGCTTGGAGTTTCCTCACTGAGGCCCAAACTCCATCACAGGCAAGTTTCTACTCCTACACAGTTAAAATCTCCAGAATCCACTCAGTCGGTGCTTACCTTAGGATCAAGATTCACCAAAAAGTCCAAAGAATTCTAGCTTTTTCAATTTAGGGCAAAATTAACTTGAAATGCAGCCACTGTAGGACAATAGTTGACTTTTGAATTAAAGAATTCCTTAATTTCCCTTTGGGGAAAAGCATTTATCCATCTATCATCTATCTATCTAAAAAGTGTTAAACGCAGGAAGTGAAAGGTAGGTTACAGGAGCTTGATCTATTTTGAGGCTACAACTCTTCGATTAGCACAGGAGGCTTCAGTCGCTGCGGTCTTCAGGGAAATAAGATGTGCACTTCTGTGTGAAGTTGAATCGATTCGTCCTGTGAGAGGCACAAACCCAGACGGCCCAAGTCTGGGCCCACGCCGTCCATTTGATGGCGTTTACAGTAACAGAACCTGATGCCTCTGCTTTTATGAGTCTTTTACTGCCGCACATGTCCCACAGCAGAGAAGCCTGAAAGCCGAGATGTAAAATCATCACAAGAACAATAAAATTACACAAAAGGGCCCCAATTTCACCCCCCCCCCCCCCCCCTCCCCACACACACACACACTTTCACGGCTCATATCTGCCAGCATTAGGGACTTGTGTCACTGGCCCTGGGATGATTTCAATTTTTTAATACACTCTGCGTCACTAATGCATTTGCATGGTGGGAACTATTTCTGTTTGGAGGTTGAGACACGGATGAGGGTCTGACTTTATCGCACTTTATCCTGACATTGGAGAGTCGGAGTGGAGTAGGGAACGCGACGCCCTTCTTTTCTCCTGCTACTCCTTCAATAAAGCTCCCATTGAGGGGTAAGAAAGCAGCAGAAGTGCCCTTTTTCCCTTTTTTACCCCAGAGGGGGAAGTACCTCTCATGGAGGCTATCGCTGAAAGGTCAGGCTGCACCTAATCTGAGGGAAAGTCCATTCAGCAAACGTTCTTTCCACATGGTCCTGGGCCCCGGCCAGCCATCATCTTTGTTACAATAACATTAGGGGCGACTTTGTGGGTGGGTTGAAGCTCCAGAGGTGGAGAGAATGTCAGGACAGCACTCTGACCTTTTCATCAGCCAGAATAGAAATGACCATCTAACCCTGTGTTGATTTAACACACACACACACACGCTGTGTTGTTTTGTTGTTTTGCATTTCTGCTGACCTTTCACTGCGTCCCTGCTCCGTGTGTGTCTGTGGAGCTGCGGCTCATGACTCTTAAAGCTACTGTAGGTGAGTTTTGGAGTGTTATTGTGTAAAGGTCACAGTCCTCTAAAACAATTCTTTTCAATCTATTGCATCATGGTGATTGTAAACTGGACTGTGCAAAACACAAAGTATTTCAGAGAACAAAAGCCAAAAGGAAGCTCCAAATATGGAATGACAATATTAGAACAAAGACTGTAGTATACAATACAGTCTGTAGACCTGAGTGGCTCAGATTTATTTGATTAAATAATAGCAAAGAAATGCCTGCAAATATTTTGGAAAAATATAATAATAAAAATGTATGTATTAAACATTGCAAAATAGTAACATGTATGTATTAAACATTGCAAAATAGTCATAATAATCATTAAATAATCATTAGCAAAAAAGGTTAAAAAAACCTGACCTACAGTAAAACAAGTTTGCCATCACTCAGGGTAGAGCAGTACGGACCATTACATCCACTACATTGTTAGGTTTTTGTTCCATTGAGACTTTATGCTTTTGTAGCACAATAACTCTGAAAAGTAGTATCTCTGTAAAATACACTTTGTTTATCTGTCAGAATCTGTGTGAACACTGCACACAGATGGATCTGTGCTTTCACACTGAGCTGGAGCGAAATCCAGAATCCAAACTCCTGCAGCAAAACAAAGACAAGTCAATTTTTCACACTGTGTCACCATGAGTGGTTATCTGTCTTAAACACACACACACACACACACACGCGCACACACAAATCTTGAACCTCAAAATACTCTCTCACTCAGTGGGAAAATGTCAACACAACACAGCAGTATCCCCAAAAATGTGTCAAATGTGTCCCTACAAATATAGCCACGCCACGTATACACACACACACACACACACACACACACGCGCGCACACACAAATCTTGAACCTCAAAATACTCTCTCGCTCAGTGGGAAAATGTCAACACAACACAAAAGTATCCCCAAAAATGTGTCCCTACAAATATAGCCATGCCAGGTATACACACACACACACACACACACACACACGCGCGCACACACAAATCTTGAACCTCAAAATACTCTCTCGCTCAGTGGGAAAATGTCAACACAACACAGCAGTATCCCCAAAAATGTGTCCCTACAAATATAGCCACGCCACGTATACACACACACACACACACACACACACACGCGCACACACAAATCTTGAACCTCAAAATACTCTCTCGCTCAGTGGGAAAATGTCAACACAACACAAAAGTATCCCCAAAAATGTGTCCCTACAAATATAGCCACGCCACGTATACACACACACACACACACACACACAGAGAGAGACAGACAAACAGACAGACAGAGAGACAGACAGAGACAGACAGACAGACATTCAGCATGGTACCTCATGTTTAGTCAGAGTTCTTCTGTTTCTGACTGACGGTGATGAGACTTCATTGATGTTTCACAGCAGCACTGAGGAGACACTGGTGAGGAAGAGACGACTCTAGAATATCTGCAAACTTGTCTCCAAAAAAAAAAAAAAAAAAAAAATCACAAAATCTAAATTACTAAAACATACTCCTGCCACGTACGTCTGCTATTTGGACGTGGTCCAATTATGGATGTTTTTTTTAGCAGTTTCACATATTATTTTGATTGATTGATTTTGATTATATTTTTGTAAAAATGTTAACAATTCTGATGTGACTATTTATACTCTATGTTAACACTGTATTTTATGGGGGAAATACATATTTTAACAAATCATATGGGGGACGGGGGGTTGGGAGAGTGGGGGGGTAAAGAGCAACCTAAAATCTACTAAAGGTAAAAAAAAAAAAAGCTGTAATCAGTTTAACCACAATCATCAAACATCCTGGCCTAAACCCATGAAAATATTCTAATATAAATGTTGATTATAGTGAGATGTTATCTGTTATTGAGGTTGTGTAAAAGTTTACTGGGAGCAAATGTTTGTTTAGCAGAAGCCTTGTGTCACAAGATAACTGTGTGTGTGTGTGTGTGTGTGTGTGTTTTGTCTAAACCAAAATGCTGGTTACAGTGATTAATTCACATATTTGCATGAAATTGAATGTGTGTGCTGTGAGAAATGACATTCATAACTCAGGGTAAGGTGCATTAAAGAGAGAGGGGCGAGCGGCTTAAATGGAATGAAGAAGTGCTGCCTAAACGGTGGTGATAATAAATTGGTGATTTTTGAATTAAAAAGGTAAAATATGCAGATTAAAAAAGGGAAGGAAAATCCTGGTGCAGTGGAAATGAAATGTAAAATCTCAATCATCCACCAGGAGCCACGCACATCATTTAATAATGTAGAATCTTTTTATGGTTCAGGAGGATCATTAGAACAATTATTTTCAGTTAATGACTGATGTTTATCATAAAATAATTGAAAACTGAAAAAAAAAGTAAGATCTCATATTAATTGTCAGAAGATTTGAATTAAGTTTAGGCTCTGTTTACTCAATCCATCAGCTCTTCTAAGGAAAGGGGAAAATGAAATTACAAAAATTGCTATTTTAAATGTTTAACTGACAGTCAGTCAAAATATAGGCTTTTTTAATTTGACTTAACTTTTCTCAAAATATTTGATTTTTTCCCCTTTTTTATTTAAAGCTTGATTTTTAGGTATTTACTGTTAGACTTTCTTTTAGCATTTAGTAAGGTTATGGTTATTTGTACCACAGTGAGCTTAAAAGCCGTAGAACTGTTTTAGTCCGTTAGGCTAACATTTAAATATTTCACTAAGTTGTTTTTAGTAGGAGTTTTTTAACCAAAAACCCAGCTTTTACTTTTTTGTCTGTGGTTTAGAAAGATTTAGCTCACTGTTAGCCTTACTGAGTTTTATTAAGCTATTTTTAGCTCTTTTTTTTAAATCTATACATATTGTCATATTTCATGGACAATATGAGAAGAGAGTGAGTGAAGCTCCAGAGGTGGACTCTCTGGTCAGTAAATGTTAAAGAAAAAAACAAACTAACCACAGTGTGTTTGCCGTTCGACAGGGTGTGGAGTGGACACCATGGTCGCTGCTATTCCTGGACTTAAAGCATCGAACGCCTGCCACAGGTCAACAGAGCAGCACGCTAAAATAAACACACACTCTCAGTGAAATGATCTAAACAGGAACACTCATCAGTCTGAGCCAGCATTCATTAAAGTTGTCCAGCCAGGCTCTAATTATGGGATTAGAGGGGGCAGCAGCCGGCCGGACACACACACACACACACACACACACACACACACACACACACACGTATACAGGCCAAGTTCTAGGTTTGGATGCAGCTCCTAAAGAAATGACTGGTCAGTGTCAGTAGTGACCCCTGGAGCAGACAGATACTACAGTACAGTACAGTGTACTACAGTAAACCAGTGCTGAATTCCTTTATTCCACTTTAAAAAATACAGCGACACAATAAAGTTTTCTTGAAAAATGAAGGAGACGAGCTTAGACACAGCACCACAAACACAGTGTGTTTATAAAAGCATGCAGGCGTTTTGCCATATTCAGCTGATGATTCTAGAACATCTTTGACATTTAGGGCCTTCACCTCTTCATCCACATGAACTGTATAAACCACAGTATTTATCCTCCCTCTCTGTCCACACTTAGCCGAGTGTTAGCATGGCTGTTGTATCGACTGAGATTTGCTGAAGCTCTAAGACCTTTTACCCCAGAAACTCATTACTTTTGGCAAACTAATAATGGGTCCAAGCTGAGACGCAGCTCTTTGAAAACACACAGATCGGTGTAAGTAGTACACACACACACACACACACACACACACACACACACACATTCATTTAGACAGAGCTCGTCTTTTTCCCCCACTTCTGCAGGATGCTGAACAAACACACACACACACACACACCCACACATGCATACCCCTTGTTAAATATAGTGCAGCCTCTTTTGGACCAAATTGACCTAAAAAATAACCCTGAGGTGGGTCAGGGCCCAGGTCTAATCGTAGCAGAAGGCAGATGAGGTCAGGAGAACGTTCTCCTCACTAACATCTTATTACATCTACAGACCGTCTGTGGCTCTTAAGATGTTTCAGGAGATGACCCCTGGGAGCCGGTATCACTTCAGACTCACTTCTCCCCGTCTCCTCCTGCTCCTTTTCCTCTCCTCCCTGGGAGATATTAGAATGTAGGTAGATTTCCCTCACATTTCTCTCTCTCTCACACTCACACACAAACACACACAACCTCCCTCTGGTTCATTTTCTTTTTCTTCTTATTTGCAGTGGTTCTTCGTCACACATCCCAGATGGACAGCGGCCGATCATAGAACATTTTGACGGTGAGCAAAAGTTATTAATCAAACACAAGGTTGACCACAAACATAGTGGAAATAACACATTAAACCATTAAAGGCCTAACAATGAGGTTCAAGATTTAACCACCTGGTTCTGACTTGGCCTAAATTAGAGCAGAAATATTTTTTAAAATGTAATTTTTTTTTACAAAAATTCTGACCAAAAATAGCAACAAAAAAAATTATTAAATAGAAAACTATTTGGCAGTCAGTTTTAAAAGTGACTAAAATTCAAAATTGCAAAGTAGCTACAATAATATCCATAACAAAGGCTGGCTGGAGAGTTTTAAATGTTGCATGGTAAAAAAAACAAAAACAAATGTCATTTTGCTGTAAATGGGCCAATTCACTGAGCAGGAGGTTTATTATGTTGTATATAAAGAGACTTGAAGGTCGGTCAGAACCATCTCCATTAAGACTGTGGTGGACTTTGCTGTGTCATCGAAATATCATAATGGAGAGAAGGAAACCTCAGTGTAAACCTCTAACATGGTGTTAATCCCAGTGACTGATTTGTTCCACAGTACCATTGGCTTCTCCTTGTTCTTTTTGAACATTTTTACACTAATATAATTCTGTCCATTTCCTCTGAGGAATGAACTCCTCACTGCTCCTGCGTCCCCACCACCCAATGTCTCTGTTAGCTCTCAGTCCAAGATTGAAAAAGGATCAGGCTTCTCACCAGAGGGTTGCTGGTTTGATTCCTGGCTCCAGCTGGACTGCAATTTGTTGAGCAAGCACCAAAAACTCCACTGTTGCTTCCAGTGTCCAGGGAAATTCCTTGGAGAGTTTGACTCCAGTTGTTTCCACACACTGTTTGGTTGATGAACCTTCAGATGTCGTTTCACCAAACAATACATTTGTTTATGAACGTTGCACGGCAACAAAACAATCAGGCAAATATTTCTGTCAACAGCTTCAACCATCTGTAGGTGAAAACAAAGTGATGATGACAAAGGAGAGAAAATGAATCTCTCTCTCTCTCTCCCTCCCTCCCTCTCTCTCTCTCTCTCTCTCTCTCTCCCTCTGTGAAGCCGAGTGTCGTCTCTTTGTGCTGACGGTCGATTGATAACTGAACAAACCAAAGGCTCGTATTGTTCGTTCGTTCCTCCAGACGTTACACAATAAACCAATGAAAACAAACGTGTTCTAAAGAGTTTCTGGAGCAGCAGTGGGACAGGGAACCAGACAGGGAACCAGAGACCCAACAGTTCTGGGTCTCACCTGACCATGGTTGTTCTCTTCTTGACTTTTAAATCAAAACAGCAGATGGTTTGATTATAGCAGGTCAGAATGTAACTGGAGGAAAGAACCAGAGGGAAATCCTAACATTTCTGTCTAAATTTGTCTCATTTTTTCTGACCTATTGAGAAACCCATTATGTTCTGTGGTCAATATCTGGTATCAATAACACACTCTTGGTCACACTGACAAATTCAGAATGACCTTCAGATTCTTCTAGCCATAGAAAAGCCAAGCTTTGACATCAGGCTAACATTAGCTTACAATTCTTGTGTCTTGTGTTTCAAGGTCTAGAACCCACCTCCTGTATCTGTGTGACGGCAGCAGTAAATGTAGATGGCGAGGAGGTTGAGAGGAGGAACAGCAGCAGGGCGATGAGGATCAGGAAGAGGAGGAGGAGGAGGAGGAGGGTTAAAGAGGAGCAGTCCCCTCAGAGAGAGCTGTGAGGTTTATTGGGGCCAACAGAGAGCAGAGTTATCTGTAATATCCATTCAGATGTGCTGTATCAGATGGGTGGAGTGCGGCGCTGCTCAGGGATGGAAATGAGTCTTGTTCCTCCACTCAGCTCTGCTCGGGCCAAGGGCAAAGGCAGACAAATGAATTAACTCAGACAATACAGAGAGAAAGAGAAATGAAGAGCATTGAAGGGTGGTAGAAGGAGATGAAACTGAGGTCATACTGCTGACTGGGTTCTACACCTGGAAACAGAAACAACAAAATCACTGTGCTGCAGATTGATTTGGTAAATGCAAAATCTTCTTCCTGTTTAATTCCTCTTCTCTCTGTTGTTTGATTTTTCTACCCTCTTCTTTTTATATTTTTCTTCTTCTCCCTCTTCTTCTTCTCCCTCCTCCTCTCACTGATTCGAACCCACCACCTCCTGATCCTGACCCTGACTCACATAATGTCAGAAAAATGTACCTCGGCGTTCTTAGGTTTCTGACTGCGTCCACGACTGGTGTCTTTCTCACAAAGAGCTTTTTGATTGAGCGCTGCTTGTGTCCTTTCCCCCGAATCGGTGGAATGTGAGAAAACTAGTTTTCTCACATTCCACACACACAAATCCCTCCGTCTACACAGAATGCGTGTGCGTTCAGGTGCAGGAACAAAATAAATAGAAATGTCATCTCCTTTCTTTTTTCCCCTGGACTCTTTTGAACTTGAATCATCTCTCCGTCCTGACTGGCTTTACACAGGAGTGAAGCTGAGCCTTCACTCTGATACTGCTGATAGAAACAGGGGATAGTGCTATCTGGCTGCTCCCCCTTCCTCTGTTATCTCGCCCAGAGACACTGTGAAGTGTAGAGGACATAAATCTTATGTATTTACGACCTGTGCTGTAGTCAGCTATCTGTTAGGACGCTTATGTCCTCCTCCTCTTGATCTTGTCTGTACCAGGTCTAAGGGTTTTGAATGCTCTTGTCACATGGTATGTGGGGGTGGGTAGGGTGGGTGGGGGCGTTCTCTCGGTCATTCAGTTATCCGACTCCTGTATTAAAAAATCCAAGACAAAGAAGAGGAAATGTGACACAGGCTGTAGCTCCGGGGCCTCGTTCCAACTGAGAGGAAGAAATCAGACACCGCGGTTTACTCAGATTTTCAAAAACACACTTTTCTGGCCTAAGAAAAAAATGACAGTCTGTACATACTGTAATACTTCAAGCCAGTCAATAGTTTCCCTTGCTAAACCAATATCATAGAGAAATGCTAACTTTATCCAAACCAAGCACAAGTTCTTATTGAAACTAATAAGAAGTTCAACAAAAAATGATTTAAAAAGTGCCATAATTTGCTCCAAACTTGCCAAGAAACTTACTTTATAATTATTTTCCTATCATTTGAGAAAGAAACACAAAGTTCCCTGGACCCTAGTTTCCCTTCTCTGTAGTTTTCTTGTTTTCATTGGCTCAGCTTTGTCATTACATTAGTGACAGAATGACATTATTAATTTCCAAATTGTCATCTCCCTCCAGTCCAGTCCAGTTATGACGTCTGGGGCTCTAATGGCATTTGACAGGTTCTGAAATGAGAAAAAAAAAGGACCTATTGACAGAACAGTGAGAGGGAAACAATCAGGGCTGCTCTCACTGAGCTCTACTGAGCAGCACAAAGACACAGAGCCCTGTGTGAGGAGCCATTGACCCATTGACTGCTGTGATCCATGTCTGACTGACATCAATACACATTCATCTCTGCTCCTCTCACCCCAGGCCACTGGGCCACGGGCTGCAGCGGCTTCACTGAAGTCTGGACACTGAGGTCAGGGCAACAAGCTTCACTGCTGCTGTACATGACACTGGAGGAGCCCCCCATGCCCCCCCACCCCCGCTCCCTCTCTTTGTGAATTAGCTCCAGTTAAATAGGTTGCACAGTGTGAACGGTCAGTGATTCTTCTGTTTTGTTGTTCTGTACAACTCTCCTCTCTGTCTGACAACAATGGAGCTGACACCTGACGCTGCTTCCTGGGAGACACCAGTCACTTCACAAACAGCCTGCTGTATTTTCACTCACGTCTTCAGTTAGAGCAGGTGTGGACATGCACTGATGACGTCCCTGAAACCAACAACTCTGAACATTTCTAATCTGAATTCTAAGGCGAGGGCCGGGATGTTCATGTATCCCTGGAAATGACTCCTCGCTCTTGTTTTTCCCTGCAGCTCCTTTTTTCCCTCCTGTAAATGAGCTGCATCTTCACGGCGCTAGAAGAAGAAGACACCATCACCACCATCACGTCCTCCTCCACCCTCTCTGTGTTTCTCTGGCTGTGCTCTTTTTAATTATGAACTCATCTACAGTGGTAATTACAGACAGCATGCTACTGACTGCTGCACGTATCCTCCGTAGAATGGGATAGAACCACTTTAAAGGGATGGCTGTGTGATTGCGGTCGTGTGAGGCCCATGAGAATTTGTTAAAGCCATGACTTGGCTGAGAACTAGCTGTGACCTCACCAGGAACCAGTTGTGTTTCCACTCAAAGAGTTATTCCTATTTTAAGATGACAGTTTCTAAGCTTCTCAGATTTCATCAGCAGCCCTGATTAAAATGATTAAACTGCAACAAAAGTGTCACTTTAATCGTCTTAGCTCCACCAACAGTGTCTGCCGTGGAAGTTTCCTCCATTGTTTACATGCGATCCTGCCGTGGCCCCTCCCCCTCCTGGACAGATGTGTGACACCTGTCTTATTTCAGCTATTCAGTGAATGTCCAGGCTGCTGTAAAAACCAGACATGGGCCACACACACCTTCACCTGCAGTGGTAACAAATTCTCATTCAGTTGTCACAGCTTTGGCTTCAAAACTCCAATGAAGTTTATTTCAAACTTCCTACAGAACTGCTGTTCTCAGGCCCCCCGCCCCACACTTTGAGAACCACTGACAAACACAGTAAGCCATTGTGGGCAAATAGTTTACAGCACTAAAATGTTTGAAATCATGCATCTCAGACAAGCTAAGAAGTCTGTGTGCCGACATGATACCCATCTTTAACCGTCTCACACACTTTGTCTCCTGTGTCGTGGTCCACGGTCCACATGGACCTCTGTGTAGGTTACACCAGGAGAGGCTGACGTCACTCTTATTTTCCTGATCCGTGAGGAGCTCAGCACTGAGAGCTGCTCTGTGGTTTTCATTTCATGCGGCTCTTAAACATTATTGAAGATGCGATTGCTGCCGAGCGTCAGAGGCACAGGATGCAACTGGATCCTCAGACTGATGAGCGCTCTAATAGGCCTGTCTAATGTATCAGCGATGGATCGGCTGTCGTCTCCGAGGAGACGTTTCAGAGGGATTCCAGCAGATGAAGAGCAATTACTGTGTATGAGTGTGTTTGTTGGGGGGGGGCACCTGACGCTGACCATGGAGGGGGAACAGAGAGACCTCAGGTCATTCACTTTGACCTTTCATTCATGTCTTTCTCCTCTTAATGACACTTCAGTTCAAACTGTATGATGGAAACCAATAACCATTCTCCTTGACTCTCTCCACAGGTACCTACACATTTGGCTGATGTCTTCATTTTTTAAAAAATATTAGTTTTAGGTCTTCTTGTATAGAGAAATAAAATATCTGGGTTTGTAAATTAAAAAACAATAACACAAACATTATACATTAGCATATAATGTTTAAAGTATTAAAATGAATGATGAATGATGAACAGCATCTCCAGACTTCACTAGTCTAAAGATGCTGTTCGTGATACGGCGTTAATGTTGGGATTTGGATGATTAGCTTTATCTAACATGTTCAGCGTAGGTCTCTTAGCAGCAAATTATCTAATGCAAGTGTAAATAAATTAAATCAGTTTAGGTCTGAATGAATGCATTAATGAAATAATGATGTACAAACTATAAACCTACACAACAACAAAAAGAAATCTATATTTATTTATAAATTTAACATTTTATTCATGTTTCTTTGCAAATGCTAAGTTATTTTTCACAGGTATGTTTAGATACCAGTACTGTTTTCCTTGTGCTTATGTGATGAAACTAAATTTCTGTTGCATTTATTTTGCTACGCTGTAACCAGAAAAGGTCTTACAAATATATAGGTATTTTCATCCTGCAGTGTTTTGCAAGGTTATCACATTAAATATATTTTTATGACTTAGATTTCAAACGAATAATTGAATAAATTAACAGGATGATAAATTGGCATTAGCTTTAACTGGTGGTTTTATTTTTATTTTTTTCAATTTTCTTTCTCTTTCATATTTCTCTAGTTGTGCACCTGTCCCTGAAAATGATGGTTAAACAGTGGAAAAGACGACCTCGACCTGCAGGGATGGGAAGTGCAGCAGGGGAAGAAATGTCTCTCTCTCTCTCTACCTCTGTCTCTCTCTCTCTACCTCTGTCTTTCTCTCTTTCTACCTCTCTCCGTCCCTCTCTCTCTTTTTCCCTTGCTCTCTCACTCTTCCCACTGAGCCAATCAGGGCGCAGTGACGCTGCACAGAGGCAGGCTGTCCTCCGCTCCATAACTGTACCATCGTATTTAACACACCCACCTCTCACATCCACGCATGTTACAGGAGGAGCGTTGCACTCTGCACTCCTGCTGCTTCTCCTGCAGGAGGATCGCGGTCTCCTGGAGCCTGAGCGCCTCCTCTTTTCCTCTTGTTTACTGATCCCGTCGCTCGGCGGCCGATTAAACTGGATCAGGTCGGAGAGAATCTTACGCACCGGGTCTTGATCAGGATCGGGATTAGAAGGTGGGGGAGAGCAGCGCACGGTTGACTTTCAGGGACCTCCCCCGTCTTTTACACAACAACTTTTAAGGGTAAATACCTGGACTTGCTCCTGGAGGTCGGGCTGCACTCTGGCACAGTTGCGCACGCTTCCCAGAGCCTCCAGGACGCAGACGTTTCATGGATCGGTCCGCTGCGGTGGCTTTTCTGGGATGTTTTAACAGACATTCCTGGCGGTGGAGTGGAGGAGCAGAGCACAGCGGAGAATGCGGCTTCGTTGCGCAAATCTGAGGCAACACGACTTGATTTACCTGGACACTCTGCGGACCTTTCTGTGCGTCTTTTTCTCCTCCTTCTCCTTCTGAAACCCTCGCAGCCTCCACACCAGCCGAACGCTGAATCCTTCACTCAAGACGGCCAGTGAAGATGGCTCCTACGTCTTCAACGTCTACTTCGTCCGCCTGGCGTCCAGTCTGATCAACATCGTCAGCGATGTAGTCAGCCTCTTCATCTGCGTGCTCATCATCTGCAGCAAGTACTCACATCTGCTCAAGAGGGAGACCATGAAGATGATTCTGCTGCGTAAATTCCGGGTCCTGATCCTCATGGTGTTCCTGGTCGCCTGCTCCATGCACATCATGATAGACTTACTCCCAAAGCTGGAGCGGCACAGTAGCGGTGCAAGCATCAGGAGCGGGGGAGGTGGAGGAGGTACAGGGGGTGGAGGAGGTGGTGGAGGCTGCTCCTGTGCCCACACGCCCAGCCAGGAGCCTCAGAGCTGGGGGAAACAGGGCTGGCCCAACAAGCACACCCTGAGGATCCTGCAGGATTTCAGCAACGAGCCCAGCTCCAACGTGTCCTCCCACTCCCTGGAGAGGATCCCTGTGATGGGAGACAGGACGCAGGGTGTCCGGAGGCTGGTTCTGGATCAGCAGCAGCAGCAGCAGCAGCAGCAGCAGGAGAGGAATAAGAAGCAGTTCATCCAGGACTCCACGGGGAGCAGGAGCATGGTTAAAGGTTCAAGGTTGATGGCTCTGTATGAGCATCCCCTGTATAAGAGATTTTTACCTCCACTGACTGATGAAGACACGCTCTTCAACGTCAACACCGACATCAGATTTGACCCCAAGGCAGCTGAGGAGCAGACATGGTAACACTGACCAACCCCACACTCTCACCACCACCAGACCAGGACAAATCTATACACAAATACAAAACAAATCAAGACACGAAATGTTATATTGTGTATATTGACACTGACACATTTAATATATGTTTTTTTTTTTACCAAAACATTTTAAAAATAACAAGATTCTGTGTTTATTGCAAACGACGGGTTAGTGACCCAGATGAGGGGCTCTGGGGATATTTTTAAATTCCTTAAAAGTCTTGATTTTTCTTCATGGTTTTTTAGAAATATATTTCTATCTCCTATCTGTCATTTATGTCACATTTGCAGTTTACAAGGATTGTTTTTGCACTTTGGCCTGAGGTGGGCCACAGCATGGACACACGTTAATGTCTCCAGTGTGTTTCACTTCAATATTCTTTCTCACCTAAGTCAATCAGATCAATTCACACACAGCCAATAATAAGGCAGCAGCAGTAACCTGTCTGTGCTGTGGACTTTGTGCCAATGCATTTTTGTATTTTCTCCAAATTCAGCTGATCTTGTGTGGAGTCAACGTTGTTGGTCCACAACAGCAACACAGCCGTTCAAATGTAAACAAGTGGCCATTTGTCCACTGTTCTGTGTCCATTATTTCCGACCAACTATTTCAGTTGAAACTGCACCTCGGCAGACCAGTAGAACTAGACGTGCAGTGGTTTGAAAATATTTAGGCAATATTTTCCAATATTTCCAGACTGGATGTTGGGATTCTCATAGTCATATTTATTTACTCCAAAAATGAGCCAAACGATCCCACCCCACCTGCAATATTTCTTGAAGGAAGGTCTTGACAAGAATTTATTTTTTTGGGCTTTTATTTTTGAATATCTGCCCTTGTTTAGTTTCCTCTCTTATATCATCCTTACGACTATTTCTGGCCATTTTGTGCTGATCCGTCAGCATAAAATTCTTCACATACTTTGGTAAAAATGTAACGTTCATCATTAAAATGTTCAGATTTAATAAACAGAGGAAAAACAGCTTTGTCTGCTTGGGGTCAAAAGGTCATGAGTGTGGGGTTCATCTGTGCACACACGCATGATAAACATGATAAAGTTTATTCCACTTTTGTCTCTTTTTGCCCAGGGATCCTGAAGGCACCGTGGATGAGTTCGGCCCCACGGGGGAGCTGACGGCTGAATCCTACCCTAACTGGCTGCGCTTCCACATTGGGATTAATCGATACGAGCTCTACTCCAGACACAATCCCGTCATCGATGCCCTACTGAAGGACCTGGTGACCCAGAGGATCACCAGCGTGGGTGAGTCACAGGAAAAAAAAAAAAAACAATAGGAGAGTGTGTCGAGCCATCGAGATCCTTGAGCTACGATGGTTCTTATGGTAGAGAAGTGACAGTTCGGAGTGAGACGAGAGTGAGCGAAGAGAGAGACGAGTGTGTTTGAAGCAGAAGCAGGGTCACAAATAAATATAGAGTGACAACAGGCCTTTAACATGAGGAAAAAAGAGGCTGAAAGTGAAGTAAATACATTGTATCCAGTGTCTACAGTAAATGAGCGTAGCCGTGTCTGTGATGCGTCTGTAACAGACCATGTGACCATAAATGCTAAATGTTAGCCTAGGAACCTCTTACAGTTAGCCTAAAAGAGTTGGCAAAGCTAGCAGATACAAATGAAAATTGACAGTAAAATGTCAAACAAATTAAAAATAATTTGATAAAAATCAAATGTCCAATGGCTAAAACAAAAATTAGCCACATAACTGGACAGATGTTAGCCACAAACGTAGCAAAAGAAGCAGCTGAAACTTAGCAAAATGTGTATATATGAACTAATAATAATGTCAATAATACACATAATTAAACTAAATGACTTTGGGGAAAAGGATCTCTCAAGTCATTTCCCAGGTTGAAGAATAAGAGTATTTCCCCCAAGATTCCAGAAAAATGACTTCCAAAGATTCAGAAAAATTCACTTTTCTCCTTTTATTCAAAGACTTTTCAGTGCATGGATGGATGGATAGATGTGAGTTGGCTGCAGGTGATGGTGCAGCAGAGCTGCATCAGTTCTGATGTAATGTGAAGTGTCAGAGCAGCATCCATCAGGTCTGGGGGAAACACCTGGTCTCCATGCTAATCACAGCTACTGTACTCTACTTGGAACCTTATCAGAAGCAGAGGGTTTTTCTCTTTTCTTACGATGCAGTAAATCCAGCTTTTTTACAGGAAAGCTGTAAAAGTCTCAGCTGTAAACCTGACAGATGTGATAATCCAGTCTGAAATGTTGTGCAATATTTATGTCAGATTTTTATTTCTTCTTTTTTGTTCCAAAACACACACACACACACACACATTCCACGAGTGCTCGTGGACTCCAAGTCTCCCACCTTGCAGATGGCAGATTTCAGAATGGTCCAGAGACCACGGTGCTCTAACTGGCCTCAAGTGAAGATTAAAAACTCATCTGAGAGCAGGATTGGTCAGAGTAGCTCCTGTTTTTTTCTGCAGCCAGGGCTTTCTCCAACCTTCCTGCCTCTCGCCCTGGGTGGATGGAGGAAGCAGCTCTTAGCGTCTCTCCATCCAGATAAATACGTGGTGGCTGAGTAATTACAGAGCCCTAACACAGGCCTGGGGCCGAATACCAACAGAAACCAACAGCAGTCACATATTATCTAAAGTTAAGGTTATAACTGTGAGCCTGTTTCTGCTCTATAACCTCTGCGGAGCAACCTCCACTGATGAAGAGTTAGTGCGGCGGCAAATATGATAATTGTCTCCACAGATCAGTGGAAAAGGGTTTAATGTCGTTGTTCTGTATTTTTTCTTTCTCAGCAGCCAGAGGTGTGAGCGCCCCCTGATGGCTCCCAGTTCATAGAAGTAGTTTTCTTATAATCAGTCAAAAAACAGGGCTGAAAGCTTTTTGATTAAACTGGTTTTAGCCTGTTTAAAAATGATGGTATATTTAGTCAGTCTGTGTCTCCAACTGCTAAGTTGGAGACACATTTTTAATAACTCCCAAAGGCGTAATGTTTTTATTTTATATTTTTTCTATAATTATATTAGAAATAAGTTGCTTCCAAAGCCAAACAATCCAATTCTCCATATCAACAGTCGGCTAACGATTCAACCAGTGCTTGTTTTAATTTTAAATTTGTTCACATGGCAGCAGGTGAGGTGACAGGAACATGGACCCTTCTTCCTGTTGTAATTTTTTCTCTCTCTGTAAACGAGCGGCTTGTTCTCGTATGTAAAAATAAATGAGAGAATTGATCCAGGAGCTTGTTGTTTGGAGAAAGGCCACAGTGACAGCATTTCCAATCGATGGATGGAAGGGGGGAAAAAACAGGCAGATTTTTTTAACTCTGCCTGCTCCCGTGAGTGGCCCTAAGAGCACATTATTATGTTCAAAAACAAGAGGGAAGATGAAGGACAGAGGGATGAAGTGAAAAGAGAGCGAAGGAGGCAGAGAAACAGACTCTCCAGAGAATAAACAGAGAGGGAGTAAACAGACGCTGGCCGTCCTTCACCTTCTACTCAGTCTCCTTTGCTGTCAGACAAACAACAAACAGCATGACATCAGCACTGAGTCCATTCAGAGAGCGTGCACGCAGGGTGATGACGATCAGGCTATTACGCAAAAATAGACACAACCACCAACACACACGTATGTGACACGGCAATAGAATGGATGTAGGAGTCAAACTGGAGTGACCTGACAGCTCTGTGAAATGTCATTAAATAATTCATTAAAGCTACTGTTGTAGGATGGTAAATGAGAACTGCCTGCAGTACAACTGGGACTTCATTTACATAAAAATAACAACTAATAGTTTGTTGAAAATTTAACATTTTTAGCCCAAAGTTAAAATTTGAATTTAAAAAAAAAAGAAAACGCTAAACCTTGGTCAAACAAAAACAGCTAAACTGCAGCATAAAAGAAATCATCAAAGTGTCTGGAAAATCTAAATGAAAAAATATAGTAAAAAAGCTAGCCCAGGGTTTACTGTCCGTGTTGATAAAACGAAAGGTCAAAAGGTCAGCATCACATGTTGTTTTGTATTTTCCGTCTAACCGTAAGTTTCCATTCTCGCAGCCATGAAGTCTGGAGGAACTCAGCTGAAGCTCATCATGACCTTCCAGAATTACGGCCAGGCTCTCTTCAAACCCATGAAGTAAGTTTCTTTTTTCTTTTATCTTGGTTTTTCCTCCGGTCAAACTGTCTGATCGTGTACTCAGTCCTGTCAGACTAGTATTTACTGAAGGAATGTCTGCCATAGTCGTGTAAAAGCCTTCGCTGTAACTGATGCATAAAACATCGGCCGGACAGCTTTCTTCTTCTTCTACCAAAGTGGAGTTTCTGCTGATCATCTGCCAGTCTTCTTGAAATTTATACATCTCCCACAATTCTCTGCTGTCTTATCAATTCCTTTTTAAAAGCCAACATTTTTATTTTCCGTTTGAGCCGTTAGAGCAGCAAGTTAAGGAGTCAAGGCACATTTTCTGTGAAGAATTTAAGGCAAATACTCTGGAAGCATCTCAGATTTGCTGGAGGTTTACCGCCGTTGTACTACTACTGCCCCGTGTGGCAAGATTTGTGGTTCTTTGGTTGAATACTTTGTAAACAGGTCTGGACAATAGGAAATTATTACACAACATTTTAGATTTTACAGTAATAAATAAATATATATATATTAATAGGATGCTGTAATGTAAGGGTAGCGCCAGCAGGAGGTTGGCATGTACAACAACAGCATCTTTCACTCACCCTGCTGAATATTTTATACAATACTACCAGTAGTGCCCCATGTGGTAGCATGGTGGTACTTCAGTCGGTGAGGCTGGATACTGTCATTGATTCTTTTTTGCATCCAAAATGACCATAGCAATAAAAATAAGATTTTGAAAATATTTCAGAGGTTCTAGTATGAAGTACATAGTTAAAGGTTTGGTAGTTTTCCCTGTAATAGTGTATCATGGAGGGCAGCTTAAGAGAATTCAAAGCGCCACCTTCAGTTTCTAGCTCGTACTTCCGGGTCGTACATCTTTGTTTAATTCCTAGAAAGGCTAACTTTCCCCGGAGGTAGAGACAGCCCTGGCAGAGAGTGTGAGAGATTTCATTAATTCTCATTTTCTGTCGTGTTTAGAAGATAACGCGTCCCAAAAGAAGTGCTCTCTGCTCCTAATCCTTCCTCGACGGGTGGATTTAAATGTCACCCGGCCTTTGTTATGCTGATTGTAATTTAATTGTGGGTTTAACATTTTTCTACACAGGCTGTTGTCTGAGTGCTGCGTGTCAGCATTGAGAGTGGGAGAGGGGAGGGGAGGAGGGGAGGTGAGGGGAAGGGAGGTTAGGGCTGTGCGTGATAGGTAGTGGGAGGTGGGAGAATAAAAACACACCATTCAGAGACTGCTGTAATTACGGCTTCAGTCTTGCCACACAGAGTCAGGCCTCCACGCAACAAGCCTGAAATCACCCTGACAGGCAGGTGAAGAGCCACAGATGACAACGAGGTGAGGGAGGGAGGGGAGGGGAGGGGAGGTGAGGGGGCGACAGGGATCGGAGGAGATGGTTAGGTGAGGCACTGTCAAGGGGAGAACCAGCAGATTATCTCTCGCTGCTGCGGCTCCAGTTTAAGCCGGGACGCCACGTGAAATGACATTTTCCCAGAGCAGCGTCTGAGGAGATGGGTTTGGATGTAAATCTGTTGCCCGACAGTTGTGTCTGTCAGAGCTGCAGCAGTGTTCCATAATCCTCCCAAAAAATGGCACCAGTGAATGGGAGGGTGGAGGATGTTGGGGGGGGGGGGGCCATTCCATTTTTGCTTGAATGAGCTTGACTTTTAATAAAATAGGGCAACTCCAGCTGGTATCTGAGTGTGTGTGTGTATACTGTGTGATGCATTTCAGCTGTACATCATTTTCCACACCCAAGGACTCACACATAAAGGGATAGTTTACGCTATTTAAAGCCCAGTTTTCTTGTGAGTTTGGCTTCAGACCAGGCTGAGACTTTGATTTTTTTTTTTTTACTTTCTTAACCTTTAAAGTGATTTTCAGCTTGTCCCGTCACCAGGGCTCACCAGAGTAATAATTGGGCAGATTTTTCACAACAGCTGCTTTTTTGATGCAACTCAAGCTGGGATTGGGAGCTATGTGGAATTGAACCCCACACCACTCTTTTTAGCTATCGAACAAAAAGCTCATGTGATTTTAATTCTCTCTAGAACACACTGCTTGGTGCAGCCAAGGTTTGGACACAAAGTCATTGATTTTTTTTTCCCATGGACTTTGGTTTCTGTGTGTTTCTAGAACTACTGACTCACTGATTCCTGTTGGAGTTTTTAGGAGTGTAGCAGGTGAACAGTTCAATCGTCCTTCACATTGTGAACTACTCATCTCTTCATACACATTTCCATTGGCAGAATCAGTAGTTGTGCATTGATCTTCTCGTGACTTTTCAATCCACTCCTGCTTCATGTTTATCATAACATCACAGTAACAGTAACTGACGCGGCTCGTTTGACCCAGTGAGCTGCATAAAACCATTGATTTTCTCTGTGGACTTTGTGGTTGGAGGTTGAGAGATGAACAAACTTCACCTTTCAGTCAGACATGTTGGTAGAACAGGTGTGAACTGTATCTGGTGACATTGATTCATTGTTCAGAGGTTCTGTGTTCGGTCTGTGGAATTTGCATATTTTATGTGCTCAACTGGAAGGCCTTCAAAAAGGTGCCTGATTTGTAACCTCATCTTCCAGATAACAGTGCACTAACTTACTGGCTGTAAGGATATTATCCTTTTAAGTCTAATTGACTTAAATAATTCTATTGGTTGGTGAGTCGGTGAGACGTTTTGCATTGTGAGTGGATTAAATCAGTTTTTCTTCTTGGCAGCTATGTTTTGTGAGTGTGAGTGAGCAGTTCCTGGCCGCTACTCTGACTTTGTGCCGGTCTCTCTTGATATCACACTCTGAAAAATTGAATCTCATCCAAAAAACAGTTCATTTTATCCATTTGTTTCCAAATCTGTTGGTTTTTTGTCTGATGCATCAAAGATAGACAGAGGCTGACCCATCAAGGACCCCGTCTGTCCAAGCTCTTCTTAACTCTAATGCAAATGTGTGCTGGCCAATCAGGCTTTAAATGCAGGGCGGCAGGAAGAAAAGCATGCAGTGTCTGGGCAGCGATCGACTCCCTCCAGACGACCATATCTGTAAAATCCTGGACTCTCTTCTTCCACTTCTCTATCAGCTTATCGGCCCTGGCTGTCTGCTTCTCCCTGTTAGTATTCCCCATCATTCAGCCTCCCTCTCTCTGCTACTGTGTCTGTTTGTTTGTCTCTCCCACAAGTTCTTTAGTGCACGGCACAGATGAAGAAATCCATTAACGGGGCCGCCGTATTGATTCGACAGGTGTTCTGGCTTCTTTCTTTCTGTCTCTCTTTCTTGTTCCTTTCTTCTCTCTTCAGAGAAGAGCGTGTGAGCAACTGTAAATGCATCACACACCTTAGTGTGATGTGGCAGAGATTTAATCAGCCTCAGCTCTATTGAGACAACCACAATACCTGTCCGCTGTGATGTAACGTCAGATGTATCAGCGCCGCTCCCGTCTGCGGCTCACTTTTACAGACGTGGAATGAAACCGGCTCTGAGCTCTGGGTCCAATCTTACTCAACACTTGTGCAATATTTTTCAAGACTGCACGTCTTATGAGATCAGGGTGGCTTCATGTTGATGGTGCTCAAAAAACCCCGGTTGAGTCCCTGTTGTGGTGTTGCAGGAGCAGACTGATGTAAACTGTATCAACTGAGTCATTCCTGACCTGCTCTCAGACCAGCATTAACATGACGTGAGGTCTCTCAGTTATTTAGATCTAGGGTGTGTTCACACTTCCTTAGATTGGATGTAAATGAACCCAGGTGGGGTTTTTTACCTAAATCAACTCAAACCCCGTTGAAAAGGAGGTTTTAGTGACTTTGGAGCGGGTTGAGCTGAGGCCTTAGGCCACGGAACCTGAGACGTATGTTTATCTGGTCAAAATGAGTCAAAAAGATCTATTTGAGTCATGTATTAAATCTGAGTTGCTGTTATTTTGGTACTTGTATGATGAGTTAGAACTAAGTGGTGCAGAACAAAAGGTCAGAGGTGACAAATAAATAAGGATCCAACATGTTTCGGTGTATGTATCAATTTAATATTTAGTTTGTTGTAAAATCAATCAATTTAAAGAGTGCCCTGCCCCCCCCCTCCCCCGAGACCACAGGAGTCAGCAACACATTATTAACTAACCTTTTCAACGTAGGTTGACGAGGTGATTGTTGCTTCTACCAGTTCACCTTCAGAACTCTGCATCAGGTGCAGGAAAGTTTTGGTGCTTTACTTTCCCTGTTCTATTCCTCATAACCTTGAAGGAAAGTGAAGGAGGGTGAACACACAGCTCACCACTGCACACAACCAAAAGTCACCTCTGTTTTTAACCCATCACCAAAGTGAACAGTGGACAGCAGTGGGTGGGGACGATGCCATGCTCAGCGGTAACTTGGCAGCTGGTGGACTCAAACCTGAAGCCTTCTGGACCCAAGTCTGCTTCCTTAACCACTAACCCACCACTGCCCCACTGCCTTGAGGATAAACGTCTTCATTAAGTCAGTCATTTTTGAACTTGTTACATCACCAAACCAAAGCAGTGACCTCTGTGGCTCAATATTTTAAACCGGCAAATGGGTCACTTCACTCACACTGGCCAACTTAATGCTGCGGCGCAAAATGGGTCAGGAACTCTGCATCGTGGCCGTCACCTGTGAGGAAGTGACTGCAGCGTTTGACTAAAGACCCACGGCCGCTCGGCGCAGCTCTGAGTTGAAAAAGTGTTCTCCAGGAAAAGGCACAGTCCCGGTGGGAGGATCAGTGCAGCAACAAAACACTCTGTTACTCTAAAAGCTTTGGAGTACAAATACGCAGCGCTGATACAACACTGACTGCCCTCTGCTGTCAGAAACGTCTATGTACGTTTACGTGCAAATAAAAAAAGGTGAGCGTATGAAGGCTTTCTAAGCACCACCAGGGAGTGCCGTGTAGAAAACAGAAATAAAACAGTTGGGTTTACTCCAGTCTCGGCTGCAGATTTGTACTGTACTCTGCTTTGAACCTCGAGTGTCTTGTGTAGTGAAAGCAATCTCTGCTTTTATGTTTGCCTTTGTCTTTCTTTCTTTTTAATCTCCGTGCCATTTTGGCGTAGTGCCGCCGAGAGCTGGGGGCGGCACGGTTGTAATATTTACGCTGAAATGAGTCCCAGAGCGCGCAAAAGCCCATTAGGAGAAGAGTGGAGATGATTGAGGAAGGGAGGCTCAGAGGGGAGAATACTGTTGATGGATGTAATGTTGGTCTTCAGTTTCTTCTTGCTTCCACTTAATTGTATCACTTGTCAATCACTCGAGGACTGACGCCTGAGTCACATGCAAGTCAATCCGAGCATTCCCAAATGAGATCCCAGCTCTTTTCCCCGCTCCCTCTTCTTAGAGAGCAATCCATATCAGTGCTGCTCCGGGTCTGTGAGGTAATTTTTGATTGACACGTCAGGGAGACAAGAGACTGGAGGCTCAGAATGTCACATCCTTTGTGTCGATGATATATTGACGGACGTACGATTAACAGCCTGGAGGAGTCGTCTGTGTGAAATGTGAGATATTAGCAGGACACCGGTGGCTACATAACAGAGTGATGTTGTTGTTTGAGGAGGCTGCATCAGCCGTGGGAGGCGAAAGAAAAGGATTGAGAGAGATTTGTGTGAAGACAGGGTGGACATGTCTGAACAAAACCCCTGATTATCCTGGCTCGGAGCTGCCCACGTCTGTCTTTACGACCACTTAAAACTGACTGCATGAAAAAAAAAACAGGACAGACCAAAGTACTTACTGAAAAGAGGTGGCTTTGATGCAGTAGCACCAGAACATGCCAGCGTTAGGTTGCTGATGGAATCTACTGATGGAGATATTTTTAGCATGATTGACATGCTCTGAACTAGATGAGTTCATACACTTGGTGGTGGTCCTACATCCTCCTACATCATCCTACATCACCCTTCATTTTCCTACATCACCCTTCATTCTCCTACATCATCCTATATCAGCCAAGATCTCCTCCTTTTGATTTTCTAGATACTTTAGGTAGGAGTATAGGACACACCTGTACTGTAGGAAGGACCTTCAGGTACATGAAGGTCTGTGTTTATGAAGCCATGTTTACAGTGGTTTTAATGAGATCATACAAGAAGAAGACTTCCCTAAATCTACAAACTACCTCATTTTGAAGTGCATAGTTCTCTAATGAACATTGGCGTGTGTGTGTGTGTGTGTGTGTGTGTTATGGCCTTTACAAGGTCTTCTGTGCCTGTGCTGTGACTTTGAGTCCATCAGTGAAAAGGATGAAGTGCCTCAGGACGAGCCATTCAGAGCGTGGATGATGTGATGAGTGCGTCTCTGTTTGGAAATAATTCACATGTAGGGGCAGAGCGGGGCCGCTGAGGGCGAGAAAGCACCATGATAACCCCCCGCCCCCAGAACGCCAGGCCCACAGTACGCCGTGAGCAAGTGTAGTGAACCGTGGCATAAATCACTGAAACACTGTCACTGCAATAATTGGATGCATGTGCAGTACACACAGTATAGAAATTTGAATTAGAATCTACAGTCAACATGCAACCGTGAGGATATTCACTGGGGACACGTTTGCATGGATGATGTACCTTTAATTAAAGCACAGGATTTAGTGCACGAAAAAAAAATGTTTTTATGATAAGTAAACATTCAAATTTAATTAATCGTAACACATGCGCTTTGTTACGTTCTAGTTCATCTTAAATTTAATACTGTATAGGAGGTTTAGTGTTGCTAAGTGTTCACCTGAAACTAAACAATGCCACATATTACACATTAAGCTGGAACAAATTAGGCCAAATATGTAACAGAAAATCAGATGTTCAGATAGCTGGCTTTGAGCTAAGCAAATTAGCTAAATTAAAGCAGATACTATTTGACTAGATTCAGATAAAAGTAGGGCAAATACAGCATGTTTAACAAAAACTAAAGTTTTCTTCCTCTCAGTTTTGTTAATTTCTCCTCAACCACCTGCTTCTGTTTGATGTTATAAAAGTTGAATAATTAATCCAACATTGCTGCCACTGTAGAGATGTGTGATTTTTTTTTTTTTTTTTTTTTTGCACCTCTGCTCCCTGTTTAATGTTTGGCTTGTTTCCTCCTGTGCTGTAATTGTTTCACCGGGGTTATTATTGTCTGCTGTGCAGTTTGTGCTGAAGCAGAAATTAAAGTGTTTACAGCAAAGAAAAACATCGGTTAAAGTGCTGTGTTTAAAGGAAACGGCTCACGTGAGGACACATTCCTACCAGTATGTTGAGTAGAGTCTGAAGTAGTTGGACCTGAACCGTGGTGCACATGATCAAATGAAGCCCTCAGGCTCAGTGAACGGAGCCCTGTTAGTGTCTTCACTGTAGGCCAGTGGTGCCGCGGCAGCATGGAGACAGCAGCTGCACCGTTACAGGGTTACCTCTCCACCAAATAATAACATTCAACAAAAGCAAAACTTTTACCAACACACTCCACTGGGCCACTGGGCCACAGCCAGATCTGGTGGTTCCATAGGACACCACCCTGTGGAGGGTGTGATTCTGTAGCCTACAGAGAACAAAACAGTAACAGCAGTGTAGGGTATCAGAATTGCGAGAGTCAACTCTGAGGTTAATTTTTCACTTTGATTGACCGTAGGTGTGAATGTGAGTGTGAATGGTTGTTTCGCTGTCACGTTACTTCTCAGAAGTGGTTAAAGAGGAATGGATGATATATTTCTGTTTTTTATGGCACCCCTGAAACATTGTTGGCCTAAAGGTCAACTGAGGGATTATCATCTCCTAATGTGAAGTTGTTACATAAATGGAAAAAACACCATTTGATTGCACTGTAACAGAGGCTTATGGAACAAATCCATGGTCCAATGGGGAGAGGACAGTGAGGAGGAGGAGGAGGAGGAGGAGGCTGCATACGGAGCAAGTCATCCACTGTAATAATCAGTTAATGTATTGCTGGCCTCCTGCCATCCACAATAATCAGCCGTCATGATTTATGTAGAAATTCTATGTGAAAATGGCCAGTGATGTTTCCCTGCAGTAATTCATTTGAACACACGGTGCCATTTTTAATCAACCTGGCTGATTAGTGTCATCATTAGCTTTGACGTCCCACAGCATCCTCAGCTTTTTTCCTTCCTTTTCCTCCAGTCCTGCAATTTTCTTTTTCAGCATCAGCATCTCATGACACATGCAGTAGTTTCTCAGCATCCCAGCGCCAAAATCTCAGTGTGTGTGTGCGTGTGTGTGTGTTTGTAAAAATGCTGCTGCTTCTCACGACACAGAAACAGAAACTGGATACATTTGTAGTGGCCTTCTGCTGATCTGGATGGATTTGTGTGTTTCTTCTGTATATCTGTGAATCCATGGCATTCCAGAATCTATAGTGTGGCAATGATAGAATCAGTCTGCTGCCCCCTTCAGGTAAACCCTATCAATTTTAATGATGAGCTAAAGGGGGCAATAACAGAGCTGCAGCAAGCAGAAATGACAAGCCAGCGTCCAATCTACATTTCAAAGCCAGGGCTAAATTCCCCTGATGTGTGTGTGTGTGTGTGTGTGTGTGTATGTATGTATGCATGTATGTTATTCAAATGTGATTTCTCTGCAGCCTTGGAGGCAACATGTTCCTGCTCTGACTGTTTCCTGTGATAAATAATTTAAAAAATAGAGCGTAATGGGTCATGAAAAAAAATGAAAAGGGAAAAAAAAAACGACTGTGCTTTGAGATTGTGTGGGACTCAGGGTTTTGATGCCATCTGTCAGCTTGTCTCTTTCCTTGGACGGAGCTGTCAGTCAGACTGTGTCTCTGTCTGGACACTGGACACCTCTGCAGCTGCAGCAGCAACAAAATTTGTTTTTTTAATCCAGTCATTAGGACTGGCCTGGATCTCCTGCTGTGGCACGTGTTAGGTCGACCACATCAAAGAGGCTGCATACATTAGCAACTTTAGGTTAGCCAAGATTTATGCCAAAAAAAGAAAAGAAGATGACATGCAGCAGGAACAGTTTGCCAAAACAGAGATGAAAACTCAAAGTTGGCTTTAAACTACACAAAACAATAGCCAATGGTTACAAAGATAAACACATAAAGATTAAAATGCTAAAGTTAGTCAAAGGAATGGCAACACAGAATGAAGACTGAGAATCCTCCATATTGATCATCCAGAGGAATGGCTGTATCCTGTGAACGTACTGTGTTTCCTGATCCTATAACTGCCTCCCCACAGTCGATGAACAGACCAGATCAGGACAGTGCTGCGTCTCTTGTTTTTATTATCCTCCACTTGACTTAAGTGGAATCAGCATCTGCTCAGATTTCAAAAATGAATAGTCATGAGGCTGAGAACCAGCTGTGGGAACTCGTAAATCTTTTCACGGCTGTGAACGTGTGACGGCACCGTGCGCTGTGTTCCTATTTGGCAACTTCACCGCTTCTTCGACAACAGCTTCATTTCCTTCCAACATGCAGGAGGCAAACTAACAGGGAGAAAGAGAAAGTCAGAGAAGATTCTCTGGCCGGAGCTGTGGAAACCTGTCATCTCCAGAGGTTAGAGATTTTTTGGCAGCTGGTGGAATCTAAATAAATCCAGTTATTCAACGACGGCAGACCCTTTAACCCCAGCCAAAAACCCTGGCCTGGGTTTTACTGTTCTGTGAGGTTGACATCAGTTTGAGAGTAGGTGAAGAAAACACACACACACACACACATACACACACGCACACCTTAACTATAACAAGTATTCTGTGCTGTATGTCTAATCCTAATCCTCATCATAACTCTAATCTGAGGCCAATTCTTATCGTAATTTTGAAAAGAAAAATCATATACCCTAAAATACTCTGTCCCTCAGTGTGGTCCTGCAAAATGTACCCCTCAAAACTGCCCTCACAAAAATAGTACTGTTCCAAAAATGTCCTCATAAGTAGTATGTCAATGAAGGTCATTTGTAATCCTTGAAATTGACTTATTCTGCTGTGTTTTAGCTAACATTTGGCTCGTGTCCCTGTATTTCCTTTTTTTCCCGGAGCTTGCCTTTAGCCAAACAGACACAGCAGGAACACACACACACACACACACACGAGCACACACAGGGCTGCTGTCTGTTTGTGTGGCTGTAGGCGATCACCTGTCCACATGTGTCTTGGTGGAACAGTGAAAACCTGGGCCCTGCAGCTGCTCTGGGTTCACTCTGACTTCTGAACAAACAGCTTCACTGTCCTTGGTCGTCAGGGATTTGAACCTGAATGTTATGGACTTTGGTTGTCTTCTAGCTTCTGGCTAGTTAATTTAGCAATTTCCGGTAATATTTGTCTACTTTGTGCTTTTGTTGTTTGTCATAACACAAGTTCTAAATTAATATGAAGACATTTTTCACATTTTTGCATATGTGTAGATTTTGTTCTTTAAAAAATTATTCTGTTGTCTTTTAGTTTCCCTAATGTCTGTATCAACCATTAACCTCATATTGTAATGTGATACTTTGGATGTTTGAGCACGGTGTGAACGTGAGTGTGAATCTTATGACTCACTGTGATGGACTGCTGTAGTGTCTGGGTTGTGACCCCGCCCTTGATCGATGAATCCTGGGATTGGCTCCAGTAATCCACTCCAGTCTCAAAGGTGAATTAATTAAAGCTACAACAAACTTACAGAGACATTAAATCTTTTCCTCTTCACTTGGCCAAAGCCTCATGACTTTACTTGTTTTTCCCCCTCCAGTTTTCTTTTTTTGTTGTTTTTTTGGACTGACTTCTGCAGCTGCTGCTCGCCTGCATCTCCTTAAGATGTTGCCAATTCTCTCAGGCTAAACATTTCCTCCTAAATATGAATCAATTCCTCCCTCTGAGTATGACACGTAGGTGCAGAACCACAGCTGTCCAGCAGGAGCTGCCTCAAAGGTACTAATATGCCTTATCAATATATGTGAGTACATTTGTCTAAACTTTATATTTTCTGACTTCTTTGGGCCACATTTGAATACTTGGCCAACCTTTATCATTCTTTTGGACATTTTTACTTGTTTTTTAATTCCATGTTATCGTGATGGTGAGAAAGCATAGCTATGTGTGCTAATTCCTCTAGCACCGTCGTCACCTGACATCCTCACAGAAGGAGGCCCAGACTTTAGTTTCTTACTGAGGGAGAGTCACTTTGTTATGCTGCAGAACTCCTCCTGTGATCTTCCTCCTCTCACCTACATCTTCATCCCCCCCCACACCTCTGTACTGTCCCCATGGCAGTAACTGAATCCCTTTTGTAAGCAGTGGTTAGTGTCAGGGAAAACACCTTGGGGGCATCATTAGACTGTAATGAAGCAGGAGCTAAAACGTCGCCCTCTCCTGTCGCTCTCCAACATTCCTGATTGTCAGCTTTAATTATAGCACTGTAAAAGTCTTTGCCTGATTTTTTTTTCCCACTGCATTTATCTCATTCCTTCAGCTAGCCCTCCATCCACTCTCTCTCTCTCTCTCTCTCTCTCTCTTTTGAGGCCGATTGACGGACACACGGTCTAATTAGGGTTTTCTCCCCCCTTCCTCTCCCCAACCTCCCTGGTAGTGTCCTGTCCCTCTCGAGGAACGTGGCGTTATTGGGGAATGTTGTGTCTGGTAATTAGGCAGCAGCAGCAGCAGCAGCAAAGAGGACGAGTGTGAACCACAGCTGTCAGTGTGAGGATTAGAGCAACATCTGCTGCACGGAGTCTGAGCTGGAATCAGGCTATTAACAAGTGGCTCTTTATATACAGTACATATATGGATGGACATCTACCCCTTGTTGCCCCCCTGGCCCCTCCTCCTCCTTCTTCAGCCTCTGCAGTGACAGGCCCGTCACAGGGAGAAGGTGGAGGTGGGACAGTCAAAACAACACTCGGAGTGATGCAACCATAACCTCAGACGGGAAGATAAAAAACATTCTGCCCAAGTCTGGACATGATTTGTGAGTCGCAGGAATCAGGCTGGAAGAGATCAGACTGAATGGGATTCTTGAAACTGCAGCTAAAAATTCAACTGAATAATTACATTTGACGACTGTTGTTGCTGAATCAGAGGTTCATTGGTCATTGGTCCAGATATGGACCAGACCATATATTGGTTTTGGATACAGTGTGGCCTACATTCATTGATACTACGTGTTTTTCACAGTATTGTGTGTCTGTCTAAGAATAGAATGTACACAACCTATAGTACATTGTACTTGCAGATACTTGAGCCGTGTATACATTATATGTGTACTGTATTACTGAAAAAAAAAAAAACTTTTAAAGTTTTAGAGTAGCATCTGAGGTCATCAAATACCAACTACCCAAACCACAGTATTTGGAGGGTTTTTGTGTGTGTGTATTTTTTGGCCTTGTGCTGCTTCTCCCCACTGCTACAGATTATTAATGTCAGCAGGGCGTGGATAAAGAAAGGATAAAAAAGGACCATACGCTCAGGCTGCGCTGGGGATTAGGATTTGTTGTTGTTTGCACAGAGAGAGAAGGAGAGAGGAGAAGGAAAAGTGAGTTCAGCATTGTTGGTCCCACTGAGGAGAAAACAGCTTCACCAAACTGGCAGGGATTAGTGTGACTGTGTGGGGGTGAGGTGGGGGGTGGGGGGGAGGACTACTCCGACTGTGCTCCCCTCTGCTCTGTGTGGAGGAATATTTCTGCTGCTGTTTGTCCACATCTTATTCAAACATGAGCTTTGAGCCTCACGTCAGACTCCACAGACTGTGGTGGAGCTCCAGGTGTCGGCTGTTTAACGGCCGTCAGAGACCTCCGTTTCCTCTCCAGGGAAGGGGAACTGCTGACATTTAGAAAGTTTAAAAATAAATATTGCTAATAAGATAAATAATGAAAGGCAATTTTTCAGTTTAGATTAGTTTACATTAGCTATGTCTCAGCTAGCTATCACATATCTGGAGTCTTTTTACCATGAGCTGTTCAATGACTGTTTATAAGTGATTGTAGAAAAAGCACAGATAAATATTTAACCAAAGATGAAAATATTGGAAATATATGGAAATGGACAATTTTGGGCTCACACTTACATTTCTTTAAGAGTCTCTTTCCAAGAATTTTTCCTACATGTTGCACAAACTGTTAGGGGTCGTTTTTTTTACAGGTTTTAAACATTAATTTTTTTATACATTATTGGTACATATTTAATAGACTAATATTGACCAGTTGGGCAACTGAAATACTTCCTCTGTTGTAGTACGGTATTCCATTATATATACACCTGTAATTTACCTTCTTGTCGTCCGTCACATTGATCTGACTAACTTGAATGAGTGTCAGTAACAGTAACAGCAGCAGCAGCAGTAACAGCAGCAGCAACAGCAGCATCAGCAGCAGTAGCAGCAGCATCAGCAGTAACAACAGCAGCATCAGCATCAGAGAGCACACACTGTCCTGAAAACAAACAGAAAAACCCACAGCTCTTTAATTTCTAAGACAGACTGTTACGTCCCTCCTTCCATTAAAAGCCATTTGTTTGAGCTCTCAGCCGAGATATGCTCCTCTATTTATTCTGCAGCACAGTAATGGAAGAGCTGCAGTCGACGGCCTGAGAAATATGCAAATGATCCACTTTTTATTCCAGTGTTCCTTCTGGCTTTTTTAACTTTCTGATACACGTCTGCAGAAGTAAGTTATGCTGTCAAGACCAGAGGAACTGTTGTTCTACAGCCGGGAAGTAGAAGCAGCTTCTATCTTAATGAAGGCTCCAAATAGGGATTACAGTATTATCTGTAAGGTACAAGCTAAAAGTTAGCATTTGGGTGGGTGGGTGGGTGGGTGGGGAGTGTAGAGGTTCTGAGTGTAGTCCCCTGCTTCAGCTTCTCTGGACTCACTGGGCCTCCCTTCCATTCTTTAAACCATCAGCATAAATTGTATCACTTCTAAGTTCATATTGATCTGCACTGTTGAAGTCCCCACTTAATATATTTGGAATGTGATGATGTGTAAATCTGATCCCACACTGAGTCGTCCCTCATCTCACTCCACCATCAGCTCGTTTCATGAGCGCCGTTAATCTCTTCCTACACTTCACTCTCATTTTTCATCGTCATCCTGCGTTATTTCCTCTTTTTTCTCCCCCCGTGCCCCCCTCCGCCCCTCCCTCCACTCTCTCTCTTTCTCTCTCTCTCTGCGTCTCCTGTAATCCTCCTCGGGCCATTTCCTGTTTTCTCCTCTGTCCCTTTTCGCTCCTCTCCTCCTCCCTCCCCCTCACCCCGCTCATTTCTCCGCTCTCCTCCAGCCACACCTCAGTCTTTCAGAGAACACTCGTTCCTCATCTCCTCATTTTCCTTCTGAT
>NC_024314.1:13398608-13410287 GCF_000523025.1 Cynoglossus semilaevis
TCACCCTGGTCTCCTCCTCCTCCTGAATCTGAATGTGTCATTTATTGTTCCTCTCCTCCTTTTTTTCCCGCTCATAAAAGCCCTTCGCAGGCAGTCTTTATAAAAGCCTAACAAGGCCAGCGGTGTGTCGTACTTTTCCCTCAGCGTCCATTCATCTGGTTTCCTCTCCGATTTGCGAGGATGTAATTCTGCTGCAGCAGGAGGAAAAAAACAAAAATAAAAACAGGGCTGGTTCCGTTTTTTTTGCCCAGGATTAGGATGCAGCCTTCCTTTTTATGTGCCGATCATCTGTAAGAGGAGAAGTGAGCGGTGCTGAGGTCTGATCTCTGGCTTCTCTTCTCACTCTAGTCTAGAAAGTCTGACGGGGACATCAGACTTTCAGGACTCGTGACTTGACTTTGATTCAAGTCCCGACTGTTTCCAGACTCAGACTTGGAGACGTTCGACAACAGACCCTGTTTGTTTGTATTACTTTTGGTTTGTGTTTCAGGGCTGTGTTGTTCTCTCTGCCAGGACTGAGTTCTAAAAAGTTTCTGTTTTCTTTCTTCTTTTTCTGGGAATTCTCAGCTATCTGTTCTAATGCTCATTTCATATATGTTTTGGTTACACATTAAACATTTTGGAACATTTTTGTTATTGCTAATCAAATTTGAGCTGTTCTAACCTAGAATCTTTAGCCTGAGCTAGAACATTTTTGCTAATTGTTAGGTATTTCTGCGTCGACCTGCAGCTGCCGTATTTAAAACTGATGTAAATATTCAACATTGAATTCTAATTTTTACACCCTGCCAAAATATTTTGGAATGGAATATTGATGTGGGACTTGTTCATCACAACAGTGTGTGACTCAACCTAGGGCTCCTCTTTTGTGACTCAGATGTAAACACTGGGGAGTCGACGACAACACGGAACACGACAGTGAATCCTTTCAGTTTTCACCTCCGTGTTCCCTGTATATCTGAGCCTCTCTCTCCCTCTCCCTCTCTCTCTCTATCCCCCCAGTGCTCGTCCCACCGCTGCCAGGTTTCCATATGTGTATTTATAGGCTCACAGCCCTGTTCTCTATCTGCTTATCAACAGCCACCCTGTTCACCACCCAACAATTTACCAGACTCTGCCCTGGCATTTTCAGGGCACCACAGGCCGTGGCTGCGGCGGTTCAGAGCTCAGCAGACCTTCATCCCTGTCCTCCAGCTCCTCGTCTTTCTCCTCCTCCTCCTTCTTTCTCATGATTTATATCAACCTCTTCCTAAAATCCCCTGAGTGGTAAAGACGGCTGGTTTGTGTTTTTTTTCTCCCACTTTTGTTTATTAATTTGCTTCTCTCCTTTTAGTCTCCCTCCATCTCCGCCAACCTACTTTTTGGGGGTTTCCCATCATCCCATTCCCTCAAAGCCTAGTTTTCAAAGTAATTAGCTGCAGTATGTGGTGTGAACTCCAAAATAAACTAAACAAATCACTTCCTGATTTCAGCCTTTTTAAAAACTCTCCCTTTTTTGTTAAACTACGGCTGGCTATAGAAAAAGTATGTGCAAATATATGCAAATAAATACAGACCCAAACGACCGAATTAAAGTGCAAACAGTTAGGAAAAGTTTGAAGAAGTATACGTAGCTTTGAGATACAGATATATACAGTACTTGGGATTTTTGGCAGTGACCTCAAACACTCCTCCTCTCATCTGTCTGTGAATGTAGCCGTGAGCTGTGAATCGTAATCCACTCAGATTTGTGTGTCATGAATCAGCCTCCACTGCACCGACGCTGCCAAATCACACAGTCGCCCACTTTTTACATTTTTTTTTTTCCACGATTTCAGTCCTCCTTTTCCTCTTATACAACTACTTATCACATACTGTAGGTCTAGACTGGAGTCTAGGGATCTGGACTAGTTAGATCCTGCCTCAGTGACATGCCACCACCTCCCATCAAGACTGGGCTACAAACAGTATAATTATACTAATTGTCCCTGCAGTAAATTTTGATCCAGACATGAAAGAATTTGGGGGTGTTACAGTCGTAGTTTGATTTGATCCAGACATGAAAGAATTTGGGGGGGCGAGCGGGGGTGTTACAGTCGTAGTTTGAGCAAATGAAATAGGTTTAATGACGTAGACTGATGCAGTCAGCGGTGGACGATAATTTGAAGACAGAAAGATGAAAGTCAGTTCAATTGTGTGGAAAAGCCACAGGTTTTTCTTCTTTAGAGGACGCTCCTTGTTTTTGGTAGTTAAATGGATGAATTTGAGAATAAAAAATACAGGAGCAACGTCAGATAAAGGTAGCTTGTTGCATCTAATAGTTAATTACTATTAGTTATCACATAGGTTCTGATTACCATACTAAAAATATAATTTTAACTCCCAAAATTGTTTTATTTTATTTTATTTAACCTCTATTTGAGGTTATTATTTTGTTATATGACAACAAAAAACCCTTACATGTCTCTCAGTTTGTCTAGATAATAGTTATATATTTGAAATACTCACAGTACTGACACTATACAGATGAATCAAGTTAATGAGAGTATGTACCTTAGAATGTCTGAGGTTAGCCACAATAATAATTACCAAATGACTTACTTAACTAGTAGAACTGCGCACAGTGCAGAGGTGGTTGTCTAGTAAGACAAACAAACAAAAGAAACCAGGAGCCAGGAGTCAAACCCAGATCCCACTCTTTTTCCCATGCTAACCACTGAGCTACCAGGCCACCCAGCACTTTGACAACTGCACACTAGATCTTCACAAACAGCCCTGGTAATTAGCTTAGCTGAGACTGAAATAGGAAAGAAAATGGACTTGTTTTCATCCAAAGTTAAAAAAGAAACCACTAAAACAGCGTTCCTTATTCTTGTTGTTATTGTTTCGACCATTATGCTAACTGTCGCCTCACTAACTCTGGAAAAGGCTCTGGTTTTTCTATCAATATAAGTGTATATGAAACTAAAATGATCAAATCATTTTGAGTCAAACAATTTCAATATTTTCTTGGAAACTAAAATGAATTAAAACTTGAAAATACTGCTGGTTATAGGAATATAAGTACCTGTGTCACAAAAGAGAAAATGTAATTAAATAAGTTCTCCTGTTAGCACTCTGCTAACCCAGTAACTATCAGTAGTACCAAGGGTTTCATTTTTAAGTATAAAGGTAAATCTGCTGCAGATTATTTTTACGTTATACCTTTTTTACTTGTAACATTTCTTACTGTGTTACGGTAAATTTATTTTATTGCCATAACTTTTTTTTTTTTTTGCTGTTGCAACAGTGCAGTACATTTCCATCCATGTGTGATGGTAACATGTTACGACAGATTGAATAATTTAGTCTCCATCCGGCCCAAACTCTCTCCACCTCCTAATGTTCAACTGTCCCACATTAAAGAGCAGTCAGGCGTTATCTGTGTCTGCTGCCTTAAATATCTCCTACTGCAGCTCACCTGCTGATGAAAGATATCTCTCTCTCTCTCTCTCTAACCACTCTCTCTCTCTATCCCTCTCTTTCTCCCCCCTCTCTCTCTCTCTCTTCCCCTCTCTCTCTCCCCCTCCTATGTACCAGCAGCATCTCGCTGATTTTTCTTCCTTTCTTTCAAGTCTGAAGCCACAGGAAATGAGGAAAATCCATTATCCTGGTGGTTTTTAGACATTTTCTCCCCTCTCTGTCTGGTGTAAAGCGTCCACTCCTGCCCCGTGGGCCCTCATGACAGGGGCAGAGGAAATGGCCAGGCATTAATGGCAGCTTTGATTACTCTCCTGTCGCTAATGCAGCCGAGATGAAACTCAAGAAGAGCAGAGGGACGACTTTGGTCTGGACCGCAGTGCATCTGATGGCATCCACACCAGGGCCACGTCGCACTGACTCACACACCAGGGCTGTGTGCTGCTGTCACACTCCTATACACACACACACACACACACATACACACATTCCAGATATTTTGTTCTTGACCAGCACTTCCTGTTTTAGCTGTATTTTTGACCAACCCCCTGTCATTGAAGTTTAACACTTTATTTTTGGTTCATTCATCCTTATTTATCCTGCTTCACTTTTAGCCATTTTTATTTGTTAGCTGTTATAATGCTAATTTCTGTATTTTTAACAATTGTCATAGTTTGTTTTTATATATTTACTTTGTCAGTAGACATGACCCTACAGTCAAAAACACAGTTAACTGTTTGCCTAAAGTGTTATAGTAAACTGAGTTTAAAGAACTTTATAGAATTTTATAATGAAATGTCTTCATCTGATCAGTGAAGTCAAAACAAACACAGGATTCCTGTCTATATCAGTCTGAAAATGTACAAACGAGAGCTTGGGTGCTGAAGAAGACACCGACAGTTTTCAGTGGAGACGCTGTAATTGGTCTCATTTACCTAAATTTGTGATGTTCTCAGAGACAAAGACGTAAAAAGAAGCTCCAGTGAAATGTGTGTATAAACCTGTTGAGAAGAGGCTGGTGGTAATTTGTTCTTTTCTAAAACCAAAAAATAACCATCAGGCTACTTTTATATTAAAGTTAAATTATGAAAATGTTTGTTTTTACATTAAAACACATTGAAGAAACAGATGTTCTCTAAAGTTCTGTAGGAGAGTTGAAGGATGAGTGGTTTTATTCAGTTTCCATTGTTGATGATTCCACATCAACAATTTCCTTTGTTCCATGTTCTCCACTGATCCTACACTACTTTACCTCTGTTAATTCTTGTGTTTTTTCAAACACTTTTTTCACTTTAATTTTACACTGCTGTTAATTTCCAACCCTGGTCATGTCATGTTTGAAGCTCTTCTTCCTCGGCTGCTCCCTCAGCCTCAGAGTGCAGCTCTGGTCTCTCTTCATCGTCTCTCCTTCTTTCTCCTGTCTCCCAATCACAGACTGACTCACCCAGTCGCTCATTTAGTGTCCGCCCTGCTGCACAATGGTTTTGGACACATGTCCAGGAGACCCCGAGTGCCCTCCTGTGAGAGTGAGTCAGCTCCTCACTCAAACATCACTGCCATTCTCTCCCCATTCACTCCCTCTCCATAATTCTATTAGCAACTTCTATTCAGGAACGGCCTGATAAGTCAGTGACACAAAGAGCAGGGAGACTGGAGAGCTGGGGTTGGGATCTGCTCAGGTCTCTGTGATGCTCCTCAGAGCCTGCTCTTTGTTCTTGGTGGTTTAGTCGTATCTCCGCTGCTGCTGCTGCTGCTGCTGCTGCTGCAGTCTCTGATCAGCTTATGAACATTACTGTGTCTTCACTGTGGCTTTTTCTACTCAGCCTCTTAATATCACCTTTAATCAGTCTGTGTTTGTAGGAAAGAAAATATGTTTAACTAGGACTTTTCCAACACATTTGGAGAAAGAAAATCAGTATTCTAGCACACACTGGTTTTTTTGTTACATTTTTTCTGTTTGAGTGAACCATTTGAGTTATATATATATATATATATATAGACTATTTAAAATGTGTCCTTGCTAACATTTAGCAGTGGTCCTACTGTGGTTTCTGCAGTCTGTGGATGTCTGTGGCTGACCTGTCAGTGCAGGTCTTCAGTTTGTTATGAGGTTGTGTTATAGCTGTTTTTGAAAATATTTTATTTTTTTATTTTATTATTTTTATCTTCTTTTCTAAGCCTTTCATGTATGCGTGTTTGTTTGTTAGTCACTGAATGGCCCTCAGCCAAAAAACACATGAGCAAACCCACTGTCACATATGCTAATACGTGAACAGATTTGTATGTTTGTGCACGAGCACACAGGCTGACACAGTTAGTCCCAGCATCTCGTCTGTGCTGCCCCTGGGACAGTGTCCACGTGTGCTCTTGATGTGTTTGTCTGTGACTGAGCCGCGCTCTCAGAGGAAGATTCATTACTGTCCATGTCCGTCTGTCTGCACCCTGTTTGGACCATTAGACTGTGTCTAACGGAGACTGATAATCTGGACACAACAGTATCTGGCATGAAAACACTCTGACTCGGTCATCAGTGCTGCCTAACCTTCACTGCCCTCTGTGTGATGGGAATGTGATGGAGCCTCTCCGGAGGATTCCGAGGTTATTCCGAGCCAGGCCTGGTGGCTTTATGTCGGCAGCAGCAGGGAAGCACAGAAAGAGACAGATGGAGGGAAGATTTAAGTGATGAACCCCATGTCGGGGGGGAACCAACGACAGGAATGGTTCAGTGCAAAAAGTTGGAGGCAAATACCCATGAACGAGGCAACATGAACACTGACAGACTCAGACTCAGGTCACAGTGGAGCAGGAATTCAGACCGTGGCTTTGACCACAACAATGAGAGCCAACGTCAGGGGAAAGTCCATGGTAGTGGAGGTGGACTTTAGACTGTGTCCAGGTTCAGAAAGAGAACACGTCATTCCACTTGTAGCCTTCATTTCTGCTGCTACTTTTTAGTCTCAGAAGACTCTCAGAATGAAACCAACTTTTCAGTTCTGGGCCTTGAACTGTAAATAAGTCCTCCTGCTCATCTGACAGGGGGAGCTGTTTCATTGGTTGCTGTTTGTGAATCTGACTTAAAAACACACTCTGGTGACTGACACCTGTTCTTGGTTCATGTGCTCTCTGTTATAGCTGTGTTGTGTCCTTTTACTGCCGTGGCTTAATGCACAGTTCACCAGTGTGTGGTCTGCTCTGCTGTGGAGGACTGTGGCAGACCTGTGGAGATGGTAAATGTCTGAGTCTTTCTTTTGTCTTCCTTTTCTTTCTTGCTTTGTCGCTATCTGGTAAAAAATCTATTGCACAGTAAAAATAAATAAATAAAATGGACCAATCAGGAGGTGAAGGGAACGAAGAAGGGTAAATTGTGACGAGGTGGAGGGCAGACATGAATAATGAAGGGGACTGACGCTGTCCCATGAGGCTCAGCAACACCCTGGCAGCTGCTTTCCCTCCTCCCTCCTCCCTCCTCCCTCTGTTTGGTTACAGGCGGATGAAGAGTGAGCGTGCAGAGGCAGTGGGAGATAGAGCTGGAGAAAAATTGCCTGAGAAGTGAAGGGATGGATGTGTGCGACGTGATCTGAGAGCTAATATCAGAAGCCGAGGAGAAGAGTGCAGCTAATTATGAGCAGTAATTGTTGTTCAGTCGCCACTTGGTTGGGGTTTAATCACACACACTTATGTATATGTGGCTTTAACCTATACACACCTCAGCTGTGTTTGCTTCAAGTTAGTTTTATTAGATTTCATTTAAACCCTTTTAGTCACATCTGTAGCAGCGTCAGACTTCAGCAGACGCCTGGGGCTTAATGCCCTTGGTATACGGACATTTGCCCTCCATTTGCATTTGCTAACATTAAGTTTGCAGAAAATGAGAGGAGAATGTCCAGCTAGCCTTCCTCAGCTGTGAGTATTGACCATGGCACACGATTAGCTAAAAAAAAAAAAAACACTAGAACATTGTTAAAATAAAATCATCATCTAAAACCAATAGAATGTTAAAAGTAAGTAACTGCTGTAGGATAATAAGTCACAAAATGGACCAAATGACAGTAAGCAGTGAATAACTGGAAGCCCAGGAATTGTTCCATAATAACCATTCAAATGTGCAAGGCCATAATTCAGCCAAGTTACAGCAAAAAATGCTAAATAAATTATTAAAATGATAACTAAAGTAGAGCTAAGTGACTCGTCATTCATCATAACATTAGAAAAACTGGTTAAATCTGAGCCCAAGTGGTTTTTAAGTCAAACATGTAGTTAGTTGAAATTATTCAAAGTCAGAAGCAATTAGAAAAAATAGCTTTAACTCCAGTCCAAACTAGTCAGCTTTATTAATTTAGCCTGAACTATAATTATCAAATCAAACCCAAAGTAGCTGAGAGACAGTTAATGGTAACATGGTCAGAAAGTTTAAGAAATAATGGTGACAGCTCCAATCCCCAGGATTTGAATCATGTCCCTTAGCTTTGATTGGATCCTTCAAAAGTTGTCTTAGCCTCGTGAGGCAGAGTGATGAAGGTGGAGCTGAAGGCCTCCACCATTCTGTGGAGCTGAGAAGTCCAAGGTCAGAGCAGAGATGAATCAACCACACTTCAGCCACTTTAGGACAATTTCTAAAAAAAAAAAAAAAAAGGGCGTCTGCAGTCTTTATTAAAAACACACTCACCTCCGACCCAGGATGGTAAGCAGTGTGGGATGGGCGGAGTTAGCCTGTCAGTCAGAATCACCTGACATGAAATAAGGTGAGGTCAGTGGCCCTGAGTTTGAGATGAGAAGAAGAAATATTAATATCCCAGCTTTATAAAACAGGCTTCCCTCTGCACACACTGCTGCCTGAGGGCCAGAGAGGACAAAGAGAATTTGAAGGTGATGTTGACGTAAAGTGGAGAGAGAGGAAGAGGGAGAGAGGGGGAGAGAGGGGGAGACGATGGGCCGTGACACTGCTGTAAAAACCCTGTTGTTTTTTCCATGTCGGCCGAGCCTGTGAGCCTTTGTTGCTGCACAGTGGAGAGTGAAGCTCAGTGTTGAACAAGAAAAGGCCACTGGCCTTGTTCAGACCTGCAGTAAACATCTGGGTCCACGAGGACAACAGCTGGTCCTGGACCTGGAGTCCTCCACATCTGGAGACTGTTGTTAAGGATGTTCTACAGTCTTTGGTGGCTGCAGCTGGTAACTCACGCAAAAGACCAAGGTCCAAAATCCAGTAGAAGCAGAAGGACGGTCTTCTGGATGAGGAGGCCCGTCCCATTCCTGTCCTGTTGTTTATCCACCTCTCAGGTGTTGGACTTCATTCAGAACCAGAACGGTTCCTCCAAAGTCAGGCCGCCTGCAAGTAGAAATGGCTGGGACTTTCCACATCGTCTGCTTCCTTCCACTGCTGTGATTATTCTGATGAATTGAGGAACCTTTAGTGAAACGTTGTTCTTGAAGCAGTGTGACCTGTTTTGTCAGACCTCATTTTTCCCACGCCTCACGTGAAGAGAAAGAAAAGTTTAGAGTCATTTTTCATCTGGAAACGCAACTTTATCAGAAGAAGAAATCGTGGTCTGCAGCTAAAGTCGGTGTGTGTGTAGTAGTTCAACAGTTGTAGAAGTGGATCACTGTGGAGGAAGTGGGTTTTATTGATGGTTTTATGGCTGTTGACAACACATTTTACATCATGAATGAACTTGAACACAATGGAGAAAAAAAAAGAAAATAGCAACAATAGAATGGACTCAGTATATTATTCCAACACTTACAGTTTTGGTCCAATACATGATGACAGAGCCATCCATAATCATGACCTTTGACCCCTGAGGCAGAAGCCTCCATCTGATTATGGACAACAGCAATCCTTTTCTTTTTTTTAACGCTGCTGCTCCAGAGCCGAGCAGTTACATGGATGAGCTGCTCAATTCCAATTACACTGCTGTGATTGCACCGCTGTCACAGAGGCCGACAAAGGCTGCTTGGTGGAGCGCAACCCCAGACACACACACACACACACACACACACAAGAAAGACAGGAGCGTGAGTAGCAGGCTATTGTTGACGCAGGGAGAATTCAGAGAGGTTCCATCAATCTTGTCATCAAAAATCAACACGCTTGTTAGTCTGTGTCCCACTGTTGGTGTGCGTTTTCCAGTCTGTGTGTGTGTGTGTGTGTTTTCTAGAAATGAGATTCACCTTTTGGTCCGAGTGAGGTTTTACTGGACTGTGGGTCGATGGATCAATGCTGAGTGGAAGGCACACACTCAGCAGGGCAAGAATAGCTCTGAAAACACCAGAGCAATCAGTCTGGGCCACGGACTGTCCCCTAATCACCAGGCCGAGAATCTCCTCCTGGATGGAGGCTATTTTTACCCCCCCCCCCCCCCCCCAAAAAAAAAAAATCAAGCCTCCTGATGGAGCTCTTCCAGTACGATTGAATATGCAGCTGTTGATATTGGGAAAATTGAATGTGACGATGCGTTCAAGTGTCCCCCTAAAGTGTAACGGCTGATTGTGTGTCACGTCAGTGGAATCAGGACGTGTCTAATCTTCTCCGGGGTCCGGCAGCGTTCAGAGGGCAGCAGCTAATCATGTCTCGTCAGCGCTCCACTCTGGTCACAAACAGCCAGTGTCAAAGCAACAGATTGATTGATTCTGAATGGCAAATAAATGAACTCTAATCACAAACCATTTGTGTTCATCAGGTGAGAAGGGGCTTTGAAATTCTCTCCAATCATTTGGCTTCAACTCCACTAATCAAAGTCTGTGTTATTGACATCAGGTCTGAGAGGTCTGAGCACCAGCTCTGCACCTGACTGACATCACAATCATCCTTCACTTTGATTTGATATCAGTTTTTGGAGCTCTAAGCTGATAAACGCAGACTTTGCATCTGCTAACGATGATGATGATGAGGATGATGAAGGTGACAGTGAGTCTGACTGTAGAGATCTCTCTGTTAACATAGAAACTATAATCTAGTGGTTCTCAAACTGTGGTATGCGTACCACTAGTGGTACACGAGCGCTCTCTAGTGGTATGTGGGGAAAATTTATATTTTCACATTTACATTTTCAGTTGAATAAATCTGAAACACACCATGCACAATGAATACAACATTTAAACATAAACATCTTTTCTTCTCCTGTGGTGGAAGCTAACAGTGAAGGCCTGTGCTGCTGTATTCTAATGTTGGTCATCATGGTGGTACTCAGAGAGATCAAGGTTTTCTCAGGTGGAACAGAGTAGAAAAAGTTGGACCGCTGCTATAATGTACAGTCCTGTCTTTAGGGGTTCCTGGTATTATTCCACATCACTCAGTCTGTTCAGTGTCACTTCTAAACAGTTCCTCAAACTCCCTGGAGGAAGACTAAGTTCTGTCTTCTTCATTCTCACGTGTGTGAACCATAATGGGATTATTTGGTGAATATTCTGGTCTACGTGCCATAATCCATCATGGCTTGGTTTGACGCCAGCTTCATCGATGTCATTCATCTGAAAGATGAATGAACGTCGGAGATTATCATCGTCTCTGGAGCGTGTGAGGAAATCCGTCATGTGGTTTTCCAACTCAGAAACACACACTCCCGTCTGTAATCCAGCTCTTCCTTAGAAATGGAGATTAGAAACCCACGACAGTTCAACAACGTCCTGTACGTTTTATTTCTTTTAGCCTAAGATTCAGGTTAAACCTGCTCATTTTCCGATCCTGTTTTTCCTGATGTGATGCGTGCAAATTGGATTTTCTTCTTTCTCTACAGGAAACAGTAAGAAACAGGTTTTTCCCCGTCGTAATCATTTGTTTGCAACGAAGGGATTTTTATAAATCTTTTATCCTCTTAAATGGTTTCACTTAGCGTCACTTGGCCGTCCATCCATCCACTCATCCGTCCATCCATCCACTCATCCGTCCATCCATCCACTCATCCGTCTGTCAATCTAGTCCACTTTTCTACAGAACAATATTTTGCCTTATTGACAGGTTTGAGATTTTAATGAAAAAAAATTGACAAAATTTGACATTTCTGTTTTGTGTTGCTGTTAGGTAGTTTGAAGCCGACGCATCTGAAAAAGGTATAATTTTTGGTAAAACTGAATTTGAAGTGAACCATGAATTTACAGTTTTTTTTAACACTCTGTTGCACATTCATTGTCACACGTTGAGAAGGAAATCCAAAATACAGGAAAAGGCAGACAGGAAGTGACAGACAGACATCGCAGCTCAGATGTTTTTGTGTCTCGGAGTGAAGGATGAAGGACAGAGGTGGA
>NC_024314.1:13410316-13454152 GCF_000523025.1 Cynoglossus semilaevis
GCATCCTGTACTGAGATAAGGAGGATCGAAGTGGCTGTCAGAGCAGCTCGTATATCTGTCTCAGATTATGTGGAGATGATGGCTTCATCTTTATGGCCTGTTTATCTGCGCTGGATATTTACAGGATGACACGACAACAACTCAGGAGAGCAGCAGCAGAGGATGATGGGACGGGGAATGAGCTTTGTATCGTCTGTAGGATTATTGCTGTGGTTTGTATCTGGCTGCCTGTTCGTGTCTGCCGTCGTGCCTTAAATGTGTTAGGGTGACGAAGATGCTGATGTGGACCCTGCCGACTCAGACTCAGGTCTGTGGCTGTGGCTGTGGCTGTGAGGAGCTGGAACTACTAACTATATCACTGAGGATAAGTTAATTTGCAGAAACAACTAAATAATATATGAAAATTTTAAATTCAAATAAACATTGTTTGATGATGGGGTGTAAGAAAATACTGATGCACACAAATACTGCAACATTTTCTTTCACAATACTGTCTCCATGTTCTACAGCACTGTATTGGAATTTTAAATTTACATTAACTGTCAAATATAAATTACAAGATTAATTTGATTTTTCTGGTCCAGTGATTCCAAATGTGGATCCCTCTGTTCCAGTGTTAGTGACTTGATGTTCAGATGGAACAGCACTGTGTGTCCACTATGATGACAGATTCACTAACTAAACTTAATATATTGTAGTTCCTATAGCAGAGCAGTTGATCACATCGTATGGTTGGTCCTGTATCGTGAAGCGTATGGTATGACCACCTTCTTGTCGGTACACACCCCTGGTGGATGACTGAATCAGGACTGTTGTAGCTAGCATTAGCTCTGGTGTCTTTTTTCTGTTTATTGTTTCCTTCCAAATCATCATCAGTCCATCACAGTCCCTCTGAACTCAGGTGGCTTAATATAAGGCTCCATACTGCACCCATGTTCACCTTTTGGTCCCTTGTCTCTTGCCGTCATTTCTGAAGCCTCTCTGTGTTAATCTGGAACATCTTTCTCCCAGCGTCTCCCTCCTCCTCCTCCTCCTCTAACAGCTAACACTCTTCATGCTGTCTTGCTGCACACTAAACCTCTAATAGCTGTGTTTTGCTCAGTGATTTCCATTTAGGACTATTCTTTACTCAGGCACAGGCTTCTTTGAAGTGGCTCCAGATAAAAAAAATTGTAAAGTGTGTTTTGTGCTGCGAGGAAGTAGATATTTATTCAGCATGACTGAATTTACATGTCTTCCCCCCACTCCCCCTCCCACCCCGAGGACACTCAGGCTAAACTTGAAGCAGGATGTTTTGTCATATATTCATTTATTTAAATAAAATAAAACGTCTCTGCTGCATTATTCATGATGTTGACAGTGTTTGTTCGTACACATTGTGATGTGTGTGAGTCGGCTGGTGTTTATGAATTGGATTCTGAGGGAAATACAAACACGGTTGTTTGTCATGTAGATTGGAGCCAGGCTCTGTGCAGCGACCAGTTTTTACATGCAGAATTGAGATCAATTTATATAGGTCTCAATTCTGAGGGCGACAGTGCAGGTCCCTGTGAGTCATGCAGTGTTGAATCTTAGAATGTAGATAAGATGTAAATGATTGGATTTTGACGGCTGTTTTCATGTACTTCACTTGGTACATATACAACATAATGCACCGACTGCTCCATCAGTTTATAAATCAGTCGGAGCACTGACTCTGTACAGATGGCTGTTTGAGAACAGTCAACAAACGTCTGCGGCAGGTTAGAAATGATGAGACAACAGATTATCCCTGTGTTTGTGGTTAGTGGAGCTTCTCCTGACTGGCATGTATGGCTTTATCATGTGAGTGTGAGTGTGTGTGTGTGTGTGTGTGTACATAGGTGTGGGCATGTGAGTGTGTGTGTCTGGAACTGTTTTAGGGGAAGAGTTACAGTCAGATTAGAGTTCAGGTAAAGACACACACTTGTAGTAGTTACTGTATGGTTGGGGCAAAGAGATGAAAAATGAATGACGTCCACAGAGTGCTCTGAGAACATGTGTGTGTGTGTGTGTGTTGGTGTGTGTGTGAGAGACATATGGAGGTAGAGAGAGGTTTGAAACAGCTGCGTCTCTGTGTTTGGCAGGTTGAGAAGGAGGAGGAACTGCTGCCTCAGGAGCTGTGACACTAGTAACACACACACACACACACACATCTGTACGCATGTGTGTGTGTGTGTGTTTGGAGGTTGTGTTTAGGCAGCCCTTGGGTGTTTGTGGTTTTGTAAAAAAAATGTCCCTGAGTGAATTATTTTATGACTTTAAGTATTTTACACACACACCTACACACACCTACACACACACACACACACACAGTGCTTGCCCTGATTAAGTGAAATCTCATGATGTCATTTAACATTTGCCTGTTTTTGTTTAAAGGGCTTTTTCTTTCCTTTTTCTAATTGGTCCAATTCAAGCCCTGCTCGGAGCTGTCTTCTCCTCCTTCCATCCTAACGTCCTTCCTTCCTCTGCTTTTGTCTTTCCTTCTTCCCTTCTTTCATCATTTCCATCGTCACTCTTCGTACCACCTTCAGGTCCCATCCCTCCCCTCATCTTTCCTTTCTTCCTCAGTCCTTCCTTTTTGTTGTTTAACACAGATATAAATGACATTCAACCCCCCTCTCCGTCACACACACTTGTCTGTTCCATGTAGCAGACATGACATTACAGTAAACACACACATACATGTTGTCACACACTAACGTGCAGGATGGCAGCGACGACCTCCTCCCTGCACAACATTTTTTTACCTCTATTTATCAAGTGTCATCTCTGAAAAGGTCAAACCGTCACACGCAGTGTTGTGCTTCAGATTAAACACAACAGTTCCTCCTCCTCCTCCTCCTCCTCCTCCTCCTCCTCCTCCTTCTCCTCCTGTGGTGGTGATGGAGTTGGATTTTTTTTTTCCTGTTTTTTCTTTTTTGACCCATAATTAGGATTCAGCGAGTTTCTCTCTGGTCCATGTAAAGCTCACCTGGCTCCTTCAGCTCAACACCTCCCTCTGGAGGTTTAGAAAAACAATAATGCACTGACATTGTCTGAGTGTGCAGCAAGGTCGGAAACAATGGCCTCGAGGCACAAATGTTATTGAAACATCTAAAATAAATGTCTGGGGAGGGTTTTTCTTTATGTGGTCGTCAAGATGAGTATTAAAAGTTAAGAAAATCTTTTTATTGTTATTCAGTCTCTGATTCTGATGAAATTAAAGCTCAGTACAGCTGAGTGTGTGCCTGCACTGCATTGTAATGTGTGTGTGTGTGCACGTGCGCGCTCTTGGCCGTGCCTGTGGCTGTGACAGATGACATGTGACAAGTGTGTGGAGTCAGCTCTTTGGTGAGGACCCGGCGGGGTTGGAAGATGTCCTTGTCCCTTTATATTTTACAGCGTATCTTTTTTCCTCCCCTCCTCTGCTGCGGCCGCTCGTACAGTCTTACGGTGATGGATTGGCAGTTTGACTTTGAAACTACATAAAAACATCCCCTCCCTTTAGCACAGCGGCACGGTGACACTGGGGTTGTTACAGCAGCGGCAGCCTGGATGAGATATGTGCCCGGTGTGGCTGTAAAGTCAAAGGAAAACAAGGATGTGACGCCGTTTTGTTTCCATAATTCAGATCAATTGCAGATAAAAACTCGCAGGAGCCAAGAGAGCGTGAGCGAGAAGCGTTCGGACGTGCGGTGTAGATGGAGCTGACAGTGTTCATTTGTGCGGTGTCAGATTTTCTGGTTTTCCAAAGAAGGAGCCACTGAGATGCAACACTGCAGCTGAGTCCACTCTATCTAGGCCAGGAGGAGCTGGTGGAGCTGGTATTTATAGACTGGCAATGTTGAGAAATATATGACTTTTTATATTTTGGTTGGGATTTTAAAAACTTGTCCTGTCATTTTATTTATTAAGGATAAATATTTGAGGCAAATAAGAGCGGGAAAAGTAGTCCTAAGTTAGCAAAAAGGCTACACAAACCCAAAATGTATCAAAACAAAAAAAAAAAAAGGAAAAAGAAAAGAAAAGAAGTTGTGTACACACACATTTGGAAAAGTAGCATCAGTAAATAGGTAGAGTGAGCTACTGCTATCTATTATTGAACTGTTGATCATGTTATAGCTTATAAATCATCAAAATGTTTCGGGCTAGCCAAACCACTGCTAAACACATTCAGAAGTTTTAAGTTACATATCCCAAAATGCAGTAGTAGATTAGTTCAAATCTAAACAAGCTACATTTTCAGTGTAGAACGGACTTTTGGCTGATGTCATGTGGGACCAGCAGTAGAGGAGTGATAAATGAAGTGCTCACATAGATCTGTCTGATACAGAGTCCAATGCTTTCTGTGTTTCGTGACCACGCTGACCAAACAGCAGCGTCGTCATGGAGATTCCCTGAAGGATAAGCATGAGCAAACACTCTGGTGCGATGATTCATGGTGCCGGTGGAGCCATAAAGACATCCACAAGTAAACCTCACATAGTCCCGCTACATTAGCTTCCCATAAGGGAAAAGAATGCACAAGAAGTCACTCTGTTCGTACATTCCAGCTCCTATATATATGCGACACACAAACGCCTCTCAGTGAAGGTGTGTTTGTGGAACTAGTTGACTCTCACAGCTGGTTAAAATGATCGATGCAGAGTCAGTGTGGGAGCCTGACATCTCTGCAGGTGCTTGATGTCAGTGTTTTTCATATTAAAATCATGTTCATATTAAAAACCCAAACAAAAACAACAGACTCAAGGAAGAATTTGTCAAAAACATGGGAAGAGAAAACATACCCAAAAAGTACCTTATGGTTGAGCTGAAAGAACAGGTAATAACGGGCTAAACACGTATTAAAATTGAGTTTTGCAATTGTGTGAATTTGACACAGTATAAATTGTATGAAGTCTAATTACGATGTGGAAATAGAATTGGAGATCCTGAGTGCGTGCTTTTGTCGTCGAACTTTCTCTGTGTGTGTGACTCGGCTGGAGATGTGGCTGCACTGACTGAATACCAGCCAGGAAACAGGAAGCCGGAATAATTACCGTGATCCACATCCAATTGAAATGTCAATAAAGTTATTTAGAGCCCGGCGTGACGCAGCAGCAGCAGCAGCAGCAGCAGCAGCAGCAGCAGCAGCAGCACCACTGTCGTTGTCAGTGCCACCACCTCAGAGAGGGAAACAGTCATCAGCTGCAGGAAGACAAGGCCAGGCAGGAGGAGCCCCATGCTAACGTCTGTGACTGTTTCAGCAGATATGTTTGGGTCAGGAGCGGGCAGCAGGGTAGGAAGTGCCACCACCAACCGTCCACTTCCACACCAGACTGTGTGGGAGAATTAACTTTTTGAAATATTTATGCCACCACCGAGGATTAAGGCAGAAAGATGAAAAGACATTCTTTAAACTTATTAAAGGATCTGTTGTTATTTTCACTCACACCAACTTTCATCAGTAACATTAACAAGAATAACAAACCTCCCTCCGCCCACGTGTGTGTAAAAGTCAAAGTCTTACAGCTCAGTGTGAGAGATAAAGGTAGAGAGGACCAGGCCATGGTGGCGCCGTCTCAGTGTACAGTCATCATATTCATCACCATCTCCATCTGCAGCAGCAGGTCAGATGATCTGAGTGTGTCCACACTGACCTCGGACCCTGGCTGTAAACACGTAGTTTACACTGGGCGGCCACTAGACAGATACTTGGCTCAGCTTCCTCCTCTGAAGGGGGTCCCAGTGGCCGCCGGGGCCACGGAGGTCTGGAGCGGCAAACTCACAGCAGCATGAGAAGATGAAGGTAAAGAGAAGGAGAAAGCTGCATCTGGAAAACTCTACCTGTACAAACGTCCGTGTTTGTATTGTCAGCAGGATACGGAGAGAATGTCAGAGGAATTTCCTTCACACCTGGTTCTCGCATCAAGTCAGGAAGAAACATCCACCAAACTGAAAATATTAAAAATACATATATACGCTGATCAGTTTGAAGTTTCTTTAAGTAGAGTGGAGGTATCTGAGCTTCAAACGCCCACGCAGCAGCAGGAGCTCAGCTGAAAACTACGACTGCTGTGTCTTTGACGTAAAAACTTCTCATCCACTCCAGGACGTGGCTGCAGCTGCAGCCGTGTGAAGGATTTCACTTGAGTTTAGACAGCAAAAAAATAATTATTATCAATACATGAATAACTGCATTAATATCACATTTTCATATATTTCTTGAATTATATTTCTATACCATTTCTATACCATTTTCCATCCCTAGGTTACTGTTGTAACCTAGTTCTGGAAAATACTAGAGCTGCAGTACTTGGTATGGCCTGTGGACGATTGAAAACCTTAATCAGCAGCTCTGAAATGACCTTAGCTGAAGCCTCGTTTAATAGCAGGTCTGGATGTGGCCTCAAAGAGCTGCAAAACAGGAGGAAATGGAGGGACATGTCAGCTGAATGTGTTTTCTGGTCTGTGTGTGTGTTGGCTTAGTTAATGACTGGTGCAAATGTCAGACACACAGCTGTGGAGCCACAGTCAGGCGACCAGCTGAGAGAGAGGGGGAGAGAGAGGGGAAAATGCTTTAAGCTGTGGATGCAAAGAAGAAATGTAAAGAAAATTGTTCACTAAGAGGAGAAAACAGAGGAGACGAGACAGAGGACTTGGTCGTCCAGAGAGAAGAGAGAGAGAAAAAAGAAAGTTGCCAACATAGTTTCCATTCTTCTAGTCCTATTTGTTAGAGAAAAGACAGGGGCTGAGGTCCAAACCCCAACACGCTGCTGCTTTTCCAGGAAAGTATTTACTGTTGTCAATAATAAAGAAGCAAAGAATTCAGCTGTGAAAAAGAAAAATGAGTCAAATTTGCAGCTGGGCCCTATAGAAGGCTGTGATGATGATGAGCGACTGCACTGCTCTCCAAAGGCATTTACATATTTGAACAGCTGGCATCCTTTCATGCAGTCCCTTCACTTCCACTTCCACTCTTTGAGTTTTTACCTTTTTACCCCGGGCCGTCCTGTCTGAGCAGCACCGTTCCTGGTTCCATCTGATTTGGGACTTAAGCCTGAGAAAGCCTCCTTCCCCTGCAGTAAGAGCTCTGAGACAGAATGTGTCTGAGAAGCAGTTTTTGAGGGACGAGTAGCAGAAATAGGTTTGGATCAACAACAGGAGTGGAGGCTTCAGGAGGGGGGACTCTGACCCCCAGCTGACCTCGTCGATCAGGTGTTGAACACCTTCTGCATGGGTTTCTGAGATGGCCACGAGCCAGGGAAGTAGAAAATGGTTCTAATAAGACTATAATAGACACAGTAACGTCACCTGAAGATTTATAACTATTTAAAGGTGTAAAATGGATTGTACCGATTGACAAGACAAGGTTTTTAATTTAAATATATTTGAAGTATTTGAAGTATTATTCATTTTCTATATTTTTTTTTTCTTATTTTCACCTGATCAAGCTGATATCTGTGGTCAACCCATAGCAGATGGTGAAACCTTTAGCCTCGTCTCTGTGTTGCTGCTCCTAACCTTTGTTTGTAACCCTTCTCTTTTCTTGTGCCCCCTGCAGGCAGACCCGGGAGCAGGAAACCCCTCCAGACTTCTTCTACTTCTCCGACTTTGAACGACACAATGCTGAGATTGCTGCCTTCCATCTGGACAAGTAGGTGAACATAAGCCTGACCACAGGGATACTGTACTCTACTGTACTGTACTGCACTGTATCATACTGCACTGTACTGTACTGTACTGTATCATACTGCACTGTACTGTACTGTACTGTACTGCTTTGCATTTGCATTATGTTCCCGAGCCACATGTTGCTCTTTAGCCTTTCTATATATCGTCTAGATCGCAGATATTTCTGTCATGTTTGTGAGCGGGCCAAATGTGCGGCTCTTTCTCTCAACAAAAAAATCAGACAGAGACTGGAATGTAGGAAATGACAATTTTTCCAAAATTTTAACTTGCTTTTTTAGGGCAAAGGATGATCATATCATGGCCCTCAGTAAACAGTACAGTCTTTATTTGTACTAATTTTGAAGAATAGAAACAGTGGTATTGGTGAACTGTATTTGACTGTAAAGTGATTAAAAAACAGCTCCTCTGGTGGTGGGTGTTGCACTAGATAAAGGTAAGTTGGTATCAAATGAGGTTTAATGGGAACACTTTAACACACACACACACACACACACACACACACACTCTGGAGTGCTTCTCGTTCTACAAAATATTGTTGAAACTTCCCTAACTAGGCTAAATGAAATAATGGGAGGTAAAAATGAAATGATTGTACCTCTCAGTATCCTGCGGGGGTTCCTTCCTGCCTAATTGCTAATTTGATTCTTTCACATGTCGGCTCATTAACACCGCAGGAGGAACACAAAGTCCTGGAAACTGGAACGACCCAAAAAATGAGGACTTTTGATTTAGACCCAGATCTTGGGACGTGTATTTCTGACGTCCTCTGACGTCCTGCCGTGTTTCTTATTCCGTGTGTAAACACATTCTCTCCACACTGCTTCATAACAGCGTCTTCTGTCTGTTGAATTTTCCTTTCTTACCAAAGGTCAACTCAGGCTTTCCACTGGTGCCTTGCTCATCAACCAGCTGGTCAGCCAGCAGCTGCTCACCCAGATCATTTGGAATAAATCCACGTGTTTAGTTTGGTTCAGTATGTGGACAGTTTGGTTCAGTATGTGGACAGTTTGGTTCAGTTTGTTGAGGATTTTGTTGATCCGTCTTCATGGATGGTGTTTGACATTCACAGCCTTGTGTCTGTTTCAGACGCGGTGAAAACAAAAAGAGTGTTTCCTGCAGAGCCGCTCTCTCTCTGAGACTCCGTGACTCACAGAGAATGAATGTTTCCCGCCCGCAGCTCTCATCTGACTGAACAATGAGCGCTGCCTGCGTGCTCAGCAGTACATCAACACCACCACCACCACCACCACCCTCCCTGACTTCACTGCCTTTACAAGGCTAACACTTTACGGCTGGCCTGCCTTCCTCTCTGCCTGCTGGAGACACTTAAATAAAAGGAGAAAACCTCACAACCCTCTCTGAGCAGAGAGGGAGAGAGGGTGAGGGAGATGAGGTTTTATTTTTTTTGTGGCGGCATTTGCTATTAAAGTCAAAGTGACGCCGCTCCGGCTGAGTGTAATTGTGAGCAGAGGGATTGTGTTGTAGTGGTGTGAACACCAGAGACACCAGATGATGCTTAAGACACACACACACACACACACACACACACACACACACACACGATGGGTCCACAGAGGCCAGTGATGTTGAATCTGCTTTTGCTTGAGGCTCAATGACACAGTTGAGCAGCAATTGCATTAGCAGCAGCTTTGTGTACACCAGTCTGCAACACATCTGGTGCTCACACACACACACACATACTGTATGAAAATGTGCTGGCTCTCCATGCATATGTGTGTGTGGGGGTAAGGCAAAGAGGAGGAAAACCAAAGGCATGAAAGGCTCGGTGCCCGGGCTAAATATAAGCCAGGCAGGGGTTTGCCAAAAGGAGTGCTTTATTTTTTTCCCCTCCTTATTTTGTCTGTTCCAAATTAAAGAGCTGCTGCTGCTGCTGCTGCTGGAGGTAGTGATAGTGGTGGTGCTACAGCAGGTCCCAGGAGGCCACAGACACACACGGCCTTTTCCAAAGCCACTAGCGTGTGCACAAAACGCCATGCAAAGAGACACACAACAGGCCTTTATAATAGGACTGCACTGAGGTTTGAACAGTATCAAAGCGTCGCGGCGTCAGCCGCTAGGACGCCGTGTCACTGTAACATAGTCGTCTTCACAGTACGGTAAGAAAGAATAAAAATGTTGATTGATGGAACAGAGAATAGCGTTACAAAAATGACGTGCAGCAGGTTAGGGTGCTAAAGAATGGAATGGGAATATTGGAGTTGGATTTCCTCACAGATGCACAGATCTGAGAAAATGTCCAGTTTGTAGGCAGCAGTCTGTGCTGTGGTCGGGAGAGAGGGTGTTGTTACAAAAGTTGAAAAAAAGTTTCTGCTGTTTTTGTGGCCAAAAAAGGGGCATTATACTGAGGTGCTGTGTGGTGAAGCCAGAAGTGGAATAAAAGTACTTGAGGGGACAGAGTGGTGATTGGTATTTTAAATAAAAAGTTCACCTATAAATTCCAATAGGAAAAAGACCACATGGTCTTGAATAAAAATCCCTGAATGTTTGCTGAATTATTTTTATTTTACAAATTCTACAAAACACTTTTATTTGTATCATCTTGTCAGGTTTCATCCAACTTCATCAAATCCTGTCAAGTGAGTCTGAGTTTTCCCACAGTTCCAAAATGTAACACCGTTTTTTAAAAGGACAGTTTTATAGAAGTGTCTCCTACCTGGACCTGTCCCCTAACTCATCCTCCGTCCTCCTCCCTGTGAGACACAACAGAACCAATGGTGTTTGACAATAGTGTTTCCTCCTCCTCCTCCTCCTCCTCCTCAGTGGTTGTCTTCCTCTCTGCCTCCATCTTTATTCTGAGCCTGTCTCCCTGTGTGTCTCTGCCCTCAGGCTCTTGCCCATTAGCCGTTGTCAGAGAGATCAATTTTTAAAGAACCCAGGCTGACGTTGGAGCAGATCTGTAGGACTGACCACAGGAGGCCACACGTGCACAGAACAGGCCGTTGTCACGCACATACGAAGACTAACTGCCTTCATGTCATCAATTCTATCTGCTCACTGTTTGTACGGATCGATGTGGAAGTGATGAAATATTTATCTGACGTTCTAGGCCTGAAACAGTGAAGTAGGAAAATGAATTCTTAGACAGAATTCTTTGCAGGAGTTAAATGTGTTTCTTATCTGAAATCAAAGTCAGATACAAACCTCTGAGCTTCAACCCACAAACATCACTGCTAATGTCACAGTGCCCCCTGTTGGCTGTGACAGGGAGAAAGAAAGTCCTGTGCTGACTTTTTTATTGCAGTTAAAGAAACCCAGAAAATAAATATAATTGTTTTGTTTTTAGTTATTATAAAACTCATTCATGAATAACAAAAAAAAACACTTTCCTCTATTTATTAGATTTGTAAAACACAATTAATTTATTTAATATATTACTATAATTATACCTTTTTACTTGTGATGTGATTTTTTATTCTCAGTGTTTTGATTGTATGACTGATGATTTTGTCACTAAATCTAATAAATCTTTTCTTTTTTGTTGCTACATAATTTAGTATTTAGTTGTTATAATTAACTTAAAATTAAGAATTGAATAAGGTTATAATCAATCATTTTAAAGTGTCATAATCAACTGGATTTTTTTATATTTATAAGAAAAAAAAGAAAGAAAAGAAAAGAAAAATCCTCAGTTCATCAGTTCAGTTTCCCAGAGAACTTCATTGTTCCAGACACTTCTGGAGAGAGTCTGAGAAACGGAGTGTTTCTCTGACATCTGTTTATTCAGCCAGTAATAACAGTCGGTCTAAACTGGAACATGGGAGACTTTAGTTCAGCAGTGACATGTGGAGCTAATTACACTGACTGGTTTCCCCATCAGTCACAGCCACTCAGCAGTGACAGGTGACGAGACTGGACAAGAACTAACCACCAGTTTTCTCCTCTGAGACCCTGAGAACCTAAATTTCACTTTCACTCCCAGCCCAGCAGGTGGCCCTCTTCAGAGTCTGAAACCATCTTGTTTGTCACTGACTTGTGCTCTCATGTCTCCACTTTGTAGGATCCTGGACTTTCGCCGAGTCCCTCCTGTTGCTGGTAGACTTGTCAACATGACCAAAGAGATCAGAGATGTCACCAGAGACAAGAAGCTGTGGAGGACCTTCTTTATTTCACCAGGTACCACACACATGGTTTTACAGGTCGAGTTCGAGTCAGGGTCCAGGGTTTTGAATTACCCAAACACCAGTCCAGTCTGTAAAACACAAAGGTTAGGTCTGGGACTGTTAAATCAGGTCAGTACCAAGTCCTCAGAACAAGAACCCTCTTGTCTCATAGTTGACAAGAGACAACTATGAGACAAGAGGGTTCTTGTTCACATCTAAGGTCTAGTCCAAGTTAAATCCCCAGTGGTTCAAATCCTGGTCAGGTCAGACTTTAGAGAGAGAATTCAGTGTTTTCTCACTCTTTGAGTCCAGGTCTAAGTATAGTCCAGTCCAGGTGTTTAAGTCCACACGTCTTCAGTAGTCTAGTCCAAGTCAACTGATGCTTTAAAGGGACTTAAGTCCCATGTCCTCTCAGGTCAAGTCTAGAGTCCAGTCCCATGTTCTCTCAGGTCAAGTCTAGAGTCCAGGCCCATGTCCTCTCAGGTCATTTGTTGTGAGTGTTATTTGGATCTGAGTCCTGACCTGGAGAACATCAACAGGTCCAGAGTTGCTGCTCTTCCCAAAGACCATTCCACATGAGAACCACCGTTAAAAGTGAGACAGATTTTGCTTACGACACTAAAAGAATGTCTCTGTTTCCTGGATCAGGAAAATAATAAGATCTATAATAAGATCCCAGCAAAAATAAAAAGCTCTTCCGCCCGTTATGAAGCAGAGCTGCAGTTCTGGGATCTTCATTAGTCCTGGACCGGTATCATCAGGAGACTTCAGCTCATAGAAAAGCACCACACTTAATTAGCCATGCAACGTCTGACTTTTTATGTGATTATTTTTTCTGGTGCACAGTGAAACTTCCCACAGGATCAGTGTTAGAGACAGTTCCTCAGATGAACGTCTGAATAAACCTGCTGTGCTTCACTGGGAGCAAGAAAGGAACTGAGTCACATTAAAATATGCAGCGTAGTATAGAGAATACTCTGTATACACTATAGGCATATGGAGTACATAGGAGTAAATGTCCCCGAGGGCCAACGGCTCCTCCTGTGGTTCTTCGTAATAACACACCCTATAATTAAATACCTTTCATAACATTGCATTTTTGCACATTTATCTAGTGCAGAGTACCTTCTTCTGCTGAAGTAATACTGTGAGTAATACATCAGTACAATGTGGATTTATACAGGTAAAATCTCAGAGAGCAAAAAATGTTAGCTAAAATAGATTAAAGTTAGCCAAACAGGCTACATATTTATTACAATATGTCCACTTCATTACCATTTATCTGTGTGTGTGTGTCCCTCAGCCAACAACGTGTGTTTCTACGGCGAATGTTCCTATTACTGCTCCACTGAACACGCTCTGTGTGGAAAACCCGACCAGATCGAAGGATCTCTGGCTGCTTTCCTCCCTGACTTGGCTCTGGCCAAACGCAAAACCTGGAGGAACCCGTGGAGGCGCTCTTACCACAAACGCAAGAAGGCTGAGTAAGAAAACGGAGAACCGTTCTGTTTTGGTCCTGATGTTTCTGACAATGTAGTTCTACTTCACGTCAGCAGGTGGCCTCCATCCAAACTGAGTTACCTCCATAAACAGTGCACCAGTCACAGCATTGACAGATGGAGGGGAAACAAACACAGCGTCTGTTTTTATTACTACAACAAGAATACCTACAAAATAAGAAGGCCATCGTGTCCAACCCAACTGTCAAATAAATCTGGCCTTTATTTTAGCTTAAATGTGGCAACTACATGTTACCTTCTAATTATCATCATTATTATTTATATAATTATTGTGGCAACTACATGTTACCTTCTAATTAGCATTTAAACATCATTTATTGTCTTTCAGTAATTTTTGAGACACTGCTCCAGTAGCTAAGCAGCTAAGAGCCTTTTACCATCTGGACTGTGGTTACAGTAGGCTTATCTTAGCTAATGTGAACTAATGTTTTTGACATGTTGGGGAAACAGTCTCAGACTGGTGTTCGTCTGAACATGAATGTGTCCATAAATCTTTACAAATGTAAAGCCTCTGTCTGCTGACTCTGCAGATGGGAGGTGGACCCAGATTATTGTGAGGAGGTCAAACAAACTCCACCCTACGACAGTGGCAGAAGACTTCTGGACATCATGGACATGACCATCTTTGACTTCCTCATGGGTGTGTTAGCAACACCACAGATCACAGCTAAACCATGCCCAGCATCATGTGACCAAGTTTAATTTGAATTTTTATTTCCCTCCTCAGGGAACATGGATCGTCACCATTATGAGACGTTTGAAAAGTTTGGAAACGAGACGTTCATCATCCACCTGGACAACGGCCGAGGGTAAAACACACACACACACATTATACATTGACTGTTCTAATGTATAAGTTCACATCAGACAAAAAGGAAAAAATATCAAATTAAAAAAAAGTTTATATTTAATTCTAACTTTCTTTTAATTTATATTAATGTGAGAAATTCCATAGCATAAATATAAATATATGTATATATAAAATAATAGCATAAATATATATATGAATATGGATTTTATGTTGATGTGTTTTTATCTTCTTTTATTTGTGTGTTTTATATATATTTATTTTATTCTTTCTGTTTATGTGGGTTTTTTAATTTTCATCTTTTTTTTTCTTTCCTTTATTTTAGTTTAAAGCTCAGATGTTTGGTAGGGAGGGTTCATTAAAAAAAAAGTCTTGTTGAATAATCCTTTTTTTTTATCTTAGTTTTGGGAAGCATTCCCATGATGAGCTGTCCATTCTGGTTCCACTGACCCAGTGCTGCAGGTATGGACGTCTCCTCTCTGGTTTCAGGTGGAACAAATGATCAGATTAAAACTTTCAGATTTCAGTTGTTACATCTGCAGATGGATCTTTTGTCCAGCCCTCGCCCCCTATCTTAAACACTATAATTCCCACAACACTGCTATTCTCACTGAACAAAGAAAAAAGTAAATTTTTACCATTCCCACTGCAGGTTTGAATCCCAGCTGCTGTTAGAGAGTCATTTACTGTAGTTGATGATTAGACTACTGGAAAAATAAATCTCCTCCTCGCGCCTCCTCGCACTATATCTACACACCCCTAGAGGGCACCACCTGACTTTCTGATTCTTTGGTCCAAGTGAACACAGCAGAACATCTGTCATCACCTTCTCCACCTTTTCACTCTGTGTCCAGGGTCAGAAAGTCCACCCACCTGCGTCTGCAGCTTCTGGCCAAAGAAGAATATCAACTGTCCAGTCTGATGGCCGAGTCTCTGGTCAGAGACCGCCTCAGTCCCATCCTAATCCAGCCTCATCTGGACGCCATGGACCGACGTCTGCGACAGGTGTGGATTTTACGTTTTTGTATGAATGTGTCTGTTTGACGGCTGAGCTTTTTAACTCGGTTTAAAAGCAGTTCCTTAAATCTGAATCTTGATCTGAGTCTGGTTCTAACAGCAGCCTGTTGTTCTCCTGCAGGTCCTGAAGGTGGTGTCAGGGTGCATTGAAAAGGAAGGATACAGTTACGTGGTGGAGGACGACCTCCAGCCGGACCACGGTCACAGCGGGCCACGACGGAGGTAGCTGTCCGTGGAGGGTCTCCGGCAGCCGGCCACATGAGAATTCCCTGGAGCCAGAAGACTGGACTGAGCAGTGTCCAGTCTGTGGAACTCTTAAACCTCCTCACATGGAGTCATGTTGGGACAAACCCGAGAACCTGAGGTGAACGCTGCCTGGACGTAGAGACCTGCTGGACCTGACTGGACCTAATGGACACGAACCTGCAGAGACAAACAGGTGATGTTGGACAGATCTGGACCACCTTCACACCACCATCATCATCATCTTCATCACCTGGACTGTGTAGAACCCTCTGATGGCAGACAGTAGTGTAGGATAGACGGATGACCTCTGACCTGCCACAGCACACGTCTCACACTGAGACCCTTTCTCTGTCCTTATTTCTTTCTTCTCTGTCTTCTTCTTTAAGGACGTGTTTATTTCTTTCAGTTTGTGGATTCGGAGGGACATCTGGAGAATTTTCCTGACGACAAACTCACTTCTGTGTGTAGCGTTGGTAAAAGTGGTTCAGCCGAAAAGAAAGAAGAAACCGACTTCCTGTTGTCCAGACTGACGTTTTGTTGCTTTGTTCTTTTTTATATAAATATTATGTGTCACTGAGTTGTGTTCAGCTCGTATCACGGCTATTCCAGATGAAAATATTTTAGATTGGAGTGCAGGTTTACTCCTGGATTTATTTGTCAAAACCTTTGTTCTTGTCCAGTAAATGACCTCTAAAGATTATTTATTGAAATAAAAAAAAACATATATTTATTGTTTCACATGAAAACTAACATTACTTCACCTTTTCTTTTAAAAAGATCCATGAGAGAATAGCACTTCAGAATCTAACCACCAGAGGGCAAATTGAGCATACTGGAAAACAGCAGTCGCACTCGAACGTTTAAACTGGGGCCTGTTTTTTTTTTCTTTAACTATTTTTAGTTTTGATTAACATTGTCTTCATTGTTTTTTTAATGACATGTTTTTATATTATTTTATGTTTTTATGTTCTTGATAAAGAGTTGCACTTCTGAAATTAGTCTCTGGAAGAAAAACCAAATATTTTCTTTTTTTTACTTTTATTCCTTCATCTCACTTTTCTGTTACAAGAGCCTTTGGGTTGACATGACACAGCTGCTGTTTTAAAACCAGAGGGCAGACAAAGGTTTGCTTATTTGTATCTTTTTGTCTTTTCGATTTATTTTTGTTGCTTTTTATTATATTTCCATCCTTCCATATCCAAAAAGAAGCTGACAAATGAGATGCACTTACAAAATTGACCACAGGAGGGCACAGATGGACATAGAAATCCAGGTAGATCCCTCGTTAAACATGATTTACTTGTTATTTAATATGTTTTTAGTTTTTTTTCTGTGATGTATTTAGTTTTCCTTCATTTATTTATTTTTACTTTTACAAGTATCATTCCAGTTGACATCATAGAATTATACGTTTTTTGCACAGGAGGTCAAAGCAGTTGTTGAAAGCATCTGTGCATTTTTAAGGTTCAAGTTTTAAAAAGAAAATAATCAGTTTTATCTCTAATTTAATAACTCTAATTTAATATCTCTAATTTGTCTTTGATATTTATTTACCAACATTCAGCCCAATTCTTTTTTGTTCAGTATAACAGTTTAGTATCATAAGACCAGGAGCAAAATGTGACATAATTTTTATGTGTTTTAATTTTTTTATCTGTAACGTATTTGATGTGCATGTGTTGCTGTTGCGTAAAAAATGTATTTTTTAATTATTTTATATTTCTTTCTTATTTTCAAGATGTAAATTTCATTGGTCGACATTAACAACAAAGAGCCGTGGGCTGATGTGTCGGTGTTTAAGGCTCTACAGGCTGAAAAAAATTAATATATACAGTAGGAAATTAAAAAAACAAAAAACAAATCTAGTGCCTGTGCAATGATAGAAATACTTGAATGTTTGGATTCCAGATACAAGGCAGAGACACATTGTAAAGAGTGAGTGAGTGAGTGAGTGAGTGAGTGAGTGAGTGGGATAGATTCCAGTCCAGTGTCAGTTGGTACGGCTCATGTGGACGTGTGGTCCACGGAGGACGTGTTAGATGATGATGATGATGGTGATGATGATGATGACATAAACCATGTGTTCCTAAAGTGAATACACTTCTCTTTTTTCAAATCATCTCATCATTTCTGTGGATTTTATTGTTTGTTCCTTTGCATCATGGTTAAAAGTGCAATAAAAGGAAATAAGCAGTACGTCAGACTGTTGCTGCCCTGTTTGACATCCTACAACATACAAAGGTCAAATGTACATTTCAGTGCATGTGTACACCGCATGTTTCCTGTGGAAGAAACAGTGTTGGAGACAATCATCTGCGGGACATGTTGTCCAGTGCTGTAATCACACAGAACTGCTGCAGACAGGACACCAGAGGAAGACGTTTGTCATGGGAGTGAACTTTTATCAGCTCTCACTGCAGACCTCCGGCCTTACAGACTCCTCTTCATCTCCATCTTTATTTCCTGTGTTACAGTTCAGTGCCAGAGCGGCTGCGTTGCTACATTCACATCTGGCAATGACATATATTGAACAGGGAATATATAAGATGCTATTTAACCATGGCATTTATAATAATGAAAAATTTACGAAAAAATATATAACTATGTTTACTTTATGCTTTGTTGAAAATTCAAAGAAAATAACTTTAATTTTCTGGTATTTAATAAACAGTCCCAAAGGAGGTGGGATTGGCAGTCTGCCAGTAGTCCTAGAACCTCTGCATTAGTACATTATTTAATGGGCGGGAATAAGCGATTACGTTTTTTAATGGTTTTCTACGCATAGCACACAAATCCGACATGAATGACACCTGCCACTTATTCATGGTGCAGTTAATTGTTTCAGCCAATAGAGGGCGTAAAAACGATTCGCCCTCTACTGGCCTAAAGCTGGCTGTGACTAAAAATAAAACTCAAAACTTTGTTTTTTTTCTTCTTTTTTTAACGCGACGGTTTTTAATAATTATTTTCAATAACAAGAGGCCCGGATTTTGTTGAAGTCAGTTTCTGCAAAAGGTTTTTTTTTTTTTTCAATAAATGCAATTAAAAGATAATAAAAGAACTCAAAAGTAAAATGTGCCCTAACTCTTTAGGACATTCGTCAGGACTTTTTGCATTGATGCATTTTTTTTTATTATTAAGTGTGTTAATAAGTTAGAAATCACAGCACCAACAGACGAAGGACCCCAGTCTACCTCAGGTTCAAGTTTGATCTTGGTTCCCTGTGTGTGTCAAGATGGTGATATTTTGGATGTAAATTTAAAAGAGCAAGATGGTGATATTTTGGATGTAAATTCTGAGAGAAAAATACCTGGTGTGAGCATGTGGGCCACGGATTTAAAATGTAAATATAGATCTACACAAAGTCTTCACATTTTCACAACGTCGTTTACGTTTTGCGTCATCATTAATTACGTGCGACGTCACCACAAGATACAACATAGGTTGATTGGTTGTATAAAGTCACATGACCATTAGGTGTGAGAGCAGAACCTGTGCAAACATGACCGGTAAGGTTTTTTTATTATTATTATTAATCGTTTAAAAGTTTTAAAATACGACAACTACTGTCCGTATGTCGACACGGTGCAGTTCACAAACCCCGCCCACAACTGCGGCTTTTGTCTACCCACAAAACCTCTAGTTTGTGTAAAGCTAACGTTGCTAATCGAACGTTTCCCGTTAATACTGTGGCAACGTAAATAACTTTATTATTATTTACAGGCTGTAGATATCACTGTTAATATTACTGAAATAAGTAGGTCAACAAACAATTGTTAATATTACTGAAATAAGTAGGTCATCAAACAACTGTTTTCCGACTGGATGGAGGAAACTGCAACGGCTCGTTAAGTTGTTACGTAGTATGACAACACCACCTAGCTGTCAGCCTTGGAAGCACATCTAAGTCAATGTTCGTTTTCTCTATTAATTATCAACTTTGAACTGACTTACACGTAGATGCATATATCGACATATTTGATCGTCAAAACATAAATGAATAAATAAAATAAGTACAATTCACGTCAATTAATTTAATCAATTTAATTATTCAACTGAAGATTTAAAACACTTGGTTTAGGTAAAATATTTGATAGGTACTCTAATAAACTAAGTACTCTAATTATTATGAATGTATTTGTTGACTGCATAGACTCTGTTGTACTTTAGTACTTTAGTATTTATATTTATGATAAAGCAGTTTCTGTGGAGGTATTTTCTAGTCCTTGTGTCCATGTCTAGTCTTTAATTCTTCAGAAAACAGGATGAACCTCACAGGTCTTTCCTCCTGTCCTCTTCATGGACTGACCAGGTATGTCCACATGTCCAGGATGTAGCAGCAGCAGCTGTGTTTCAGCAGAACTGGTCGTTTCTCTCTCTTTACTGTTTGTCTTTACCTGTAACATAAAGGGAAATGTAGAAACTTACTGACATTTTCCAAAAAATGTGACAAAGTGAACAGTTGAATTTATCAGTGGGAACTTCAAATTAAGACATACATGTAGATTGCACATTTTAATCCTGTAACACCACAAAGTCCCAGCATGCTTCAGTGAAGAGGTTTCTGTGCTGGTGTTATTAACCTTTGTTGGAAACAAACTTGAGGGAGTGACTGAATATTCAGAACCGTGAGACTCCTTCTTCTGGCCCGTCATTTATAAACTCGTGACCCAGACCGTTTCCACATTTCCCACATAGAACCTGAAGAAGAAAACAAAGTATTTTAAAAAAGAATCCTGTGAGATTCTCCGGGGTTGACACCAAGACTGTTCAACATTGATCAGTGTGACGTCAACTGCTGAGAGACATCGACGTGTGAGCAGTAAAAACAGAGAAGGAGGAACAGAGTTTGAGGTTAGGGTCTGTGTGACCTTGAAGGCAGTGAGTGTCTCCATCATCTTAGTGACACTGTCCTGTCTGATGGTCTCGGTGAAGGCCGGCCACGGAGACGAGTGGACGAACTTGGATCGACTGGAGAACAGAGGGTGGCTGCACTGGGAGCAGACGTAGATACCTGTGTAAGAAGAACAGTATCACTATTATGAACAAATAATGTCAACAGTATATGAGGAAACAATACAATGCTATTATTCTGCTTTATTACAGTAATGACTGTAAAACAAATGACAATATAACAAATACTGACACTGAGTGTACAGATGAACCTAAAATTACACAGATTACTGCACAAATACTGACTATCGTGTACGAATACCAACGACGAAAGTGTATTTTACTGCAACGGCGTTTCTCACATGTAAAACTGAATATTTTTAAAATCTGGAAACGCAAACAAACGGTAACATACAGACGTTTTAGCTCACTGATGACATCACATCCGCCTTAGCTTCTCACCTGGTTTAAAATGATCTTTGTAGAGTTCACCTCCGGAGAAGCGACAGAAAGACATTTCACCGTCGTTTCTGTAATGTATGTTTAATCTAAAATGATCTAGTTTCTTCTGGTTTGGCAGATTATTTCTACTGCTTCTTCTGCTCGTCTGTGATGCTAAAAATGGTGACGGAATCCTGTTTGTTGGGATTTAAAGACTACGCCTACTGCAATGACAAGAAGCGACGCTAGAGGTCAGTGTTTCATCAGGAATACCATTGATGTACGATATAGTAATTGGTAATCCAGATTAATGATATTTCTGTTAAGAAATCGTAAATTATTTCAAATAATTTTATTAACCGTGAAGGTCATATATATCATTTGACTTTAATGTCACTTTTCTGTTCTACCTAAACTCATAAAGGCATAGAAACAAGCACGTTTTAAAAACAAAGGCCAGTCATTTATTGTAACATTTTATTTGCAAACAGAAAAAAAAACACCTTGTTCTACAAATGTAAAAACTGAACTCTTTTGATAAAAAATATTTTTCCATATTGTCCATAACTTTTTCTCCTTCATTCATATTTGCAGTAGTGCTTCAGAGCCTCCGGCAGCTCCAGCCAGTCGATGGCCATCCTATGGACTATGTGCTTCTGAATGGCTTTCCTACACAAAGTCTGGAGGGAAGAAACTGGAGTGACAGGAAAATTAAGAAATTGTAGGATCATTGATGAAACACTGTACTTTCAACTGTAGTGATTTAATTAAGATGACTACTCACATCCGTACTCCACCTGCACGATCCGGACACACTTGGTAGCAGCAAAGACGTCCACCACCGCGTACAGAGGCTGGACAGCGGGGATGCCTTTGGCAGAAGCTCCCATGTCCTCGCCGTTGATGACTATGTGCATGTCAGCCAGGTCCTGTCCTTTAGGTACGTACAAAACTCCAATCCTGCTGCGTCTGGCTGTTGGAGGGAGAGCATTGGTCTTGTACAGGTCGTCCAAAATGTGGCTGTAGCGTCCAGGACGACTCCTTCCAACCAACTTATCTCTGGGTATGCGAATGTTCTCAATGTGTAAGTGAGAATCAGTGAAGAACGACTTTGGCTTCACGTTGTAGTCCTTATTCTCTCCATGTCCTTCAGGTTGATCTTCTCCCTCTCCTCCTCCCAGCCTATGACCACCCTCCTGGGCCTCCTGGACCCCAGGATCCTCTGTGATCTTGTTGTGGTTGCGAGTGATGGCGAAGATCCAGCTGTCACCGTGGTCTGTCAGGTCTGGGATGGAGTATTCCGGCACCACGTCTAAGCTCCTGGGGTCTCTGGCGGTCAGGCCGACGCGGAGGTGGCCACACCAGCCCAGCTCCTTATCTTCGATCTCTATGAGGAATATCTCACCCGGTGTGAGGGGGTATTTACTGAAACACACTCCATTGGCGAAGCTCTGCACCCGTGTGGCCTGGGTCCCTGAGTAGTCCAGACTGACATTGGTGCCGTGGATAGGGTGGAATTCCATGAAGTGGTCAGAAAAAGCCTCCATGTTTATGCGCAGGTTTTGAAGAGTAGAGAAAAGCAATCGCTCTGGTCAAGAAGTTTCCAGACAGACTGACACGGACTTCAGACTTCAGGCCTCCATGGTCTGGGTTTTACACTTTTGACTGTGTCACAGCACAGTCCTAACTGCAGCTCTGTCTGAATGTGTCCACTCACAGGCTTCTGGTTCAGGGCTATTTTTGACCGGCTGCATGTGTCACAGATGGTAAGGTATCTGTGTGTGTGTGTGTGTGTGTGTGTGTGTGTGTGTGTGTTTGTACTGCTGCCTTTGTGAGGACCACTCAAAGTTGTAGACCAATAAGTTAAAATTCCAGGAAGTCCAGAGTTCTGTAATTGGTCCTTATCTTCTGGACCTCTTCTGTTCCAAGGTAGCATGGACTACTGGTTTTAATAACATCCAGGTCTAGAGAGGAGACAGAGACTGGGTTCATGTCAGTCCTGGGTCTGATCTACTGTAACGAGCCATTTTTACAAACAATAATTATAAAGAGGTGAACTCAACAGGATTAACCCCCGACTGTCTGTTACTACTGACAACAATTGTTCAAATCACTGCAATCCATGGAGATTAGCAATTACATCTGGATTATTTTTGTTATAAATAATGACTTCAGCCATTTCCTGTTTAGCACAGCTGAACTGGTTACATACAGGCTGTAATTCAGTGAAATATGTGGTGTAGAGACTTAATTATAATTAAAATAATTTATCCATCTCTGCAACAAAAGTGTTTTCATAACATTTAATATATTTTTTACTAATTCAACATCACTGACATGAGCTGTGTCATAGAAATGTCCCAAATGCTCAAACCGACCACCTTTGGATATCCTGTGTGCAGTGTGGTCTGTGCCCCCCTTGATGGCGCTCCAGGTGACAGTGATGGAGGATGGTGACCATCTCTGAGCTCAGCTCCAGCCGGCGTTCCTCTGCCCTCTTCTTCATCTTTGTCATTTCTGGGTCTTAGTGTGATTCTTATCTAGGCCAAGATGGAGGCCAGAAATAGAGAGACATGGTGAGTGTTCATGGTCATTTATACTGAAGAAAAGATGTGACATACACACGTAGGAGGGGATGTCCAAAAGATTGACATTTAAAAAAAGAAAACTATTTCTCTCCATCTTAATTTCAGTCAAAGGTCAACTCCTAATTTTGGGGGGTTTCAAATACTAACAATAGACAAATAACAATTTAGCCTTCACAAGTTTAAAATGTTCTTTAGTTCTGCTATAACTGCCTGAAAAAGTTTGAAAAATATATAAAAGAGTCACACACACACACACACATTTACCGCAGCTATAATAAAATCCTAAATGGACCTTGAAACTGCTTAAACTGCTTGAACTCAGCTGGGGTAGAACTGATGCAACCACCAGGTTTCCTGAGTAGAAAAACTGATAAAAGAGTTGCTGTGATTACTTCATTTCCTCCAGTAAACTCTTGTAAATGTTCGTCTCCACACCTCGAAACCTGGACCAGAACCAGAACCTTTCTGTTCTCTTTCACGACACTCTCACTTATTTTTCACTCCTTGTGCTTTTATACCAGTGTGGTCCTTCTTTGTGTGTACATATGGTACTGTGTGTGTGTGTGTATAATGGCTGCACGTCTCATAATCTGGATTAACATGCTGCACTGCCATGCTTTCTATAATCTCTGTGGTTGAGCTGTGATTCTCAGCAGCACATGACACATCTGGATGCAGACAGTTCCAGGTTCAGAGGATCACACGTGTGAGGGAACGCAAGCAGAGATGCTCCTCGCTCCCTCCTCTGTTTGCAGCACAGATGGAGATGGAGAAGCATCAGAGGAGCAGCTGCTGCTAATTCATGATTTTCAGCTGAACTGAGGGTTTCTGGTGAGTGTAAACGCCTTTGCTCTGTGCTTCTGTCTGTGTTATTTTTGGAGTTTTTGTTTGGACCTTGTGGCTATTTCTTGTTCCGGGGGGTTTGTCCACATCACCTCCTCCCATTGCTGTTGTCACCCCCCACCCCCTATAAAAAGAATCTGAAGGTATTTTTAAGGAACTGAAGGAGTGAATGAAGAGCGAACATCAGCGGCTGTGTGAACCCAGCAGCTCCTGGTCACATGTCACCTGGTTGTTTAATTTAAAATATATATATTTTAGAAACCAAACCTTCTGTCTCCAGATTCTGTCATTCTAACCCTAACATTTTAGTAAATAATGAAGTTTTGGGTTTCTTTTCTCAACCCTTTTAACTTGTTCCCTGTGTTGTTTTGACAGCACTGAAGAACGACATGGTCAGTCTTTATCTGTGCAGAATCCAGAGGTTCCTAAAAATCACTACTGTGTCTGAGGTTAGTGGTGAAGTCAGGTTGGTACCTTGTATGCAACATCTGAATCCCACTCATTTGGAATGACCCCAATAAGAAAAATCAGCCAGAAGTGGCCCACATTTATATCCTGTTTGGGCTACATCTAACTGGTTTGTACTTCATATTTAATTAAACAAATATTTGATCAGGTGGCGCTTTGGCCCAGAATCAATGTCTTTGTCATTGGTGTGGAACTCCAGGGTTCATCTCCAGGGCAAGTTCGAATCCCAGTTAGGGCGGTTTGTACCTTCCAGTGGACTCACCACCCACAGGAAGGTTCAGGGAGGTTGGTACGGTGCAGTGTGATTTGGGTGGCGGTCATAGAGACTGCTGCCCCCGCGCCCTGGTAACAGATAAGCAGATGAAAATGGATGGATGGATGGAAGGAAATATTTGATGAGATTTAACATGGTCATTCACACCAGACAATATTTTTGGAGGAAGTTTTTGACACATCAAACAGAGTGATTCCTTCATTCCGGACCAGACCATCCAACATATAATGTTCCCACCACTGTCCAAATGGAAGTGTAAACACTTTTCTTCAGTCTGTTTGTACAGTGATTACAATCAATGCTGTCTGGCTCATCGTTGGTCTGTGAGCGTCATCCCCCTCAATCCCCCGCTTCATTTTGGGTGAGAGCAGATTAGTCAGGAGACACCAGCTGCTGTGGAATTGCTTGAAACAGTGCCATTTCTGCTGTGATGTTGTTATGTAAAAGTGACCAGTGAGAAAGACTGTGTTCAAACCCCACAGAGAAGGCGAACTTGACCCAAACAGAATGGGGGGAGGGGGGGTCTCAACTGCGCCTGTAAACCATAATTTTCACTTCCCACACATTTGTCTGGTTGAAAATAACACCTAAGCTTCTTTACTTTGTGGTAAATTGAGCTATTTTTAGCTGGTTTGTGAAGAATGTTGGCCGCATAATCAAAGTGTGAATTCACAGCTGACGCTACTGAAACACTGAAACATGAAAGAAAGAAAATATTTGGTGTCAGGATTGTTTACGTGTCTCATGTGAAACTGAAGAGACTTCAAGGTGGTCATGTGACCGGATAGCTGTTTCCTCTGCGGATAATATACACAAAGAAGAAGGTACTTTCTCAGGAGTATTACTGTCAGTGCTCGGTGTTAGAAGTGTGATTGAGTGAGTCAGAACTTCATGCATTTTTCTGTAGGAGGACCATTTCATCTACAGATTTAACATTTAGACTGTGACGGTGAAAGTAAATAACCTGTGAATTAATTATAACAACAACTTTCCGATGGGGTTCAGTCACATTTCTGGGTGTTTGAAATTTTTAGACCTTCTTTTTTTACATGTTTGTGACAGACATTTCAGTAGTTCATTTAGGGCAATTAATAAACCAAAACAACACCAAAGAAAGAAAGAAAGACAGAACCTCCAACTGTCTGGGGGAAAATTCTAGCAGATAACACATTTAAACCTATTTTGCTGTGTTTTTTTAGAATAGATTTTTCCTGCACCCCCTGATGTGTAGATTACCAGTGAAGCTGACTGTTTTTCCTCCTTCAGTGATTGTAGCTGCCTCCTCTGTGGGATGTCAACTTTGAGGAGACATGGCAGAGACTGAAGGAGATGAGGTCAGAAGAAGTGAGCCTGAAGAAAAGAGAGTTGAAGGTAAATGTTCGTCGTCTGGAGCTAAAAGGCATCTCCCCCGTGGGATAGTGATCCAGCTGACAGGAACAGAAGGAGAGTGGGACAATCTGGATGACAGTGAGCTCATCTTCTCTCTAGACCACCATGAGGACTATCCACCTATGTCTCTCTCCAGGGAGAGGCAGCTTTCCGTGGAGGACGACAGCAGGTTGCACTCCCAGTCTTTTCACGTCCCTCTCTCTCCTTCCTCACCTGGTTCTTTGGGGAACTGTTCCACCAGTAATCCTGGTTTCCTCTCACCAGGACCCTCCTCACCTACCCACAGACCCTTTTTAAGCCTGGTCAAGTCTCTCTCCACGGAGCTGGAGCTGAAAGAAGGTTCCACCCTTCGACCCAAGCCCCTCCTGAACCTCGTGAAGTCCATCTCCACTGAGATCTCCCGTTCAGAACCTGAGGTGTCGTCGTCCAAGTCGGACTCCCGTCTCAACCTTCACTTGTGGAAGCAGCTGACTCAGTCAAAAAGCCGCAGCAACGGCGACTCTCGGACTGCTCCCCCGTCTCCGGGCTCTCTCTCTCCAAATGGAGAACCTCTGAGAGGTGGCTTCTTTAAACTGGAACTAGAGGACACCAGGAGAAAGCTCTCAGAGGCTGTGCAGGAACCCCTGAGCAGCATGTTCAGCAAGATCATGAGAGAAGAGAGCGGAGGGAGCCCCAAGTACCAGTCCAAGATCCAGGGGTTCCACCAGCTCAGCTGCAAAAGTCTGACTCAGGAAGGCAGCGTGGACACGGTGTTTTCAGAGTCTCCTGTGAGGAACTCCATAAAATCAGAGGCTGAGGTGTTCGACTGGCCTCCGGTCAGGAGGTTCCACCACAGTTCCTGTCCTGTGTATCAGCACAGACATGACCAGGAGCTGGAAATATCTACAGATGGTGATGTAATGCAAGTAACATCCACAGGAGCACAGCGACAGATGAGCGGACCACCTGCTGGGCCTCAGGTGCCAGCTTTGAAAAAGACCTCACCTACTCCTCACCCTCTGCCACACATGAGTTTATTCTGTGTGGGAATGTTGTCCTACATTTATTTCATTCTTCCTCTCAGTCCATACCTCTCTGGCATGGTTCTGGGGTTAGGGCTGGGCTTCTTGTTAGGTCTGCTGCTCATCAGGGTGGGTTCCTGCAGGTCTCACTGTCTGGGCTCTGAACTTAAACTGGAACAGTCTCTGCTCGGGGAGAAGATCCAGACAGACGGTGTTTTTGGGCCTGAACCTGAGATCCTCAAGGTAAATCACCGAGTGGTCAAAGGTCAAAATGTGTAGTACTAACTGTTTCACTGCATAGTTCAAGGAACTGTTTTTCTATTCCTAACATTCTGGGGAAAAATGCTACAAACAAACCAGTCTTCCTGACAGTAGAACCAGAGCAGCTGCACAGATGCTGAAAAAACTTATTAAAAACCCACAGACCCACTCTTTATCTCTGTCTTGCTGCTGAACAAAGTTGAATTGTTGTACAACGGCATAAAGTGTCAGAAATGTCATCGAAGCTTTTATCCTTTTTAATAAGCAGCGGTGGATGCAGCAGTAATTACTGCTGCTGTCCTCCTGGGGTTGACAGTGAGCACAGTTAAAATCCAGGCACTGTCAGCACCAGAGGCAATTAGTGGAAGATGGAGGCAGGAGGAGGCTGTAATTTGTCAGTGTGTGAAGCAGACTGGAGATGGAGACAGTCGGAGGGACAACAGCAGCTCCTCTGCCTCTGTGTGGGCCTGTAGAGGCAGAGCATGTTTTGTGTCTCATTAACTGTCCAGATAAGAAAATGAAAACAATAACATCATTTAATGACATGACCTATTGACTTTTGGTTTCTCCACAACAACCACTGGTCTTCTGTCATTTCAGGGCTGGATGAATGCGGTCCAGGATTACGACCCAGACACCTACCATACAGCCCAGACTCACTCCGTGTTTGCCACCTTGGAGGGTTCCTGCCTCCGCCTGGACTCCCCCCGCATCAACATCAGCCGCAGGGCCACTTGTGATGAGAGAATCCCAGAGGCCACTTTTGTCCAATCGCGCTGCTTCCAGCTCACACACAGCAAAGTATTGATAAGAATTTACTAACTTCACGTCATCACCAACAATACACATAATGGGGGGTGCAGTCCAGTCAGACGTACTGGGAATACTCTGAAGATTAGGAATTACACAGCAGCCACAATGTTTTCTTTTTTTAATTCTCACCAGGGGCAGACTATTTGGTTGGATTTTCCTCTCATTTTTTTCCTCATAGGTGTTTTTGCTTCCAACCATGTTGGCCCGCAAGAGGACTTGGAATCCAAAATATCCCATCTGCCTCCAACTGGCCTCAACAGGAGAGTCGCAGGACCACGAGGGGGGCATTTTGAAGGACAATGCAGAAGAAGAGTCCGATGCCCCGCCCACAAACCCAAAACAAGGCTTCTCTGAACCCTTTAACAAATTCCCGACCACACTCTACCTGTTCGGCCGCACAGGACGAGAGAAGGAAGAGTGGTTTCGTCACTTCCTGTTTGCATCTAGCAAGAATCAAAGGGAAAAGGAGGCGGAGACTGAGAGGCCAGACAGATGTGGGTCCAGATCTGGTGAGGCAAATGTTAATGAAGCATTAGGGATGAGAAGGCTGCTATATCAGGAGTGTGTGTGTGTGTGTGTGTGTGTGTGGATTAGTATGGATCGCACGCACAGACTTGGTGCGTCATCAGGCTGATCCTTGTGAAGGAAACACTCAGACATCACTCACCCCGACACTAACTGCTGACCTGGGCTTTAGGGAAACAGTCAGATTTAGTTTTTTGTTTTTTTTTCAAGAACCTATTCGTTATGCCTTTACTGGCCACAGGGTGGCAGATGTTTAAAAATGCATGTTCTTTATGATTCTCCAGGTGATCCTGGATCATGTTCAATCGCTAAAGACAGCTCCAGCAGCAGAGTGGGCAGCAGCGACGATGACGCTCCCTGTTCCACACCCGCAGCCCCCTCAGTCCCTGCAGCTCCGCCCACTCACACCTCCAGCAGCACCAGGAACCCTTCGCTGCTGGACTACCACAGCTACATGACTCGTCTCCTGGCCACAGAGGAGACCAGCAGCCCTCTCTCTACTCCAGGAGGGGGCAGCAGCGCCGTGACCAGCCCCACTGTCAGAGAGACCACTGTAAGTCATGCACACACGCAGCTGAGTTAATGGACCGAAGGTGTCATCCATGACATGTTAGAGAGGAGATAATTGTCATTTCTTACTTATTATTCACATTTCAGTGCACATGTGACCTCCTGGAGCATCCTGGGAACAGTCCGATGGCCTGGGCTGACGCTCTCATTGGCAGAATCTTCTGGGACTTCCTGAGAGAGAAAGCCTGGGCTGATTGGGTATCACAGAAGATCCAGAAGAAGCTCAACAAAATCAGAGTAAGAAAAGATTGAATGAAAAGAACATTTGAATTTCCAGACAGTGAGATTATAACCAAATTACCTTCAATGATTGAGCTCAGTCTAAGATGATTCCAATTAAGAACAAGATAAATACATTTTTTGTTAAAAAAATGTTGAACAAAATGTTGTCAGTGGTCCTGTAGTAGTTCTACCTTAAGATCTGGAGTAAAATAGGTGTTTTTATAAACCAATAAATAAAAAATAAAAAGAATAAAATACATTCTAGGGATTTATAGAAAATGATTTTTGTTCTTTTTCCCTGCAGTTGCCTTATTTCATGAACGACCTGACCCTGACTGAGTTGGACATGGGGAACTCCATGCCACACATCACTGCTGCCTCTAAACCAGTGCTGAATCACAGAGGTGAGAGAACAGGTCACATGCATGATTGTAATGGACACTATAGTTGTTTGTACAAAATATTACAATTTTACTCTGAATAAAAATAAATCTCACAATGAAGCCAGAAAGTCCATTGCAAAAAAAAATCTTTAAATGTAGACCACAGATGAGAGACTTGTGTCCTGATCTCGCTCCACAGTCCTTATGTTCAATCTGCAGTCTGCGGTGGTTAAGCTCTAGATTTGAGGATTTTATGAGGGGGCAGGGGAGCTCATTGGATGTACTACCCTCTGCAGGTCTGTGGGTGGAGCTGCAGCTGGTGTACACTGGTGCTCTGCAGATGACCCTGGAGACCAAGTTCAACCTGGCCAAACTGGGCAAAGAGGGAAGTCAGGAGACGGAGAGTGGGACTGAAACTCATACTTTACGGTGAGAACACACACACACACATACACACTTTTGAATTCTTGCAGATTTGTTTGGCTGCCCATTAAAGTGACCAGTCCAGTGGCCTGAGGGTGAAAATGACCTTTTTGCCTTATTGAAACTCCTGGTCACACTGGTCACACTGGTCATACTGGTCATACTGGTAAATACATGCAGTGAATAACAGTGGGAAACTCAGGAATTTGGCCTGTGCTGGCTGATAATCTGTTTAGATCAGAAAGTTGAAATGTTAGAAATGCAGGCTGACTTCAGATGAACTCTCAGCACCCGTGGGGTCAATTAGCCGCAACTAGGGGGAGATGCTGTCCAATCACAGCGCAGGAAGCCTGTAATCATTTTAACGTCATTAAACTTAATATATTTCTATGACCACCACCTGATTGGATAACAAGAATTATGCAAAATCTAATACAAATACAGAAGGAGGTTCTAAGGAAAAATACAAATGCAATCTTAATCCTATGTAAATAAGCAATTCTATTTTATCCGTTAACGTTTTACTAGGCTAACATGCTAAGCTTTATGTTAAGCTATGAAGGATACACACTAAGACAATTAGACAATTTGACAACAACCTTTCTTATCTACTACATTTCAATCTGAACTCTTCTTCAGTGGTGTGTCCATCAGTGAGGAATTCACTGATGGACACTGATTTCTGTAAAATTCTGGAGGATGACCTTTGACACCAGGTTATGACCTGCTTCTTTGTCTGGTCTCAGGACAGCAGTCCACTTTTTTTTAAAAAGTTTGGTAAAATGTACATTGCTTAAATAAACACATAAAATTAACCACAATAAAAGTAAACATAAATTTATGATGATAGAATGAATCAGTTGTTCCCTCTCTGTCAGTGATTAAATACTAGGTGCATGTTTTCTCCAGTATATGAACTTACAGTCATGTGTTAATCATTGTTATTATTGTTGTTGTAAAGTATTTTAGTATTTGAATTTTAGTTCTCTTGCATACAATCTCAGATGTAAGGATGAATCCTGATCCATTAAAGAATGAAATAAATCTCTAGTCTCATCTCAGGTCTATATTTATTTCTCCATCTTTAATATTTCCAGTCAGTACACCATGGCTGCTGCAGCAGCAGCTCTGTAGACTCCTCTTGTCCGACTGACTTGTCCATCTGTCCTATCCTGACATACAGCAGCAGTAGAACCGTCCTCAGTGTGTTGGCAGACAGTGATGAGGAGTCGTCCAGCGCTGGTTCGTCTGATGAGGAGGAGCTTCTTCCCTCTGAGCCTCAGACTTTAGTCGGGGAGAAAGGACTGACGGCGACAACTGAGAGGTAAGTGGTGACGAGACGAGTTTGATCGACACCAGTGGAACTAAACTGAAGAAGATACTGCTGCTGATGTTCTCCCAGTCTGTGTGTGAAAACCGAGCACAGGGCTGCTGTACACAGACAGTTTTCATCCCATATTCCTACAGTGGGATGGTTTTTAAACTGTGTCATAAAATCCTACATTTATTATAAAATCTGAAAACTGGAAGACCTGATGTTGTTGGACAGGTTGTAACCACAAAGTGATAATTACCAGCAGTCACATTGTATAAATAGTTTTGTAAATGCCACTGCTGTCATGCTGCCCCCCCACCCCCACCCTCACCTGCCCCATCTGTGTTGTGAGGACAGGGCCCACATCACACTCCAGATGGATTTCATTTACATTTCAGCTCCATATTCCTCCTCAAATGTTGACTTCCTGTCTGAAAAATGTAATCTACAGACAAACACCAGATTTAAATCCTCCTCTTCCTCCTTCATCTCTCCTCCTCTGCTTTCCTCACAGTGGAGGCAGAACTGGGAGGAAGATTTTGAAATTCATGGACAAAATCACCAAATCCAAGTATTTCCAGAAGGCCACAGAGAATGAGTTCATCAGGAAGAAGTTTGAAGAGATGTCCAACACTCCGCTGCTGCTGACCGTGGAGGTCCAGGAGCTCTCAGGAACCCTGGTCATCAACATCCCTCCGCCGCCCACTGATAGGATATGGTAAAAACAAAAACAAATATAAAACACACGTCGTCAGACATCGTCAGAGCATCACAAACAAAAAACATCTTCAGACCGTGTTGAAAACATTTACTTTCAGTGACACACCTTGATTCTTTTGGCAAAATTGTTAGTCGAACACTTGCACTTTGCTGGAGTAAATTACTGAAATGGTAACACAAAGGAAACACGTTAAAATCTGAAACAAATTTTTCAAAAAGAAAAAAATAATTTGCTTCTTAAAAAGTCTAACCAAGATACAGTAGCTACAGAAAAGTCAAAGAGTTTAAAAACTATCTAGCTGATATTTTTGCTAGTTTTTCAAAAAACTCAAGTGAACTCAAATGAAAGCAAAGAGACAAAGCTTCAATAAGGATTCCAACCCAAGTACTGATCTCTGCTGCAGGTACAGTTTCTGTGTTCCACCTAAACTGGACCTGCATGTACGGCCAAAGCTGGGGGAGAGGGAGGTGACCTTCTGCCACATAACAGAGTGGATCGAGAGGAAGCTGCAGGACGAGTTCCAGGTTCATACATGTTTATACTTTTAAAAACAGTTTATATATTTAATGCTTAATAGTTTCAAGTAGTTTATTATTAATTGTCTATTGATTTTGTTATAAATATTAATGTATACATATCTTTTTCTGATTGGTTCCAGAAGGTCTTTGTTCTGCCAAACATGGATGACATCTACCTACCCCTGATGTATTCTGGGATGTCTGTGGACTCCGCAGTGACCACAGAGAAGATTCCACCTGAGATCCACAGGACAGAGTCAGAGGAGGAGCGAAGCTGAAGAGAAGCAGAGGATGAACGTCAACAACGTTATCTTTTATTGATTTGTTCACGTAAGTGTGTATATATTCAACAACTGTGTTTGCTTGTCTTTGGATAATGGTTGATTAATAAAGCCCTTTAATAATCACCACAGTCCATGATCACATGACCTCTATGTTACTGAATACAACCTCCTGGTGACCAGCCGGTCTTGTTCATACTGTTGAACAAACCTGTCAGCTATGTGTCAGAGAGATACACAGAGACAGACAGAGGGAGTCCTCAGGTGACAGCCGCTGTATTCTAAGGGCTAACATCTCTGTTGTCAATGATCCATGTAGCACACCTTTTATTACACTTGCTGAGATAACATATCGTATTGTGTGTTTTAATACTTCAATGCTGCAGAAGCTCTCTTCCTGATAATGGGACAGAACAGACTGCAGGCTTTCCTTCTCAGCCTGAAGGAACCCCCACTAAGTAGGTCACCACCCCTGAATCTGGTCCAGCAGCATATTTTGTCCCTCTAATTAAATGTTTTCACCGACGTATACAAGGTGTACAATACCTGCTGTTGTTGACATTCTGTGTATGATGACAGAACAGTAATGAGGGAAGTCTGGGTTTCTGCAAAAGAAACTGGGATTGACTGTTCTGTGATTCTATGGTGTAGCAGTTATCACACCCTCCTTACCCGTCTGCCTTACACACAGAAGGTCCTGGGTCCGATGCCCAGTGGAACCATATACAGAACTTGATCCTCCACATGTTAGTTGTTCTGGATAGAAGCATCTGCTAAATGCACAGATGTAAACAAAAACAGATCTTCAAAATCACTTACTGTAACTCTGAACTAATAAAGGCCAATGCACAGGTTGACCTTACACACACACACTCACATTTCAGGCTAATAAATGTGTCACGTGAGCCTAACACACACTTACTGGTAATTCTTGCACATTCCAGCAGTTTCCTGGACTCGAGGTCTATCAAACACACAAACACTTCAACACCTAAACAACCTTTATGTACCCGTCTTTTCCCGCTAGTCGCTCCCTTCTGACCAGTTAGTCAGCTCGTGTTTCCTGGTCCACACCATAAACCCTTTATCGCAGCTGCCTAAGTAAACAGAGCAGTCAACCAGGTCCCTGACAGTGTAAACAAAAGAGTCACCCAGGTGAAAAGTCAGACAACTTGACCCTGAACATAAAATATTCAAAGGTATGTAAGGTGAAAATATATCTTGGTAGAGTTGAAGTATTTTTGTCATTGCTGTTCATCTGTCATGTGACTCTACAGCAGCAGGTCGGCTGAAGGACTCACCTCAGTTCACGCCCACTTCCATCTAATAATTCAGCCCACTCCCATCCACTCCTTCAGCCCACTTCCATCCATTCATTCAGCCCGCCTCCATCCATTTATGCAGCCCACTTTCATCTAATAATTCAGCCCACTTCCATCTAATAATTCAGCCCACTCCCATCCACTCCTTCAGCCCACTTCCATCCACTCATTCAGCCCACTTCCATCCACTCATTCAGCCCACTTCCATCCATTTATTCAGCCCACTTCCATCTAATAATTCAGCCCTCTTCCACCCATTCATTCAGCCCACTTTCATCTAATAATTCAGCCCACTCCCATCCACTCCTTCAGCCCACTTCCATCCATTCATTCAGCCCACCTCCATCCATTTATGCAGCCCACTTTCATCCATTCTGAAGTAGATAAATGAACCTTTCACCCTTCTCCTAAAAACCCCTTTCCTCTTCGTTGTTCTAGTTGTCTGCTTGGTGTTTCCATCCATCCATTTCCATCCATGCTTTCATTCATGCTTATCTGTTACTGGGTTGCAGGGGCACCAGTCTCCATGTCCGCCACCCAAATCACATTGCACCAACCTCCCTAACCGGGATTCAATCTTGCCCAGGAGGTGACCCCTGGGGTTCCACACCAATGACAGAGACATTGCCTCTGGGCCGAAGCACCACTGCTTGGTGTTTAGGATTGTGAAATAAAACTGTGAAGTCCAATGAGACAAATGAGACAGGTGGATGTGGGCTGCAGTCCATGTTGATTCATTCTTCACTGTACAGTGGGCCACACTGCTGAATAAGAGATAAACTGCTGTTGACTTTAAAAACACTTTATTTAACTCAGTACATATAAAAAGTACTTCTGTCCCCCACACCAGTACATTTGATCAGAATACTCCCAGCTGTTTCAATAACATACATTACTTGTAAATATTACATACTGTATTTATAAATCATACTGTAAATATATACATATGTATTGCATCATCTGTACACACTCACAATAATCTACAATATTGACAGGCCACAGAATCTGAAGGAAATGTTCTCTACACCTGGTGACACCTTTGTCCTAGTGGGACATGTATGTCCAACATCTGGCCTGGGGACCATTCCTGGTCAGAGGTAGGTTTAATGTGTCGTACATATATTTTTAATAAAACTAATAATTATTACATGTAATTCAACATTTTCCAAACCATGAAAGACGTTTGGACACCCCTGCCCCAGACTGACCCATGGGACTGAATGACCTCTGACCTCTGTGTTAGTTCTGGTCTGTTTAAAAAGACAGCGTCAACCTCTTTGAGTTGACTAAAACCTGCTTCACAAAGACTCACTTTCTGGAGCTGTTTTTCTACAAATCTGTTCCAACAAACAGAAAGTCTCTCATTTAAAAGGCATGAATCTGAACAGACTGATTCTGGTGCAGATTTTCGACCATCCCAGCCTCGAATGGTTGATTCTTCAGCAGGTTCTTTGTGGCCAGGGCTGCCTTGCGGGTCATGGTGGTGCAGCTGGCCAGGATCTCCTCTGTTCTGGGTCTGGGGGGGACTCTGGGGGCCTGGTCGCTGCTCTTGGACCTCACTGATTCAGCGTCACTCTGGTCAGAGACACTGGGATTCGGGCTTGCAGTGGCTTGGCGTGAAGGAGCAGCAGACACAGGGCTCTGGGACAGGGACTGGCTGGACCCACTGGAGGCGGAGAAGTCGCTTAGGCTGGACTCGCCGCTCACGCTGTACTTACGGCTGTCTGAGGCGGAGGCAGCTCTCTCAGGACGAGCCTGCGGCCAGGTCTCAGACAGAACATCCAGAGACTGGGCCTTGTGGATTTGCCCAGGGACATTTGGGCCACTTCTGTAGGGGGCTGCAGAATCTCTCAGTGGGTGGGTTTCTTCACTGATGGTGGGTGAGTATGAAACCTGGAGGTCTCTAGTGGGGCTGGAACTCAGGTTGAGTGTGGAGCTGTGCATCTTCCTCTGCAGGTTGAAAATCCCAACTCGTGGGTTGTTGTAAGGTTTCAGGTACATGGAGGGGACGTAGCCCACTTTACCGTTGGACCTGCAGACGGACAAACGGCTGGATGTTACTTTAATGACAGACAAAAGGTCAGCAGAAAAGAAGGTTTTCTCAGAGATGACCCTGGAGTTGTACTGTTGTACTGGCAGTACCTGATGAGCCACCAGCCGTTGTCGGACTTCTTCAGCACCTCCACCACTGAGCCGATGGACACGGACACTTCATCTGCATTCTTTGTAGAGTAGGACCTCACAGCACAGTACAGAGAACCTGCAGCAGCAACAGACGCAACAGACCACTGAGCATCAGCTTTATTCAACAACAAGGAGGCTGGAGTATAGTTACTGCACCATCTGGAGTATAGTTACTGTACTGTCTGAAGTATAGTTACTGTACCGTCTGAAGTATAGTTCAATATTTAAAGTTTTTAACAACTAATGCGTTAGTTTGCTGATGATCATTGTACTATTCTTACTAATTTGTTTTTAACTATGCTCACCTCATTAAGATCTGTTTTTAAAAAAGGCCAAAATGTGAAAAAGCTCACCTCCGGGCTGGAATCCTTCATCATCATCCTCTCCATCCAACAACTCCAGGTAAGGAGCAGGAAACCAGGCCAAACGTTTCTCCTCGTTTTCAACAAACCACCAACCTACAAAGATAAGAACCACAGTGAATGAGTGTGAGTTTGGATTCAGTTTAATATTACATTTGTCAAAAGTGTTTTCAGGAGGATGAGACCAGAACTTGATTTCAGTGGACGGCTGACCTGCTGGGTCTTTAATCAAAACATCCACGTTCTCGTCCACGTCCACCTTGAATGGACGGTTCTTGGTGTCCTTGGTCTCATAGGCAGCGATGCAGCGGTAAGTCTGGGAGATGAACGGGTGAGTGATGTTTCCACCCTGTCGGCCGGAGAAGCTGGCACCATCAGATGATCCATCACGCATGTCAGCCATCAGGATCATGATGCTGCAGGAGACGGAGAAGAGTTGAAATGTGCACTTTAATTAAATTTGTCAGAGAACAATTAATTAACTTCAACTAAACTTAAAACTTCAGCTCAGGATTTAGCTCGAGGTGAATTTTAAAATTAGAAAGTTTTAATTTGAAATGTGAAACTGAGCCTGTGATCCAGTTTCTCTGATCTAAACCCTGAGCTGAAACCTGACCCAGATCTCTGTCTGAAGTCGGAATTCTCTGAGCTCCACTTTTCCACACGTACCTGTTGTTGGTGAAGTCCGACTGCAGGTCCTGTTCTTTTGGCAGGAAGAAGTAAGTGACCTCTGAACTCCGGGTCACGTCCTGCTCACACTTGAACAGTTTGTCGCAGTAATTCTCCAGGAACCTCATCCGGAGCACGGAGCGCTTGGATCCTTTCTGAGGCATGCTGCTCTGCCTGGCCTTTCCTGGAACAATAGTCAGTGGAGAACGTTTTAATTCTGGGAAACTTTTCTAACCATTCTCAGGATTCAGGATTCTGTTTTGGGTTTTTTTTGGTTAAATTTATAACAGTGAAGTAAGGAGTCCATTGCTTCAAACATGAACATTTGTCATCATGACAGGAAGCTAACAGGACAACTTTTTTTTTTTTCTGTACATAATTTGAATTTTCTCACCTCTAAATTTGGGAATAACTCTCTTGTTTTTTTGGAAAGGGTTGAGGGTTGGGAACTTCTTCTTCAGGTCCCTCTGTTGAAGAAAGACAAACTAGTAAATATTTGTATATTTAAACACAGCAGATTCAAAAAACAATTCCAGAATACCACATGTTTTCTTACATGGAATCTCTGGAAGTCCCCAAACGACCTGTAGATGATCAGTTCAGTGCCATCGGACCAGGCGACGCTGACCATGAAAGTCTGGAAAGAACACAGCACCGTGGAGTTAGAGACGTTTCTAAGCTGACATCAGTCGTTCCTCTGACTGGAGTCCAGGACGCTGTGAAAGAGCTCACCTTCAGTTTTGGCGCGGCCTTGTGAACGGCTCCGATGATGCGGGCGGTGATGATGAATCGATCCTCTCCGGCCATCGTCTCTGTGTCTGCGTGTTTGTCTGTCTTTGGTTTCTGCTGAGGATGAGGATGCTGTGAGGTTCTCCGACCCTGCCTGTTCTCTGACTGACTGTTGACGACTGGCCCCTGATTTATACTCCTGCTGGCTGGAAGGAGGAGGAGGAGGAGGGGTAGGAGGAGTCCAAAAATTACCTGAGGCCACGGAGTTTAGGAGTACGTAAACGTGTATTTCGAAGGTGTGGCAGCACCAGCCGCAGCGGCGGCAGCGGCGGCAGCAGCCATAACTACCAATAGAAAGATAACTTCCGGCAGGAAAACCTTTAAGAGAAATATTTGTTGTAATATGTTGCCAACTAGGCTAAAAATGTCAGGAAAAAAAAATGTCAGGAATACATAATCAGACTAGCTCACGTAATTAGTCTTATCAGGAAATTGCCCAGAATAAACAGAACTCTGACTTCTCTGAATTCCCTCTAAAACTGAGATGTAAGCCGCTGGGTGCCAGATGTGGGCCACGTTAGCACCTACACTGTGGTATGTTAGTCCAAAACCCACTGCCATAAAATGAAAAGTAGAAGGAATTAATCTATGAAACACTCTTAAAATCAATCTGTGATTTTTAAAATATGCCTCCACTGGAGGGCGCCAGAGCAGCCCGAGGAAGGCACAAAACAAGGAAATAGAAAACAGGTGGCGTTTATTGTAACTCATTATCCTTGATGAACTGATGGATTCGCTGTACAGTGAGGAAATTGAATGACTCAACTACTGCAGTACAACACAGGTATGAGAGGAGAAGTAACTACGAGAATATTAATCTAGAGCTTGGATTGTGGACCTTGTGAAGGACATTAAAACCAATATTTATTCTGGCCTGTGTAGCAGTTAGCTAATTTGTGTGTTCTGATTTTTATCATTTGACTTTGGAGTTAACCTGAACCTCCCAATCAATGCTTTTAATGTCTGAGAACTTTGATGTTTTCTCTCTCCAGACCTTCTCTATCACCTCCACCTTTAGTCCTTTAGAAACGTTTGACCCATGACCAGGACAAACACGTGAAAACCAGAAGCCCCTTCATGTGTGTCCTTAACATGCTGCTCCAGTAGGACACTCCCTAACAGGTGGTTTACCGTCCTACGTGACCAAATATTCAAAGTAAACAAAATGAAGGATGAAACACATGTTAGAAACAAAAGTCTTTACTATTTCACCTGGCCCACACACACAACTGTAAGTGAAACTCATTTTATTTCATAAATGTTTAATATTCTGACCAAATTTAGAAAAGTTGCTAGAATGTAAAAAGTCAAAAGTTTAGACTATGCTAACAGGGGGGGCTCCATATTTCCCCTGTTAGCTTCCTGCTAGCTCCCACATCCTCCACTCTCATGACTAAATCTTTTTATGCACGTGCAATAGCACTTTGGACACTTGTCATCTGGCAGCAATATTTCTTATCCCTAAATTGTGTGGAGAGGTGTGTGTGTGTGTGTGTAATATGATAATAATTTGACAGCAGGCAGGTGTTTCTTCAAAGTGTGGATTTCTTCAGAGGGCTGCAGTTGGAGGAGGGGGGGAGGGGTGCGGGGAGGGGAGTGTTGGGGGTTCTTCCTGTTTTCATCAGGTGGCTGTGGACCCACAGACCTCCTCTGAAGCCATGCCAGGATTTTAGACACTTTGGCACAAACACAGTCCACGTGTGGGTGGAGTAAAAGGTCAGGACAGTCCAGTCTGGAGCGTGACCTGAACAGGTGCCGGCACCTGGGTCTACCATGCTCCCCCCCGCCCCCCCCACCCTTGGGTCCAGGATGGACCATGACTCTGAGTTTTGTCTGTAAGGACACAGACGGAGTCTGTGGCTAATAGTAAACATTCAAATAACATGAATTAAACACATAATAATATAATAATAATAACATAAGTTTAAAAGATGTTTTAAACAGATTTTAAATCCAACAAGAAGTCCAGCATTTTGACTTTGATGTTTGGTCCATTTTGACGTCCTGTACTTTTAATTCATTTTTATTCATGTTTATGCTGTGTCCCTAAAGGTGGTTTTACATCTCTGGACTGTAAACTGTTGTTTTATTGCCAGCTGCTGCGTTGAGTGGTCTGCTGACCAGGACATCAAGTCCGCTCTCTGACATAATGAGTTTGTGAGGATCAGCTGAGAGATGATTGAATGACTTCCTGACAGCATTTGGCTCAGCGTTGAGACACGGAGAAAAAGAAATTCCAGACTTTCATCAGAGCGAGGTGTTTGGTCATTTGGTTATGTTTGTTCTGGCTTCAACAATCACGGCATTGTTGAGAGGATTCCTGGAAACTGATAGGCAAGGCGCCAGATGAGTTCTGCAGGAACACATTTTTATTTACATGCTGGTAAAACCACATAGAACTGGATTGTCCTAGAAAAGTTGATAAAAGACAGAGAAAGAGAGAATATCACACAGACGAGAAGAAGAGCTAATACCGTCCTAGTAACAACGATGCCACAGTTACATTAAGTTGACAAGGTACCAACACCATTGGCTGGAACGCAGGCTCAAACCTGTACAGAGCTTTTTATATAAAGCTAGCTGCTCTAAGTTTGAAGTATTTTCTTAATTTTTACCTCTCTAGTTTATCCGTGCACACTTCCCGACAGTCTTTAATGTATTTTATCTCAGAGTGATGACTCTATAAAACCTGTTTATAGAGGATAATAAAAACCTGATTAGGTTTTATGTTGTAACACGACAGATGGTCCTGTAACACTGTAGACCACTGCCTCTGTAACCCTACAGACCACTAGCCCTGTAACACTACAGACCACTGGTCCTGTAACACTGTAGACCACTGGCCCAGAGGCTGTGAGGCTGACTAAAATAAAAGTCAAGAAAAGAAAGAAAATCTCAGTCGGTAGAAGAACTGCTCTGAAAACTTCTGGAATCATCTGTGACTGATCAAATGATCAGCTGTTGAAGAGCATTTGGATCTGGACGTCTGGACACTGGTGGGTTTTATCCTCTGTTTGTATTCAAAGTGGGTCTTCATTACCAAACAAGGAAGTAAAAAAGGCATCCTCCCGTCTTTGTTTTAATCTGGAAGAGCGCGGCGTGTTAATAAGTGACTGGTTTGAATCAGTGTGAAACAATGCTCTGCCTGATCAGTAGGTGGAACTGAGATTATGGTAAGACAAAGGAGGAAAGAAAAAAGGAACAAAAAAACAAATGAGTAACCGTAAGAATTTCCCAGATTGCAGTCGGATGAAGGCGAGTTTATGGTCGGCATCACTGGCCCTGGCAAACAAGGACGACTCCTCCAGAAAACTGAGCAGTTGAAGGAGGCAGACAAATGTATGGGTAATAAAATCTTTTTACTGTCTGAATGAATAACACCTTTGAATAAACTTTTTTTTCCTTCAACGTTTGCATTATATTTAGTTATCCATAATGCCATTCATTCATGCTACTCATGCTTCTAGCTTTACCTTAGCTAATTTAGCTTTTTTAAGCTGATTTAAACCTATTTTGCTAACTTAGCTTAATTTTACAACTATTTTTCATACATATTTTACCTATTTCCTTTCAGTTTTTGAGAGAACTTCAACTTTGGACATCTAATAGACACTTTGGCAAATTATTTTACCTTATTTCTAACTTTTTTTAAACTTTAAAAAAAAAGTTTATTACCAATTCTTTGGTTCCTGTTTAGCCTTTTATTCCTAATTCTTTGAAAATCAACCCTTCTGTGATTTTTATATAAAACTACCTGCTCTAAGGTTGAAGTATTTTCTTCCCTCCCCGGTTTATGTCTGTAACTGAACTGAGTTTAGTTTAGGAGTAATTGTCATTGACATCTGTTGTTTTTACTAACCTTCAAATGTTCTTTGCTCCTTTTCTGTCTAAACTGCACTATTTAGACTGTCTAAATTGTGTATATTTTTTTGTGTATTTTGTGTTTAAGTTTTGTTCATCTTTCACTCTCCATAATTATTTATACTTTTCAGCTGGCTTTTATTAGGTCCAACATTGTGAATATCTCTCTCCTCTTTTTAGCTTTTTGCTATTTTTTAATTGATGCTTTAAACCCTGACACGTTAACATAAGAATTTGTAGTGCATTGATCTATTCTGATCTGAAAGGGTTGGCGAGCAGAGCAGAGTTGACAGTTTAATTGAATTACTGCTGTCGAGTACCTACGTCTAAAGTTACCTTTATGATCATGGCATCTGAGACAGACGTGATTATGATCAGGAATGTTTTCTTCCCAGGAACAAGGTTTCTCATCACACCGAGGAGGATGATCCTTTTCAGGAAAAAGGCCTGGTCGTTGAACCCACACACAGAGGTCAGAGGTCAGTGCAGACGTGACATCGGTGAACACTCCTAATCACACGTAGACAAAAGGTTTGTGGTCCATAAAAAAAAGCATTAACTCATTTAACGCCGCCTGCAGCAGCAGTTGGAACCAGTCCAGGGTTTTCCCACGTCTTGATAACATTTATGAGCGTTTATGAGAGTATATGAATTTACAGCCCAGGCTTCCTTACTGTACAAGGATTCATTCTGGACTGCAGCCCATATTTGGTCCACAGGGTAATACAGCTGGGTGAGTCCACACAAGGGTGGATACAGGACTGGATGTGACCCACAAATGATGTCTCAAAAGTGGGCTCTCTTCTGGCCCTGGAGATGTGAAAAAATAGGGAACTGACCTTTAACCCATCTGGGCGGCTTCTTGTACTTTGGGCCAGAAAAGCTTTCTATGATGTGGGCCATATTCTGGGTACAAGACGTGGTAATATTTTTTGAATGTGTTTTGAAAAAATATTATTACTCTCTGTTTACAATATAATACTGTATTTACAAAAACGTCTTTTACTAAAATATAAATATCACTTGATGCTAATAATATCTTGTGTAACGACTGCTCCTTCTTCGCACAGGGACAGCATTGTCCTTTAGTTTAATTTCGTTTCTTTTTGTGTGGTTTTGGTTTCATGTCACGTCGCACAGGAGTTGTTCCTGGATTAACTCGGACCAAATTAAACCTGATGCTTCTGTCAGGAAACATCTGTGAGTCAACACACACCATGGGCGTGTAAATAGTGGTCACACTGGTCCATTTACAGCAGGCCATGTAACAGTGGAATATCCTGAATGCAGGCCCTTGTTATAATGAAGCGGTAAGTCTTCGTACAGTGAAAATT
>NC_024314.1:13454206-13463719 GCF_000523025.1 Cynoglossus semilaevis
AATCAGTGAATAAATAAAAAAGTGTGTCACAGTAAATTAAGGTAAATTATTTTCAGCAATTACTGCCAGGCTGTGATTAACTTAAATAAAATACCTAATCAGTCTCTGAAATCCCAAAAATGTGAACTGAGCGTCTGACTGTCCAACCAGTCTCCTGAAGTATGAATGTCCAGTGTCAAAAGTTTGAAATTAGGACAACAAGGCACAGAGAAAAAAACTTAAATAACAATTATTAGAAAGAAATTGATGATGGTTGAAGTTTAATTGTAGATGATTATCTAGAACTTCAGGGAAATTGTTAAATTGTTAAAATGTATCAAAAATACCTAATGGCTTAAAAAACTACAACAACAAATGTGGTCTCTGTCCTGTCCTCCAGGCCTGTGATGATGTCTCTGTGGACTCTTCTCCATGCACGTCCACACCTCCAGACGTCAAGGTTTTTCGAAGGAGAAAATAACTTCCCTAAGGCCTGAGAGAGCTGACTTGGTTTTACAATGATCTACTTGGAGCCTCACCACTGCTAGCCTGCCAACCAGTCAACCAGTCATGTAACTACGTTTACAGTATCTCTGAAACATTTAAGAAATGTTTCCTCGTCTCATCAGATAGGAAATCACTCTGTTACTCTGCTTCATCTTCTGATTGTCTATTCACCTGTGACCTACTCTGTAGGATGTTACCAAACTAACCAGTACTGGAGTTTAACACATTGTACTGGTGTTACAGTATAGTCTCCAAAATAAAATAAAATTAGCTGTACTTCTATCTTCTAGCTGTCTTATAATTAGTTCCAGCCTTTTGCCATGCTATCTTCAAGTAGAAAATGTAGCTAATTTATCAAAAATTGTCTTTATTGTCTGCGTTGTGCTGCACATTTAGTTCATTACTAGCTCTATCTGTTGAAACTTTAAAATATCATTTGGAACTTATAGTGGACTTGATGTTATCTTTGTGCTAAATGTCAGCTAATTAAAGAAATATATACAGATATAGCTAGTAATGAACTAAATGTGCAGCATCTTTAGGGCGGTTGGTACCTTCCAGTGGACTCACCACCCGCAGGAAGGTTCAGGGGGGGCTGGTACGGTGCAGTGTGATTTGGGTGGTGGTCATGAAGACTGCTGCCTCTGCGACCTGGTAACAGATAAGTGGATGAAAATGTTAGTCTAAAGGAACTCAGCAGACGGCAGAGTTGGACCACGGAGCTGATCATTTATGAATATGAAAATGTAGAGAGTGCACCAACTCATACTGCCCACATGGTCCACAAAACTGGGCTTCTACCTATGTGTTTTTCACAATCCACTTTTTTTTTTTTTTTATCTTTTCACATCCTGCACGTACACAGAAGTTGAGGTTGAATCCGAGAAGTGTGTTGCTCATTAGACACAGGCACAGCTCATGAATGAACAGGTTCTACAGTAAAGACAGCAGGAAACTCCACTTGTTTCTATTGTTTATTGTAAGTCCTGTTCCAGGTCTTCACAGAAGTGTCACAGCAGACACAGGAGGCAAATTATTTTCAGAATAGCTCCATGCAGTCGTTCTGTAACTGCAATCCAACACTGGGCTGGATGTTTACAGATTGACCTGGACTGGAATTCAGGATTAACTACTTAGATTCTTTTATACAATTAGAGCGGCCCAGTCTGTGTTGGCCATGAATGGACCACGTGAACAACTAAAACAACATGTGGGCTACATTTGCTGTCCTACAAATAGCTCACATTCAGCTCGCAATTTTTGTCTAGTCCACAAAGTCCACCCCAGTGGCCCACATGTGCATCCTTTCTGGGAAGTATATGGACAGGTGTGCCTTCAGTGTGGTACCGATGGTGGGACTGATGTTAGGACGCATGGTTGTCATGTCATTAATATATTATTGGAGCTGACGTCGGATGTCAGGCATAATTATTAGTTAGTTGAGAGGGAGTTGGGGGGCAGGCAGCTTTATTGTGTTCTAACACCTAACAATCCCAAATCTGGATTCTTAAAATGATCTACCTAAATCTCCTCAGAAAAACGTCTACGTGACTTGGCATTAGTGAACGGTGTTGGCAGCTTTACACCCTCATCGCTCTTCTTCCTCGTTGCGTGTTGACTCACCACCTATTCTTAACAGAGGTTTGTGAAACTGTGCTATTTACAGTAGGTGATAAGTTCAGTTACTAAAGGCTTTAACTCATACCACACATAATCTCCTCCTTTGTTTTCTGTATCTCATTTTAATATCATGAATCAGACCAAAACTAGGTCAACACTCCTGGGGAAGAAACACAATGGGTTTCATTTTACTTTAGCTGATATAACTATAAAAATAGAATAACATTTACAGTCGAACCTCGAGATACAAGCAAACCTTGTTCACGTCACGTGTTTGTCGACTTCTGTGTCCTCTATTTTGAGCATTATTCTTCATAATAGTGATGAGTCCTAAGAGAGTGAGTGGTAAGGATGGTAGAGATGATCATAGAAATACAAGCATGAAATTGTCGATGAATATGAGCGTGGTGCCCACTAAAGAAAGAATACAAATTGAAAAAAGCAAAAAAATAATAATAAAAATGGAAAATTAAAAAAAATACGTAAGTTAATTCTAAGTTTATGTTTCATGGTGTACATGTAAGGTATGGTACGGAATCAAGTGTCTACATACCGGCCAACTCTCTTCTCCCCTCGAAGAACTCATAATTAAAACCACATTTTATTTTATATCACAGGAATCCTTATATACTATAATTTTTTTGTGTGTGTGTGTCAATATAGCAGTTAAAAACACATTTTTCCATTGTAATTAGAACTCGAGCACCTCGAGTTATCAGCTCGGTCCTGGAACGGATTATGCTCGTATCTCGAGGTTCCACTGTACTTTTACCCCCTCCCTCCTCTCCCCCCATTTTGTGACCCTATGTGGGTCAGACACACTTCATTCATTTCTGCTGGAAAAGGCCATTTGGGATGGTGAAACACCTTTCATCATCAAAAGTGGTAAAAAAGTAGTTTTTATTACTATTGTGGGCTAGTTAGAGTAAACGTGTGTGGGTTGTGTGAGATATCTGTTTAGAATATCTAGAAATTGGGCCAAATCTTAGCCACACTTAAAGCAAGTTAATGTACCATAAATGGGCCTGGTACCCCATATTTGGTATCCAGGTTGTGGGGCGATAAACTGTGTTGGTACAGATAACAGGGTTCAGAGTGAATCAAACATGTCCAACAAAATGTATTTGAATTGTGATGAAATACAAAAGCTCGTTTTGATTAGATTATTTTATGTAACCGACGTCCAGGATTAGTGTGGACATGACCTTAGCCTCCCTGTTTCCTGTTCAGGAGAAACTATGCTCTCTGCTGTTGGCCTCGGGCTAAACTTCTGCTGTTTTTGTCTTGTTATTTTCTGTCAGGACTACATGAAGAGTTCATTGGTAATAAAAAGTGATTGTCATTTCTTTACAGTTGTGTGTATCAGCGATCCAATACACATGACGCGGGCCCGTTTCTGTTCCAGCCAATAAAGTGCAGAGAAAAGTCAGCTGGGGAAGCAAACAGTACTCTGCCTCACCACAAGGGGTCGTACGTGAACTAACAGGTGTTCTCCAGCTGACGTCAACAGGCAATTTAAAGTCGGCGCTAAGCTAGAGCCGGTAGTAGGTGAAGAACAGCGTTTGTTATGCCCTGTCTGATCCGACTCACTGTGGATTGTATTTCAAGACGGAAACATTTCTCAAAACTGGACTTCCGGTCCAAACAGAAGGTGATAAGTGATGGAAGACCAACGCCGGAGCTAAAAGGTTAGCTTCAAACTACGGGACAGATTAGTCGTTCTTTTTGAATGGAGTGGTACAAACGAGAAGACTGGCTGTGTGGCTGTCCTGTAAGAAACCGCCATTACTGCTGTCCTTGTCTGTTATTCTCATCGTGTGACAACGTCTGGACTAACTCAGGATACTGTGACAGAGCCAGAGTTCTTTAAAAACTTTTGGAAATTCAAGGATCGATTTGACATTGGATGAGCAACGGAAACAATGCTAAGGTGAGGGAAACCCGAGAGATACAACGGTGGACTTCATCTATGAGTAAAGGTAAGGCTAAAAATGGTTTTTAAGTTTTTCCTTTTCATATTGATGGACAACCTTTGATTAAAGCAGCAGAATTTAAAACTGACATTTTTACTGAAGGTCAAAATTAAATTTGTGCTGCACTCATCTCTATACTTTTCTATTTGTTTACAGTAAATATGAATTTCTTAGACACAAGAAGGGGGCATTTGTATAAAATAAACGTTCTTTGTAGAACAAATATTTTTCTGTGTATGTGTTGGTGTCAGTGTCATTGAAAGAGGAATGTTGGTGGATATGAACCATTACCAGGTGACGCTGTTGGATCAATAGTGAAATAAGATGCTCTTTTCGTTTCTTACAATTGTAAATCTGACTCCGGAAGAGTTAGTGCCTCAGCAGCCATGAACCTCACCGCACGTCACTGGTCAAAAACCATGCGGTCCTCACTCAGCCATTCAGAAGAGATCACCTCACGTCACAGATCACATGGCTGTGGCATTTGACCAATCAGCAGAGATCTGGAGCGCATCTAATTTTCTCACTCCACTGAAGCTGGAAAAAGACGCTCAAAAGCCCAACTCGCCGTACATTTCTGTACAAAACTTCTAAACTAACTATGGTAAGTTGATGAAACTCGCACATTTTATAGTTGAATAGTTGTGCTTAGTGATGACGTGTGTGGTTTGTGAAGGACTTGTGGAAATTAGTGAAATTACGGCATGAGAAATGCAGGCACCATATTTGATCATACGCCCGGTTCACCTGAAGACGGGAGTGTCCATATTTGGACATATGCCCGATGCACCTAACAATGCATGCTTATTATTTTCTTGATAAAAAGGCAATACAACTCAGGCCATTGCGTTTTAATGTTGCTAAAGGTTTTTAGTATACTATACATTGATACAGGGATAATTTTAACCGATTTCTATAAATATTAAAGCTATAACTAGTGAATATTTGTGATAATGTGCGGCCAGCAGTACAAGCCCAGAGGCTAAGGAGATCTGGCAAGTTGGCACCCAGGCCAACCACCTAGCATAAAGTTGACCTGAACAACACAGCCCTTTCTGAAAACCAGCACTCTGCCCCAGACTACATTGATGTGCCTTTTGTTGTTTAAGTCAAATTACTTTTTGCAGTTATCCGATTACACATGTGATCCAACAGCTATGGCATGTTCAAATCACTCACATTTTGATAGCAATTTAACATTTATTAACACTAAACTAAATTTACTGGGGTTGTTAACATTATAATTCATACACTTAAAACAAAAACACAAGTTTTAGGTCCTTTATTATTGACTTGTCTCTAATTTGTTTAAAAATATTTTATATGAAATATAAAATATCATTTGGTTTGATTTTTTTTTTAAATATTTGTCACACAAAGATGAGTTTGCAACATTAATACTAATCACCAATACATTATACATATTTAATTTTATATTCAAAATTGAGTCTCTGGTGCAAGGCACATCAAAAAACACAAACAAATGATGTGCAGCAGTTAAAACGTCAGTATCTTAACATATTTGGGGGCAGTGGTGGCCTAGTGGTAAAGGATTCGGTTCGAAGGTTCGAATCCACCAACTGCCAGGTTACCACTGAGATGCACTGAGCATGGCATCGTCCTCAAGCACTGTTCCCCGGGCGCTGACCACGGCTGCCCACTGTTCACTTGGTGATGGGTTAAATGCAGAGGTTAAATTTCGTTGTGCATGGTGTGCTGTGCTGTGTCACAATGACAAATAAAGATAAGTTTAAGTTTAAAGTTTAGTATTTAAGTTAAGTCAATCTTGGTGTGCTCCTACTGCAAGGCTCAACTGTGCCCTCTAGTGGACAAACTTGCAGCATAGTAATGCCGGTTTTGTCTTCTGCTGGGTTTAAATCGACTATATTCTCTATGGGGTTTGGTGCAGGAAGTAAGAGGTTTCGGCTTGAATATGTACATTGGGTAATAAATGTACATGTTTGAGTTGAAATTATTTCTGGTGTAAATGTGAGATGTTGACCACACATGAAGAAACACAGGACCAGTTTTTTTTCTGTGTAATTTTCTTTTAAATCAATTTCTTTACAGTCACTCATTTGACCAAACCTGGGGTCTTATTCTCAAAACAAACACACGTGATCTGCTTAATACACAACTCTGATGTTTAAAAAGATGGCACCATCACAGGGAAATGGAGGGTGGGGGCCGGAGAGTCGTGAGCTTTTCACAAAAATACCTTTGTCATCAGTCAACATAGCATAGGTTCATTCCTCTCTCTGTTTTAACATATATTCTCTTATTTATAAGGATAGAATTAAACTTTTCTTTCTCTGTGAAAACTGAAGGTTTTATTATGGTGGAAGCGTGCCATGTCCATAGTGTTGCATAGTTGAGGAGTTGTGGAAGGGGTGGGGGTAATAATTTATAAAGTACACGCTGGAAGGGGAAAGCTCTGGGTGTATTGCATTAGAAAATACTTTTCTTTCTTTTTTTCTTTTTTTTGGCTCCACATCCTTAAAAACATGTCAAAGTTTCATTTTCACCCCTGAACTCGTGTGTGTGTGTGTGTAAAATCCTGACTTGCAAGCATTATTTTGTGCAAAAACATTACACAGTTCAGAATCCACAGCACTCTGGTGTAATAATGAGAACTTTCCAAACGTTTTACTTATAAAGACAGAAGAAAGCTTATTTCTGTGTCACTCAACAATCCAGACTTTCAAAATAAAAATAAATGATGTCACTCTGTGTCCATCATCATCATCATCATCATCATAATCATCATCCTGTTGGCAGGCAAAAAAGAGTCAGCTTAGCTTTAAAAAAAACAATACTGTTAGATGTGATCAAGGAAGCAGATTAAAACTCCAGGGGTAATCTGTAATCCAGAAAAACTCCACTCTGCAACGCAGACTCCTCATAGGAATCGTTGTCCAGTTAAAAGAAATGTGTCCCATTCCACGTGGGCTGGATGAAAGCTGGTTGCACAAATCATTAGGCTGATGGTTTAAAGTGTCATCCAGATGACTTTCTGAGCTTTTTTTTTTCTTTTTAACCAGATGGGAAAAACACATTGAGAAGTGGATTGGAGGTTGGACCCAGACCCAGACCTAGTCCCAGTCTCTGCTGCTGCTGCTGGTTTACAGGCTCCAGCCAGGGAGCAGAACTGACCTTTCTTCATCCATACATTCATGTGTCCAGTCCTCTTCACTCCTTTATCAGCTGTTGGTTTCAACATATCCTCCTCAGTTTTTCTCTCTCTTCATCCTCAGTAACCTCTGCAGAAACTCTGCCTCAAAGAAGTATTTGTCCAAAAAAGAGAAAAGAAAAAAGAGGAACAGAAATGGGAAAAAAAGAGAAATCCAGGAGGTCGACCGGGGTCACCGGAACTCGTAGATGGACGCACTGTGCTCAGGAACGTGGGTGAGGTTTAGAGACTGGTACCTGTAAAGAAACAACAAAAAGTGAGTTAGAGCATATAGGATTAAGAAAAAAAAACCCAATTATTTCTTAAAATTAAAATAATAATCTAATCATGAAGACACTTTCAGCTTTTAACCACCTCTGTGATTATTTGAAATTTGAACCAGCGAGCTCTTTCCCAGGCTTCACCACACCAGTGTCATGAGGTGGTCTTACCATTCGGAGCTCCTGTGGTAGTAGTAGCCCTCGATGGTGGCTGTAGATTTCTGGAAGCAGATGTAGTAGAATCCAGCAAACGACGCTCCGCTGATGTCTTTGATTGTGTGATCGGGGACCAGGAACTGCTCCTGCAGGGGGAGGGGCAGCAGAGTTGGGGTCAGTGGTACCCTACATCATGTGTGATGACCAAAGGAGATGGTTTATATGGGCAGCACCTTACCTTCCACCTCATAAAAATAAAGTCTGAGTTCTTCAGGTCTTCATAATCAAAATCGTCAGAATTGAATGTCTTTGCGTACTGGTAAAACGCCTCGAACTTGGCCTTCAATTACCAATTAATGTACAAAAAAAAAAAGAATATCAGAAACAAATAACCAACTCCAGATTTAACCCTATTTACAGAGGACAGCATCTTACCCAGTGCTTGCAATCCACATCTTCATCTGCATCCCACTTCCGGGTAAGGAAAGGCCGCTTCTGACTGATGATCTCTCCAGCGAAAAACGTGGTCAAAGTTGGATATTCCTAAAAGAATAGAGAGAGAAAAGGAGGGAGGGAGAGAGAGAGAGAGAAAGGACAGCTTTGAAACAAACAGGGATGATGTGTTTTTTTGCCTGTGGCAAAACCTGACACTCCAAAACTGTTATTGTCACACCCAGAGCTACAGCGCAACACCAAATGGTGTAATCATGGAAAGCTGTCATCCAAAAACAAAGCACAAAAACAAAGAGAAAACTCTGTATTTGAAATCTTGTTTTAACCAACAACATTCATTTAAGTTGTAGAGAGATAGCTAGAACTCTGATTAATCCCTCGGGAGTTCCCTTCAGGGAATTAAAGACTGTGGTGGATTGTGTTTACCCTGGGTTTAGACACAGTCCAAATAATACTGCAAAGGTTTCCAAACTGCCAGACTGAAGCAGTGCCTCAGAGAAGGACACAATGAGCAGCAGCCAGACACAGTGTGAATTATTAATGCTGTGGGTTTAATGCTGAGAAGGACATTCCCCACCTCAGTCAGTCCCTTAATCTTCAGGTAGCCACACAAGTATGAATCCTCCATGGTCACATGCTGAAAAAAACCCAACACAATAAATGCATGTGTTACTTAAAACATCTCTTATCTTAAGTCAGTGATGTCTTCACTGTCCTGGTAATAAATACTAAGCTTTAAATTAAATTTACATCACAACTTCAAGCTCCATTCAAAATATCAGGAATAACAACAAGTATTAAAATAACAGGCAGAGCAGAAGACGATCGGGTACAGGTAAAAAATGTTTTTAATTACATTTAAATTAAAGTGTTTAGTGCGTTTTTAGTTTCTAATGAGTACTTATTGCAACATTATTTGGATGCATTTAAAGCTAGTCCAGCAGCGTCAGATCGGGACGGGCCCATTGATTTCCCGGCTGTCAATCATCACAGCGCGGTTTTGACACAGCAGCACTTCTCCCTGACAGCGCAGCGCGATACGGAAAAATTAGAATAACTGTTCCTGAAACTTACCTGTAGCACGACTTCCACGTCATAGGAATTTCCTTTGCTCTTCTGGTGTCCTCTGAACCTGGAACCGCTGTACAGCAGCGACGTGACCACGCCGGGCTGCTGCGTGTTTATCGGGGGCGGTGGGACAAGCGAGGCCGAGGATGCGAGGGCCGCGGCGGAACACTCGCTCAGGCATCCAGCGGGGACTGGCATGGCGCTTCCCGCTTCGCTGGCGTCGCCGTTTTCGTTGGCCGTCTGGCCCACAGACGCTGTCGGCGTCTAGAACCGGGAAGAACCAGAAGAAAGGGGGTGAAGCCCACCG
>NC_024314.1:13465114-13490095 GCF_000523025.1 Cynoglossus semilaevis
TCCAAGCTCCAGAAAGTAAGTAGAGTCCGATGCGCCGACGTTAGCGAGCAGTACTGTGCGCTTTCATTGGTCAATGAAGTCTGGCATTAAAAGGTTCTAAAAAGAGATTGGTTACATACGCGGAAGGCTTTATGGGAGCGTGTCATTGTAGTTTATTACAAATTCTGTAACCGAGCATTGAACCGGTTTACATACTACAACTCCCAACTACCATTGGCCTTCACAACGCGATCTGTCAAGCACTAGGCTACGGAAGGTCAGACGCGTGGTTAAAAGCATTAGTTGTTGTTTTGAGGCCAAAAGAGAAATCTGTAAACGGATATTAACATCTCTTTGCTATTATATTGAATTTTTCTAAACAAAATCACGGAAGGTCAGACGCGTGGTTAAAAGCAATTTTTCTAAACAAAATCGTGCATTCAGTGAATTAACGAAGTACAGTAGCTAAATAGAGGCAGCATAGCTTCCTGTCCACTAGCTTTTATTTAGAAAAAAAAGCGAAAATTTCTACCGCAATGCTCAAGAGCCTCTTTAGACTTCAGAGTCATTGTCTCAGTAGGATAAACCCTACAGCTCAGAAGTCATGGTTTCATCTAAAATACTCCACAGCAGCGGCAGCAGGTAAGAGATTTATGCATATGCTTGCACGTGGGATCACAATGTTTGTATACCTGCCCACTTAAAGAAAACTGCGTTATTTAGTTTATTCTATTTATATATGTTTTATGTTATCCTGTATATTAAAACATGAAATTCCATTTTTATTTGTGTTTTAAATTGATTGTTCTAGCTCTAATGCTGCTAATTTGAAAAGTTGCAAAACAGCTTGTCATTGTTTACGCTGACTTGATGTTTTTTTTTTCTGTTACCAGAGAGAAAAAGGTTTTATCAAGATGTCAGCATCACTCAAGGGGAAGGTAGGTGCCAAGAATCATCTGTAACAGATGAACTGCTGCTTACAGTGGTGGGCAAAAGCCAAATCACATCCATAATGTTGCATTATGGACACACCTCTTTCAAGATTTGTGTATCTTCAACTTCTTCCTCTTTTTCATACACGTCTATCAAGATTTGTGTATCTTTAACTTCTTCCTCCTTTTCATCAATACTGTTTGTCTTTTCCGGTGAGTCAAAATTGTTAGACTCCATAATCTTAATGTTCTCCCCCTATTGCTGTCTGTATTTAAGTGGTGTCTGCTAGTTGGCTGTTGGCTGCAATAATGTAAAACTGGTTCTTTCTTCACCAGTTTGAATGTCTATCAAAGGACTAAAGCCAATCAGCAAGTTTGAATCTTCTTGTTTCTGACAGAATGGTTCTTGGCATAATTTACAACCATTTGTACTTCATGCCTGTCTTGTATAGGTGGTTTATATGAGATCAATCTAGACAGACGGAAACTGAAAACCCCTGGAGGGAAACTCTTCACTGTTCCAAATGAAGCCCTGGCTATAGCTGTGGCAACTGAGTGGGGAGCTCAAAGAGAGACACTCAAGTTCTACACCATGCACCTGGTACAAAGATCTTTGCATGAGTTATTTTTCTGAAGAGAATGTGCAGGACAGAGGCAACTAATTTGATGGAAAAATGCTGTTTGTCCATATTTTACTGTATATCTACAGTTGAATCTGCAAGTGTTTCAATAGACTTAGTTATATGTAAACTCGAACATTGATCTAATAATAGATTATTTATACAATTTGTCTGCAGACAACACTGTGCAACACAGTTTTGGACAATCCAACCCAGAGGAACGAAGAGCAGATGATCAATGCTGCACTGAAGTTCCTGGAGACTGACACTGTCTGGTAAAAGCTGCTGGGATGTGTAGAAATTTCCTGAAGCACTTGTACATAATTTCAGTTACAGATACTTGTATTTGTGGTCATAGTGTGTTTGTTTTCTGTGCAGTTACAGAGTAGATGAACCACAAGCATTGGTTGAGCTACAGATGAATGAGTGGGATCCAGTGCTGAGCTGGATTGAAAACAGGTGTTTTAAACTTTTCGTTGACAACTGAGCATTACTGTTGCAATACCATACGTACCTTTTATAACAGCACCCACATTAAAGTCAAAACCTTCACTTTTAAGCTAAGACCAGGATATGAAAAAGGTAATTTGTTGCTAATAAGAATATTTGGACTGTCACTTGGCCAAAGACAGTGTATAAGGAAAAAATAAATATATAAACCTCAAAAGCCACTAGAGGGAGCCCTGGTACTACCAGCAGTGTACCATAGTTTGGGCATCACTGTTTTAAAGTGAGGACAAGATATCATGCCTTTTGTTAACTGTATGAAATTCTCACTATTCTTTGGTAGATACAATGTTGTTATTGGCTCATCATCCAGTATTTTGGGTCCAGAGATCCCCCAAGCAACCAAAGACACATTCAGACAACACCTAAAGTCATACAACTTCTGGTCCCTCACAGGTAAGATATTTTAGGACCAGCATTGATACTTCTTAAAACCAGACCTTACATTTTTAATGTTGTGTTTTAAAGACAGCTGCTCCAAATGTTGTTGTGTTTTGTCTTTCTGTGCAGGACTGGAATATGTGATCGTTTTAAAGACAGCTGCTCCAAATGTTGTGTTTTGTCTTCCTGTGCAGGACTGGAATATGTGATCACACAGCTGAAGTCTGTCGTTCTGTCCATGGCCATGATTGACAGACACCTAAGTGTGGAACAGGCTGTGTTTCTCTCCAGACTGGAGGAAGAATATCAGGTCAGGAAGAAGGGGTTTTCACACCTACTTTTGAGTACTTATTGTTTTGTATTGCTACTGCATTTTGCAATTTTACAGCGTCACTATGCCCTAGATCTGTTATTGCTGATCTGACAATTAGAAATGGGGCTGGACTAAGATAAGGTTTTTAGTCAAATGGTAACGATAAGAGTGGAGAAAATGTACATGAGGATGGTGCAGGATGTGTATAAAGAGAGGAAGGAAAAAAAATGGTAAGGTGGGCATTCAGATTGTGACAAGACTCGACGGAACACTTTCTTTTATCCTTCACAGATTCAGAGCTGGGGAAACGTAGAGTGGGCCCACGACTATGACATGTATGAGCTAAGGGCACGGACAGCAGCCGGAGCTCTGTTTGTTCAACTGTCATCCGAGATCTCAACGGTCAAAAAAAAACTTCTGCAGGACTAAACCTACCAGAATATCCATCCTCAAACTGAAAAGACATTGATTGCAGATGATTTTAGTCATCCGGTTTGCTCTCATTAACAGCAAGCCAGCTGCCAGGAGTGACTACCCTTACAGTTAGTTTCTTCTCTGTCATCTGTGATCATTTGGCCGCTGGTAATGACTGTTTCTGGTTAATGGTAGAATCTTTATTCCATTTCCAATTTTGTGCGTATCGAGATTTCCCGAATAATAACTACCACCATTCATTGCTGACTGTTGTGTGAATGTGACTCATTTTAAATAAAATGTCACGATTGTCATAAAAAATGGGTGTAAGTCATAAATTAACTGAATTAAAGTGCAGTATGCCAAATCTTCAACAGGATATATACGAGTTAACTTTTGTTCGTTTCAGAGTAAATAGGGATAGAAAGTTAGCTGAAATTATTGTCACATACAATCCAAGCCAGGCCAGACATTTTCACAGTTCTGTCTGCCTACATTATCTCACATTAGCAGCCTTGGTCACAGTCATAAAACAGTCATTTCTGGTTCGAGGACGTCACCGTTGGTTCCTATTTATTTACAATCGCCCCAAGCGTGATGGCTGTCGTGGCTGTCCAATAGTGTTAGAGGTCGGGACTTGTGGACCAATGATGTTGTACCGAGGGCGGGCTTTATTTGACGTTTCCTCGTGTATGCTCCACCTCATCATCCTCCTCATTCCATGGACTGACTTGTTTGTTGTCGAGCAAGATGGAGTTCCTTCTAGGAAATCCTTACACTACTCCAGTGGGACACTGCATTGGTACGTAATCATAAATGTCGGGCAATTTTTAATTGTTTAATTGGAGTACTTTATCCGGAAATGCTGTTTTTTTTCAATCAATGGTCGTTTTGCAGTTGTGTTAGCATTAGCATGCTAACGTCTCTGAATGAGTTGACAACAGCTGGAAAGAAGCCGCTAGCTTCAAAAGCTAACTCGTATCTGACATTTTTGACCTATATTCAACTCCGTCATTTATTTATGTAGCTGCCAATTGCTTTGACAGAAACTGTTACTGCACTGTCTTAAAGGTTTTCTAATGATTAAGTGCGCTAAGAGCTAACCAGCCAACAGTCGTCGTCGCTCAGCTGGACTGTCACACCTGCTTTTATAGCTAATTCTCACAGCATCTTTGTGTGACATTTCTGTCTCTGTAGAAAGAGCCACAGATGGCTCCCTGCAAAGTGAAGACTGGACCCTCAACATGGAGATATGTGACATCATCAATGAAACCGAGGATGGGTGAGTTTGCAGAAAATTAAGAGATAAATCAGACTCTGCACCATTGTCCAATCGTTTGTGGTGGTTAAATTAGTTTAACGTGGGACATGGATGAATATCCAATGAGATTTTAACAGGCTACAATAGGTAAGCTGTCTTCTTCATGTATTTTTTTTTTTTTTTTTACTCTTAATCTTTCTGGTTGGAAGCGTTTACCAGTGGGAAAACTCACACAGTGGTAGTAATGTAGTGAGGGGTCAGAGGAGGGTCAGCACAGGCAGATAGACATAGTTTGAAGTGATATATTTCTTAGTAATACCTTTTTCTATCTGTCCTTCGCATGAAGTTAAAAAAAAGTGTCACCTTCCGTCCCTGGTACTGTTATGTGATAGCTTACTTTACAGTTAAACCATGTTGGAAATGTTATGCAGTAACACTATGTTAACATTGTCTTCTATTTCTGTGTTCTATTTTCATAATGCATTTCTGCAGCACATTATAACACTGTTGTTTGAGCCAGGCTCTGAATAAAGGTGGATCAAGGCAGTAGCACTTAGCTTAGCCTAGCTTTGCTTATCTCCCTGCTCCATCAACCTTGTTGAAGTTGGTGTGTGAAGTCCAGGTTTTGTTTGATTAGAAGGTTGTAAACAGGGATTTGTTGCTAAGTGCGATGCAAGTCGTCTGACTGGGACTTGTCCCAGAGGTATGAGAGGACTGTCACGCCCATTACAGCTATGCTGATGTTGGGGCACAGAAGAATAAATCAACAAAAGTTAATTATTCTCACCCTGTACCTGCCCCAGCCATGGCTTTTACCCAGAGAATGTGAGAACAACACAATCATTGGCATATGGTGAGATGTGGTAATCAGCCTGGTAATCAGCAGGCCTCTTAAAGTAACATGCAGAAATGGTCTTTAATTTGATCAGCTAAAACAGTTTTTTAAAGGTAGTTTAAAAGAAACATATTATAACTCTGCATTGTGGTCTATCTTTAGCTAACTCATCATTAAAAAAAGATGATCTTTTTATTTTCTTAGTTGGTTCTGCCTTGGCTCTGTAAAGTGGGTCATCCTTTACCTAGAAGATCGTTGGGTCACTGTCTCCAGGTCTTCGTCCATGACTAGAATGCACACCTCTGTGGCATTTGCACCTGCTTCTCTCTATAATTCTTTGGCCACAATTTGCAGATTTTATGAAGGACATTTAAAGCAATGGGAAATCCTGGTGCAGCGATGATGCTGTCAAAAAGTCAGGTTCAATGTCTACATCTGTGTGTGCAGACCAAAAGATGCCATCAGAGCAGTGAAGAAGAGACTGAATGGCAACAGGAACTACAGAGAAGTGATGTTTGCTCTAACGGTGAGTTCTTGTTCCACAGGAAAAAGGAGGTGTTTCTTCTTTTTCCAAGGTAAAATATTAAAACATTTTTTGCATTGTTGAATTCTCTCATTGCTACAAACATACAAATAAGTCACGGGTGGGCGACCACCGACTTGGTGATCCAGAACTTTCTCTCTGCTCAGTTTGGTTTGCAAAACTCACGGGTTTAAGGTTTAAAGTTTTACATCGCATGTCCTAAAGATTCCTCCTCATCTTCCCGAAGGTCCTGGAAACCTGTGTTAAGAACTGTGGACATCGATTCCACGCCTTAGTCACAAGCAGGGACTTTGTGGACGGTGTCCTCGTCAAAATCATCTCTCCGAAAAACAACCCACCAACAATCGTTCAAGACAAAGTACTTGCATTGATTCAGGTAGGATAAAGTTCAAATTAAAACTTGCATTAGCAACAAATCAGAAAGAAAGGTTAAATGTATCCAACAAAATACCATTCTCGCATATATTAATATCATAAAAGTAGGAAACAAAGCTCAAAGTTAAATTCTTCCAAAAAGCCTCCAGGATAGATTTAGGATCTGAAGGTTTAATCAGAATTGGTAAATAAAATTAACTAATTCATATACATAAACAGACATGTTTGTCTCAAATCCTGACTTATTCTAACTCTATCCAAGAGAGTGGATAAAGACTGCAGGATGCTGGGAGAGTTTGAACATTCTACTTGAAAAGACCTTGAATTTGACTTTGTTGTTAAAAACATTTCTTCTTCTTTTTCTTTCGGCTTTGTCCCTTTTTCTGGGGTTGCCACAGCAAATCATTGATTTCCATCTTTGCATTGTTAAAAACATTTGTTTTTGCATTTTTCTTCTCTATGCCTTGTTTTCATGTTTGTTTTTTTCACTGTTGGACATGGGGAGTGGACCTTGGCAGGAGTTTTTGATTTTATTGTTCAGTGTATTCAGGTTGTTTATTATTAAAAGTGCAGATGGAGGGCTTTCATCCTCTGGTACAGTGTTTCCAGTGACATCAGCTCCAGTTTCTTGCTGGTACAGCTCATGTTACATCCAAGGCTCATGTGGCTGCTCTTCTTCCCCTGAGGGGAAACATATCACCACAGTCAAGGCATGGCATCACATCAGAGAGAAGGGTTTTAGAATCCCAAGTGTTTTTGTTCTTGGAGTCGAGCAGCAGTATCATTTGTTTTACTGCTCACCTTGGAGACAAATTTAAATTATCATTGTCAAGGTCTTTTATATATTTTGACACGTTTGCATTATTTCCATTGTCTGCGCTTGCTCACTCTTATTTAATCTGTTTCTTTCCTTTGTTTTCTCCAGGCCTGGGCTGATGCGTTCAGGAGCAGTCCAGATCTCACAGGAGTGGTTCAGATCTATGAGGAAATGAAGAGAAAAGGTATCGAGTTCCCCATGTCAGACCTAGAGACCCTGTCACCTATACACACGCCGCAGAGGGTGAGGAGAACGCTGTGTCTACTGCAGCAGCTCAGAAGATGACACCCAAAGTCTGTAATAACCTGTCAGGTGTCTTGTCTGTTTCCTCCAGTCTGCATCTGCTCCCGAGGGTGACTCTACCTTACAGAAGTTCAGTACGAGCCCTCAGCCCCCACCCCAGTCTGTCCCACCAGCCTATCCTGACGCCCAGGTGCCCAACATTAATGCCTCTGGATCCATTAACCCCACAGCTGAACAGGTATAAGAACCACTCCACAAATGAGACAGTCTGACTGTCCGTCAGATCTTAACACTTTATAACATCATAATCTCAACACCAGTTTTTTTGACTCACAGCTGATAGCATTTATCTCTCTGTGATCTAGATCTGCCGTCTGCGCAGCGAGTTGGACGTTGTCCGTGGTAACACCAAGGTGATGTCGGAGATGTTGACGGAGATGGTGCCAGGTCAGGAGGACGCATCAGACTATGAGTTGTTACAGGCAAGTATTTCTCTGTTGTCCCATGTTGAAGTAGAGGTATGAGGAATGGGTCCACACCAAAGAGGGTGGTAAAGAAAAAGTTCATGCACCACTGCTAAGACGTAGCACTGACTGCTAGAGGTTAGCTTTAAAGTATACAAAGTTAACAAAGAGATGGTTTTAAGTTAGCAGAATAAAAGTGTTTCGAGGGGGGGAGGTCCATTAAATTTCTATAAATGTTTGTCTCTGTGTTTGTGTCGGTCCAAATGTCAGGAGCTGAACAGGACGTGCAGAGCGATGCAGCAGAGAATAGTGGAGCTCATTTCCTGTGTTTCCAACGAGTCTGTGACCGAGGAGCTGCTGCACGTCAACGACGACCTCAACAACATTTTCTTGCGCTACGAAAGGTGACAAACACAAGGATACAAACTCTGGATCTGGATCATCAAAAGGAGAACATGTAGTGACGGTGTCGTTGACTCTCCTCAGGTACGAGAGGTTCAGGTCTGGAAGATCTTCATCTCAGACTGTCAACAACGGGGTGAGTCTGAAACGCTCACATGCACGCTCTGTCTTTTTTTCTCTCTCTCTCTCTCTTTATCACTTCATGCTGGTCTGTCTGTTAAACTCCACTCCTGTGTGACTTTCAGCTCTGGTTATCTCTCAGTTACCTGTCAATAATTTACTTTATTCTATACAAAGACTAAATAAATCACCTGTAGAGTTAGCTGCATTTTTTAAAAAAAATGTAAAACATTAACTTGGTTGAGAGTATATATTATAAATATTGTTTTTTAAATTGTGACCCAATAATTGACTAAAGAAGTAACAATATAATTATTTTGTGTTTCACGTTCTGACCAGCAGAGGGAAACATTGCCTGTGACAATTTATTGCAAGGCCTCGTCAAAAAGTACTTTGCTAGTATTTAAATATTTATATGAATGATTGTGATCCGTCTCTTCCTTTTTCTTTTCTGTTTCTCTGTACATAAGGCAAGTATGAACATATACTACAGTTTAAATATGGCTAAATACTTCACTCGTTACTCGTGTCTCCTCACCTGTACAGTGTGATGTTATTGTCAATTATGTGAAAGATATAGAGATGTTGTGACATGACACCTAGTTTTATTTTTTATGTAATAGTGAAATTAAGATCAGGTACCACCCCACTGTGCCCCCTGTCTTCCCTCCATAACCATCATTCCTTAATGGTAGAATAGATAATTGTTCAAACTACATTTTTGGAAGGCCCTTAAAAATACTTGAATTCCCATCTGCCCTCAGTTCCAGATATTTTCATGCTGTCCCAAAGCTGAACTGTTTCTCTAGGTTTTTATATTTAGCCTCATGTCATCTTTTAGTCCTGTTTATTTAGAGAAGCAGCCTTCTCTAATCTAATCTTTAGTCTAAACTCAAACTTTCGGTGCTTCTCTGTTCTGCTGCACCAGGTCCTGAGTGAGGCTACAGATGACAACCTGATCGACCTGGGCCCGGGGTCTCCAGCAGTGGTCAGCAACGTGTCCAACACAGGCCCCACCAGTCTGATGGCAGGACCACCGCCATCTCCTGCCAGTCTGGCCTCCCGCCTGGCTGGTCTCGGTAAAAATAGTTGATTCTACAGTATGTTTTAAACAGAGCTTTCACACCAGGGTAGTTCTGGGATTTGGTTTGATTGAGAGGAAAACTATGGTTTGGTTCACTATCACACCTTCAGCAAAAAAACTAACCTTTAGACCTTACAAACGTAGTATGTTCAATGTTCTTACAAACATTTCTCATCTTTTCCAGACGTGGGTTCAGACAGTGTGAGCAGCACGTTGAGTTCTCTGAACACCTGTAAGCCTGCGGCGCCTCCACAGGACGACTTTGATGTCTTCGCCCAGACCAGGACCGGAGTCGTGTCTGAACCACTTAAGACGTAAGAACAGACCTGGAGACCTATGGTCTTTAGTACCAGGAAGCAAAGAAACCTACGCCCTCCTGTGGACAGACTGGGGATGTGTTCTCACTGCTCTTCTCCTTCATTTAATTGTATTATTATTTTTTTAACCTTTGCCCTGATTTTGGCATAAAACCTCATCTGTTGTGTCTCAGTTCCACTGCAGGAGAAAGCAAAGCCAACAGTAGCGCCCCCCCCACCCTGGACGTGCAACAGCCCACAGCAGGAGGGGTGAGTGTCGGTGACAGGTCTCTCATTTTGACCGAAAAAAAAAAATTTAATTAATATGGTCATATATATATATAATTAAATAATATGAAGTCAATTATGCAGATGTTTTCATGTGAAACAAGGAAATTCGTCCTCCACCACAAGGCCACCTCCTCCTCATTCTCCTCTTCCTCCAACCCATTGGTTGGGTTGAAGGTGTTGAATTAGTTGAATAAACTAATTTCCTTTTGTTTTGACAGACACAATGCTCTTTGTCTTTAGTGCTGTGACCAGTGAAGAAAGAGTAACAGAATGCTTAATCACTTAGCAGATTTTCATTATTTATTGACTACAGTTCCTCACATGTTTAACCTAAAAAGGCAGATAGTGTTGATTATCTTTCCTGTGATACTTCACTCACTGACTTTAGACTGTATAATATAATGTAATGTGATATAGACTGTCAGTGATAAACTTCCCTCCATGAATGTCCCAACTTGATTCACATCAACATCATGCTCTTTTTTGATTTTCTTTTTCTTTTCCTTGTTGCCTCAGTTTTTGCTTAAGTGAGTTCATCTAAGTCACATTTTCTGTTTTGTTTGGGGATTTGTTTTTGTTTTTTTTTCCTGTTGTGCCGCGGCCCTGTAGATTGCCGGCGGTCAGTCCTCTGTCATGGATGACATAGAGGAGTGGCTGAGTACTGATGTGGTGAGAACATCATCATTCTTTGGTTTTTGTTTCTGCCTGCACTTTTCTTTACCCCTCTTCAGTTGCACCCATGTAGTTCCTCTGACACAGTAACACACAAATGCATTTCCTCACCCTCTGATCAAAGTCAGTCTGACTTCTACTCCATGTTAAAATGACTAACCAATCACCTGGTCAGGACAGGAACCTGTGAAGTGAGCCTAAGGTTAAGCAGCACTTTTGTGTCATTTTCTGCTCTCTGCTTAAGAAGCAGGAGCGCCAAATAATCAACATCCTGTTTCTCAACCCACGAGGCGCCACTCACTTTATCAGAGAAGAATGTCTGATGTTATAAGAGTCCATAAGTTTAACTCCTCATAGGATTGAAATGCTGAAGTCAGCTTCACTTCTGTAATGTTGGTGATGCCCAGCGTTTTCCTTCATCAATGTGGCAAGACCTGCTGCTCACTTCACTGGTTCTTCCTGATGGTTTGGAGATAATTGGGACAGTGTGGGGGTGGTTTGTATTATTTGACTGCTCAATATTATGATGTGACAATTCTGAGCCAGTTGTTTCTTGATTTGTGTCTGAACTCTGACTGGTGAAAAAGAAACTGGGTTGCTGTTGAATGAGGTTTGAATATGACATTTTGGAGATTTTTCTGGGTTCATGGTTGTGGGCTCTAAAAATGATCAGGCCCCAGACATCACATGTCTTCTTTCCCGTCTATAGAAAGGAGATGAAGGAGAGGAAGGTGTGACAAGTGAAGGTAGGACGGAGCTCAGGCTGGGGTTCAGTTTTACAGCTCCACACTCTCACAGTCTCTTATTTGATCATCCGTTTGCTTCCAGAGTTCGACAAGTTCCTGGAGGAGAGAGCCAAAGCTGCAGAGATGGTCCCCACTCTACCGTCGCCCCCCACTGGTGAACCAGGTGCAGCGCAGGGAACTCCCAGCCGTCAAAAGGCAGACAGGCCGGGGGACAATCTGTTTGCCATGTAGACTGTTTGTTTCTTCTCCACCTCGTCATCATCATCATCATCATCACCACCACCATCACCAGTCTGAGTCAGACTGAGCCGAGGTGTAAACTCATCTTTCTTCAGTTTATTTTACACTACGTCATTCTACACTGTCATTCACACTACCCTTTATTTGAGTGAAAGCCTGTGAGACGACAAACAGAAGAAAAAGACAGAAAAGCAAATACAATTCTGAGATTAGTTCAAGTGTGATTACGATTGATGGTTAAAGTTATGAGATGAAAAATATATAGTTTATCAGATAAACTGATGTGTTAATAACATAATTATGTAAAATCAGGTTACTGTTAGATTTAATAATTGAAAATGAAGAGGTAACTGTCACAGCATTGCTAAAAAGTAGAAATTATAAAATAGATCAAATTCACAATGTCTAATTTAGGATGTGGCATGAACTAGAATTATCAAATGTTAAAAAGTCAAAGTTTAGTTTTTATCTTCTAGTTTCTAGCACATAATTACAAATAATCCTGAGATTTTTTATTCTTTTCGTACTGAACCTGGATGGGTTTTTTTCTAGTATTAAAAATAGAATTAAAGAAACAAATATATGGTTGGTAAGAGAACAAAACAAATGTAGCCTGATTGAGTCGCTGCTCCTCATTCTCAGATAAGAGTTGGTGCTGACGCAAAGGTTTAATCTGGATTCTTTGAGGGTTTGTTTGAAGAACAAACTGAATTGCTGTGTGAACCTGCGCTGTTCTAAGTCAGAGTTCTAACTGTACAGTGTGTAAATGACCAGAGTGTAGACTTTATGAGTTGGTCTGTATATTTAAGCTCCCGTCTGTATAAAAAAGAGATTTTGATTTAATGTAGATTTTTGCATTTGCAGCTGCTTTGAAAATGTACCTCAGAGAGTACTGCGTATAAAACGAAACAAATAACTCTAAATGAATTAACTGAGAAACTAGATGAAGGGAATTCAGTTTTTATTTGTGGTTATGTGCGGTTTGTTTGGTAAGAATCTTTGTTACCAAACCTAATCTGACCACAAATGTTGTAGATTTAACTTTTATCAGATTAAAAAAACATCAGATTTACAAAAAAGATGTTGGCTGACATTGTAGGTTCTGCTGTGTGGCTCAGATGAATGGAGCCTAGTCAATGCTGTAGACGTTTATTTACAGTTGTGTTTTTCTGCAGATGAATGTGTTTGAAAAAAGCAGAAAAGTTTATTTTAAAGCAGAAACAGAAGGTTGTCTTCTCTTAAAAGGGACAGAAGAAGACATAGAAGAAGAAGAAATCATGGATTTAAATGAGAGTAATCTGTAGGGATTATCGCGGCACTACAAACAGTTTGAACATTACTGCGGTGCATTTTTCTTTATCTTCTCTTCTTTTTTTTACTTTCTAAGCACCGACACCGCAAAAGGTCTGACCTTTCAACGCGACATTTGTTGTTTAGAAATGAGCTGGCAGCAGACAACGCTCTGCAAATGAGACATTTTTATTCCACAACAACAACAAGTGCAACACATTACACAATCATTTGATATGATTTCAAGGGGGAAAATGTTCTAGGTAAAGTATTTAGAGCCCTGAGTAAAGATTATAAGAAAGTAATTGAGAAAAGTTCTTACCTTCAGTACCAGTGCATGTACTGATGGAACTGCTGCTGAGTTGAACAGAACAAGCAAACCCTCAGTCTCTGTTGTCTGAATAATCTCCATCTTTACATCACTTTAACCATTTTATGTCCGTTATGACCAAACCTCATTGGAAGAAAATCCTTTTTTTTGTCCTCAGACCAGATTGTTGTTTGGTTTTTGTTGATGTTCTGTACATTTCTGCTGACTGTCCTGCTGCTGAATCTGTCCATGAATCTGTTGAATGATCGTCAGCTGTTTGTAGCTACAACACAATCAAAGCATCAGAAGTTAATGGCGACTTTTCGCTGTTAGACTCACACACGGGTGAATGTGTGGCTAACTCTCCGCAGAGAGATACGGGAAAGGAAAATATTCCTGTGTGTGTTTTGTTTCGCTGTTTGTATTTCTCTCTCTCTCTGTGTTTGTGTTTTCAGCTCTGATGTTTTTTTTTTCTCTGTCGAGACTCTGTCCTCACACAGCCCTGGTTTGATTCCCTACTGTTTGTAGCTGCATCTACAGTCAGCTCTGTGTTTGCTACAGAAGAAGAAGAAGAAACTTCAGCGTTTCTCTGTTGTTTTTTGATTTTATTTTAGTCTACAACGTGCAAAAAGTCAACTCTGCTGTCGCTGCATCATTATTTTCCTCTTTGTGTTGTTTCTTTTTTGACTCCTGCATGAACTTTAATTAAACATAAGCAAGTGTGAAAATGCCACTCCTCCTTATTACACCACCTATACAGTGGTTACGTCAGCTATTATTTTCAAATGATTTATTAGATTTAAACATAACATTATTTTTAACATAATAATTCATTTTTATTTACATTAGACATTCAGAAATAATATTTTATCCCTAATATGTTCTCTCTTTATTGTAATTGTGAAGTGTGCCACACGGTGGATCGTCGTTATGTTGACTTTAGTTTCCAGCCTCATCAGCTCAGGACCAATCAGCTCACAGGATTAATTCAAGGACCTGTCGCATACACACATCACCTGTAGCACATCTGCAACCAATCGCATTGATACACACACACACATACACACAAATGACAGCAAGCATTAGGATTGATCCCAAGGGTCAATTGTTACTGTTACAAAAGAAATAGAAAATAAAAAATGTATTAGACAAATGGAGACATTTTTTGTCATATATAAAATTTAACACTTTAAAAGAAATGGCATTTAATGAATATGTATATAGATATAATTTAATAAAGTTAGTTGCAGATGTTATGTCAAATAATCTGAATTTGAAGAACACTATCCACCACGACACAATCAAAGCATCAGAAGTTAATGGCGACTTTTCGCTGTTAGACTCACACACGGGTGAATGTGTGGCTAACTCTCCGCAGAGAGATACGGGAAAGGAAAATATTCCTGTGTGTGTTTTGTTTCGCTGTTTGTATTTCTCTCTCTCTCTGTGTTTGTGTTTTCAGCTCTGATGTTTTTTTTTTCTCTGTCGAGACTCTGTCCTCACACAGCCCTGGTTTGATTCCCTACTGTTTGTAGCTGCATCTACAGTCAGCTCTGTGTTTGCTACAGAAGAAGAAGAAGAAACTTCAGCGTTTCTCTGTTGTTTTTTGATTTTATTTTAGTCTACAACGTGCAAAAAGTCAACTCTGCTGTCGCTGCATCATTATTTTCCTCTTTGTGTTGTTTCTTTTTTGACTCCTGCATGAACTTTAATTAAACATAAGCAAGTGTGAAAATGCCACTCCTCCTTATTACACCACCTATACAGTGGTTACGTCAGCTATTATTTTCAAATGATTTATTAGATTTAAACATAACATTATTTTTAACATAATAATTCATTTTTATTTACATTAGACATTCAGAAATAATATTTTATCCCTAATATGTTCTCTCTTTATTGTAATTGTGAAGTGTGCCACACGGTGGATCGTCGTTATGTTGACTTTAGTTTCCAGCCTCATCAGCTCAGGACCAATCAGCTCACAGGATTAATTCAAGGACCTGTCGCATACACACATCACCTGTAGCACATCTGCAACCAATCGCATTGATACACACACACACATACACACAAATGACAGCAAGCATTAGGATTGATCCCAAGGGTCAATTGTTACTGTTACAAAAGAAATAGAAAATAAAAAATGTATTAGACAAATGGAGACATTTTTTGTCATATATAAAATTTAACACTTTAAAAGAAATGGCATTTAATGAATATGTATATAGATATAATTTAATAAAGTTAGTTGCAAATGTTATGTCAAATAATCTGAATTTGAAGAACACTATCCACCACGAGGCCTCCTCCTCCTGATCCTCCTCCTCTTATTTCTCCTCCTCCTCTTTTACCTCACTCCTGCACATTCCAGCTCCTGGACTTTCTCTTCAGATGTTAATCACACAGTTTGACCTACAGTAACCTCCTTTCATTCTACTGTAGCCCCTTTCCTCCTCGTTTCCCTCTCTCTCTCCCTCTCTCTCTCTCTCTCTGGAGGCCCCTACTCAGGCCCCACACTCAGGGGCTTCCCCATTGGTCGCTGGGAATCGCCTCATCCCGCAGCGTGGCCCCTCGCATTCTGCTTCAGTCACTGGAGCGTTTTCCCGGTCATAAAAGAAAGAGGGGTGTGTCCAGACCCTCCCTCTGTGGACTGGACCGGACTGGACCCCAGAACTGCAGCAGGAGTAGAAGGAGGACCTGGTCTGGTCTGACTCAACATGGACCACATGGGACTGACTGAACATCCTGATTTGACGTCAAAGGTCAGTGCACATTTGAAACAGTTTGAAGTTTGAACAGTGAAGGAACTCAATGCTTTTATGGAGGATTTTTTTTATACAAAAACAAAATTGGCACCTTTATGGAAAATAGGCCGTATATTTATCTGTTGGCAGGTTTTTAAACTGTGATGTGGTGAAACAGATGAACACATTTTTTAATTTTTTTAATTTCAAACATAATGTAATGTGACTAAATCCTCAGAAGCCTTTCTCCTGCAGATTCCTGAGTCTGTGTTGGAAGAAGAACAGACACACGGAGGATCCACGTTTCCTGACTGATGCTGAAGGGACAGAGAGACAAAGAGGTGAGGCGGGACTGGTGTTACGCTCCAGGACTATGTAGAACTAAATACAGTGTGATGAAGAACAAGAAACTGCAGTTTTTCAAGATACCAATCCTTCAAATTCAACAAGAATCACCACAGAAACCTGATCCTGGATCGGCCGTCAACCACACGTGCATCCATGAGGAAAGTGATGTTGGTCAGTGCTGTTGTGCATTGTAGTTGCATTGCATGTCAGAATAGCTCAGTGCAATGGATCTGCTGTGCAACACAGACCTCGACCTCTTGACCTCTCAGTGTTAACCAGCAGGAGGGAAATCATGTTTATTGTTGAAACAGTTGAATTAATAATAATTATATGTTTGATTAAAAATAATTATTTGTTTAAAACCTCAACTCTACAGGTTGCTCGGAGTGTAATACTGTGTTTGAAGTGTTTTGATATGTAATTTGGAATAAAGATTTGTTGTGTTTATCCCAGACTGGTTCAAACAGTTTTCTGGTGAATTTCTTCTCTGGTATTTTAACTTCTGAAAGTTCCGTTAATAACTTCTCATTATTAACGGCCTGTTTTCCATTTTCTTTCAGAAAAAAAAAAAGTTTGATTTTATCCCGCGTTCCCGTTCTTGTTCCTGGGAGGGATACAGCTCCATCCCTCCGTCCTGTCTTCTCTCCGTCCACCCGTCCAAATGTAAACATGTCCTCCAACTTGCATTGATTGACATGCTGTGTTGATTTTCTCATTACTGACACACACACACACTGGAAGCCATTTAAAGTAATGGTATATTCCAGCAGTGTTCACGAGAGCAGGGGCTTCACCTGCAGCTGCTCCGGCACCACATGTCAAAGCTGAGAGTCAGATGTTTGTTCAAGTCCTGATTTAATTTCACTGATCAGCTCACAGACGTCTGACAGATCGTCTGGAAAAAAAAAGCAGAAACCAGTTCAAACCAGCACAAGTTATTTCAATGACGTCACGGTCAGGCCGGCAGCCCACAGTTGGACAACAGATATGAACAAAATAGGTTTATCTGGTCTAATATTGGGCCAGAACCACATGTGGGCCAAAAATGCCTGGGTTTTTGTTTTGTACGTAGCCACAGTATTCACAGAACCCATGTGACCCATTCCAGGACCAGAACTGTTTGTTCTACGTGGGTATTTACCCCGCCTACAGCCCAAGGTCAGTCGTAGTCACAAAACAAGCAGCTGTAGATTAAATGACCTATTTGTGTTTATGATTTATATTATATGAAGGTTGCAGATCACTGATTTCGCACAATTCCCTCTTCCATCACCTGCACTGATGCTGTTTTTGTTTTCGCCCCTGAGCTGCTCATTTGAACTGCTGGTGTGTGCGGCATAATGAAACTAAAACAAATCAGATGAAGTCAGATGAAATGTGACTGCGTGTTTTTAATAATTACATGTTGAAGACGGTGGTGGAGAGAAGCATTAGAGGAATTTAATGGGTTTCAATGGAGGCCGTTCAACAGGACACTGTGCCAGTAGCTACAACTGGGAGAAGGAAGAGACTCCACCTTTCTGTTCAACTGCCATTCAGAAAATTAAACCTACAGCACAGCAAATTCCCAGTCATGGGAAAGTTTAGGACTGGGTCACATCCTGCTTCTTTTAATAGTGGACTTTGTCCTTTTTTCTGTGATTTGTACACAATGAAAAATGTAGCCCACAGTTTCAAACATGACATGCTCTGACCAGTGGCCTGTTTGCTGTAAGGCAAGATCACTAACCACTTGTCCACAACGTGCTCCTCCCCTCATTAAATAAAAACCCAATTAGTTTTTTTGAAAATAATTTTTGAATAATTCACCTATCCATGTATGTTTTTACCTGAAGAACCCCCCCAACACACACACATACACACTCCATGACCAGAGATCAAACCAGTGACATGTGACCCCCCTGCTGTAAGGCAGTGGTACTAACCCCTCGTCCACTCTATAATAATGTTGTTATTTTAACCAGTAAAGTCCTTTTATTCCACTCCCACCCTCTGCCTACATTTTGCAAATTTTCCCACTGACCTTTCGGAAAGCTGATTGACTGACACTTAAATTCTAATCCAGTCAGTCCTTGTTACAACATTTACACACCTACAAAAAGGGAGGGACGCCCGACGCTGCCCAACGTTTCCCAACATTTCCTCCCTGTACAACAACAGAGATCAATCATGGTTCCGCTGAAGGGACATTTTTCAATTTAACCTTTATATTATGTCTTGACTACATCAGAGGAGTTTCGACACACTTAACATGAGTGGCATTTAATATAGCATAACACTTGCAAGGTGAGGCCGGAATGTGACCCTATTTAAATATAGATGGGAGGGGGCCTGCCTATGAGGCTGAGAGGCAGCTGCAGCGCCGCACCTCCCCCTACACATACACACAATTATAATTAAACACACCTTATGCCTCCTTTGCAAATGCCCCTCATCGATCTGCAGGTTTTTAACATTCATGTGTGAACTGCCCCGCAGCAAACGCAGTCTACGTTTATGGATCAGCAAGTTTCCATTAACAAAGTTGTTGATGTTGAATAGCAGCGATGCTGCTGCTACTGCTGCTGCTGCTGCTGCTGCTGCTGCCAGCTCCACCATGCTGTGGATATATTTGGGTAAATTAACTCTGCATAAAGTACTGTGAGGCTTCAGGCTCTTTGGAGGCAGCTACAGAGAAGGCCAAAAGAAAACAACGGTGACGGCTCCTAAACAAAACAGTAGCTACACGTCTGCGTCAGAAAAAAAAAAAGAGCTTCCAAGTTAAAAATCTCACAACAGACGATGGTGAAATGCTCCTGGAACACCCGTGTGGAAATGCATGTGGAAATCCTCTGTCTTTATTATGTTATTGTTAACATTATTCCTCTAAATAACTGCAAGTGAGTTCATTAATGATAGCTGAACCATATAAAATGCTATTATTGGTTTAGTATACTATGTGCAGGGGGAAACAGCTGTAAAGAAGCTAGCTAAAATTAAGTTACTGTAAAGCTAAATTTCAGATGAAAATGATCTAAAGTAAGACAAAGTAGCTAAAAAAATAGTTTGATAGAAAGAACGAGTTCTATGTCACAAAGCTTAGGCTAAGCTAAAAGTAAAACATTCATTTGAGGAAAATAATAATTTTGTGTATTTTGGGGAGAACTGACTCAATAAGTTCAAAATATGTTCAAACAATAATCTCAAATTTCCAATATTTTTAAAGACAACATGTTTGGCTACTGCTGCTGCTACTGCTGCTGCTGCTGCTGCTGCCAGCTCCACCATGCTGTGGATATATTTGGGTAAATTAACTCTGCATAAAGTACTGTGAGGCTTCAGGCTCTTTGGAGGCAGCTACAGAGAAGGCCAAAAGAAAACAACGGTGACGGCTCCTAAACAAAACAGTAGCTACACGTCTGCGTCAGAAAAAAAAAAAGAGCTTCCAAGTTAAAAATCTCACAACAGACGATGGTGAAATGCTCCTGGAACACCCGTGTGGAAATGCATGTGGAAATCCTCTGTCTTTATTATGTTATTGTTAACATTATTCCTCTAAATAACTGCAAGTGAGTTCATTAATGATAGCTGAACCATATAAAATGCTATTATTGGTTTAGTATACTATGTGCAGGGGGAAACAGCTGTAAAGAAGCTAGCTAAAATTAAGTTACTGTAAAGCTAAATTTCAGATGAAAATGATCTAAAGTAAGACAAAGTAGCTAAAAAAATAGTTTGATAGAAAGAACGAGTTCTATGTCACAAAGCTTAGGCTAAGCTAAAAGTAAAACATTCATTTGAGGAAAATAATAATTTTGTGTATTTTGGGGAGAACTGACTCAATAAGTTCAAAATATGTTCAAACAATAATCTCAAATTTCCAATATTTTTAAAGACAACATGTTTGTATTTCTCACAGCTTCTGTTTACATGTTTATAATGAAACAATGTCGCTGTCATCACTGCAGACACACACGTCACAAACAGCACAATGACAACATGAACACTGTACTGTCACTTTATAGATACTGTTAAGCATTGTTTTTTTGTTCTTTTCTTCTTTTTTAAAGTGACTTAAACTCCTTCAGTCTGTTATTCCATCTCTCCTCAGACACTTCTCACAGAGTCCAGAAGTGCAGGTTCAGGTGTGGTGACTCCAGGACATGTATGGGTGGCGCTGTAGGTCCAATATGTGGCGACCTGAAGCCAGTCAGAGGCGGGTCTGGTGTGGACAGGATGTAGTCAATGCTAAACTTGATCTCAGACTCTGGTTTCCCCTGCTGAGGAGGGTTTGGTTGGAGCAGGTGGTGGTGGTGGGGGTGACTCTGCTGTGGACCGGGCCGGGGTCTGTCAGGGTTCAGAGGGCACAGGGTGGACTCAGATTCTGGGTGACAGGTTGTAGGAGCGTGTCGATTGGCGTTGCTTTCCAGAGCGTGGAACGGTGTCTCTGCTGAGTCTCGGAGACTGATTTTCATGTTCCTCCTGCGTCGGCGTCGCCGGAAGTTTCCGTTTTCAAACAGGTCGAGCATTGATTCACAGCCAGTGGCAAAAGTCCAGAAGTTTCCTTTTCCCTTCTCATTACCTTCTGTCCTTGGAACCTGGGAATAATGTTGAAATTAGAAAATATACAGGATTGTGTACAAAATATTGAGAAGGTTACATTGTCTAATGGAAGTAGTAGGACTGTCAGTTGACTATAATATATATAATTAATCAGAATTCATACTTAACAATTGTCCTTGTCTATAGTAAACTCACAGATAAGTGTAAATTAATCTCACATTTTCTATCCTTTCCACATGTACCTGAAGAAATATATATATATAAATAATATATATATATATATTTAATCCCCTTATTTACTTTTTTTTTCAACAAATTTTATTGTCATGTCAACATTTCAAAACATGCAAAAATATAGTACAGAATATTCTTCACAATAATCTCATTAAAGTGAGTCAAAAATATTGCAGTAAATTGGGATTCCATCATTTCCCATAATGCTTTGTGGTTCGTTAAAAATGTTGAAACATGGATTACAGTCGGTTTCTAATTTTTTAATTTCTATGGTTTCATAGTGTAGCGGTTAGCGTGTTTGCTTTGAAAGCAAAGAGTCATGGGTTCGTATCCCAGATGAACAACATACTTGGCAGCTGCCTGTTGTAGCAGCTCTGCTATTCTCGAAGTTCCCAAATATGGGACCAATAGAGTTTATTATTATTATTATTAGACTCCAATGTATGAAAAGGAGCAGTACCACGTGCTATCGTGGGGGCAGTGTTGCGCAGTATATTTAATGTGCGTGCATAAGAGTAGCAGTAAGGAAGAAGACAACGACAGAAATAGTCGAACAGAGAGAATAATTTTCCGTCCATATCCTGTAATTCCCAGCTTTGTCTCTGTTTTGACTCTTTCGAAGCAGGAAGTTTATCGCCACATTCCTTCCGCTTTATTATTTTCTGAGAAACGTCGGGTTCGTAACTGAACTAATCACTGCTTCATTGGAGTTCTCCTACTGTAACAACCATTCTAAACAAAACGCACATTGGGAATTTTGTGTACAGTGAACGTGACGTTTGTATTTTCGTAGTATATTCGTACGTGAAGGGAGGAAAAAAAACGAGACTATAATGGTTAACACAGTTCAGGTGTCATTTCAGTGACGTCATTTCCCGGCATGCCCCGGTGCGGCCGCGTGTGTACCTTGATGAAGCAGCTGTTGAGAGACAGGTTGTGTCTTATGGAGTTCTGCCAGGCTCTCTGGTTGGAGCGATAGTAAGGAAACCTCTTCATGATGAACTCGTAGATCCCAGAAAGAGTCACCCGCTGATCTGGACTCTGCTGGATGGCCATGGCTATCAGAGCGATGTAACTGACACACACACACACACACACAGATTCTTCAAGTTCTAATTTGACCGTACGCACTGATCGGTAATATGTGTATTTTCCCTTTAATTTTTATCTTAATTGTACTAAAAAATATAGAATATATGTCGTAAACTCAAACTCAATTTGATGAAGACTCTGAAAATGTGAAGAAAAGTCGTTTTTGCACAGAATAATTTTACACAATAAGATTTGTCATTTATACAATTAATTGTACAATAACATATAAAAGTATATATTTGATTAATTTAACATATAAACAGCGAGGATTAATAATAAACAAAAAGTTTTCTGTTAATAAAGTCACCAATAAATATAATACATTCATTAGATCACATTATTAAGCAGACATTAAAGTGATGTATTAAAATGATACAATTATAATACATTTACAACAAAACTAATTTCTAAAGTAATACAGAATGTATGTGAATTACAACATGAAATAAACTGTCAATTAAAATAAAATAAAATTCCTGTTAAAATTATGTTTAAAACAATAGTAGAAAAAATTAAAGAAATTAGAAAATTACAGAAAATTACAAAAGACATTGAGTTTGAGTTTGGAAATGTTCCATTTCCTTCTTTGGGTTAAGTTATTCACCTTTTCCAGTGATAAGGAAATATATATTTTTAAAATTTATATTAATATAGGAGATATATACTTTTTAATTGTGATTTTTTAGCATGATAAAAAACATGTAAAATTAGTTGTTGCTGTAATTATTTATATATTTAAAACATGAAAATATTTAATTTTGGTGAAATAAAAAGGAAAATATAACACAAAAATCTGACATTGTGACTAAAACTGTCAGAATTATGTAAATCAGACTACATTAAATATTTGTTTTTGTATCAATCAATTATGTATTGATGACCATGAGTGGATACGTTACTATCAAATATTATTATAAAAAAATAAGAATAATTATACATTTCAATAAACATTTTGTTTCTTTTTTCAGAAAAAAAAAATGTAATAGTTCATTTTGTAAAACTCTGGAGAAACATTCTTCTCCTCAGCCGTTAGCTTCTCTTCCACAGGTTTTGAAATATTTGTACATTTTCAAATTTTAAGTCATAAAAATGTAAACAGATAATTAGAAATGCACTATAAAATATACCATAAAATATTTTGATACAAGTTTATTATTATTTATAGTTATAGTTATTATAGTTTTATTATTTTTGGATCCAAGTTTGTTACTAGAAAATCCTCACACTGTTAAAAACAGAGTGAGAAATAATAATGTTGTATATATCAATAATAGGAATAAAAAAAAATAGAAAATCAACTTTAAAACTGTCCGTCTCACCTGTAGGCAGGTCTGCACATCTTCTTGTCGTCGTCGGTGCTGGATGAAGGATAACCGTCTCCATCGTAGTTGAAGCAGTTGAAGGGATAGTGAGCGTTGTCAAACATGTCTGCTCTTGGAGGACACTCATGTATTTACTGGACTGAATGTTGTGTACGTCTCCTCCGTGGCCTGGTGCGGCAGCAGCAGCAGAAACTCCTGCTGTGTGTCCTGCTGCTCTGCTCTGCCTCCATGCTCTGCTCAGATGACTCTCACTGGGCGCTGAGCTGGTGATGATGAAGGTGGTGATGAAGACGGAAGCTCCTCCTCCTGTCCCGGCTGCTCTCCAGGAAGTGTCTGGAGGTCTCCACGGTCTGGAGGAACACCTCCCTGCTTCAGTCATTTGTGAACCACAGCCCTGGTCCGTGCACGTTTGGGATTTTGTCTGATTCAACATCTTATCTGGTGACGGTCATGTCCATGTCACTTTAATGTTCTTGACCTTTGACCTGGTTCTGAGAAAAAGACTTGCATGTATTTTCACCATTTGGTAGGTCGTGTTCCTGTCCATCCAGTCTACACTGTGGCAAAAGAAAAAAACAACACATATAAATATATACACCACACCATCTATATACTGTAGGTATGGGCTTGTTGTAATGTTCCACACATCTTAGTAGTAGTGGGTTGGTTTCCACACTAACTTGTGTGTTGGCAGACAGTGACACCTGCATTATGAAGTACTTTGTATGGTCACATCAGTACAGACTATTACACTTTACAGTATGTTAACTGTCTTTTTTTAAATAACTGTAGCTACAGTATTAATGATGGACTTACACATATTGAACTTTCTTGGGTTAAACGTGTGTAAAGAATCGTCAGGAGAGCAGACTCCACCCAGAGATCCACCAAGGTTAGTTAGTGGCAGAGTAAAATATCTATTAGTAACATTTATGATCTTTTTAAATCCCTTCATCCTTATTAAGGAGGATAAGAATAATGGTTGTCATAGAGACGGTCACCTGTACTTTACACATTTTTACGCAATTTTTTTTCTGTTTTTTTTTAAATAAGTTTTATGTGCATTTGAGCTGGACAAACTCCTCCTCCTCGTCCTCCTCCTGCTCCTGCCGTAGGATGTTCTGGGTGGTCTGCTGCATTCAAAGACCTCCTTAATGTTTTATTTTGCTTCTTTTTTAATGGCCTAATCATTGTAACTGTACTTAAAACAGCCGACCCCCAAACCAACAAACAAGATCCTTTTCCATCTTTATTTTCTTTTTCTCTTTGTCAGTGTGTGTGTGTGTGTGTCTGCGTGTGCGTGTGTCCACTCCGGCAGACATTTAGTCAACAACGGGAAGTTTTGTAGATTTTATCTAAAATGCTCTTTAATGGCCATAAATTGTTTCCGTGTCTATAAAACAGGGGGTGTGTGTCTTTTAAAGGGATCTTTACAGGGCACTTGAAGGTCTCCCGTGAGGCGACAGAGGCCGGGAAAACAGCCCCCAGCCGTGACAGGACTCTGTGGGTGGCCCTGCTGCTGCTGCCGATGCCGCTGCAGCTGCCGCCGGTGTGGCGGAG
>NC_024314.1:13490109-13499922 GCF_000523025.1 Cynoglossus semilaevis
GGCCACGCCGCCCCCCCTGCCGTCTCCTGCGGCTTGTCCTGCTGCTGCTGCTCCTGCTGCTCCTGCTGCTGCTGCTGCTGCACTGTGTACTGAAGAAGGCTTCACTTCAACTGTACAACTGCAGACAGTAACAGGTCAAAGGTCAGTGCTGTAAATTTGACATCAAACTGTGTATGTTATAAAAAAATCTCCAAGAATCATTACAGTATATCTTGTGATGAATCAAGGTTTTTGATCAGATATGAGTGCACTTATTACTGGCTTCATGAATTCACTGTTTCATGGGATAAAGTGGACCGTAAGCAATGTACAACAAGAGATTAAAAATACAGTCACTGCTTTAACAGGAGAGTACACACTCCAACATCAATTACAACATAGACACTTGACTTCAGGAGTTCATACTGTAGTTTAATGTTTAATATCTCTTAGAAGAGAAGAGAAGCAGTCTTAGAAGAGCTTTTTTTTAGGTTTGAGTCAAGTTTTTTTTCTATGTCCTCAGACCAGCCTACGACGTGCAGCAGCGGCTGCTCCGTTCTCTGTGGTATGAAGACCATCAACATCATTCCAGTGGATAAGATGTGAAACACGGAGTTCCTCTTATGACTGCTGCATCACCACTGCAGGTACTAATTGACAGCTCATCTTACTAGGTCAAAGAAGTGAAGTATTAGACCAGACCACGGCAAACGACTGTGGGACACATACGGCCTGCTGGCCTATCCAGTCCGGCTATAGTTCAGGTGAGACTGATGTCCTCACATCCTTTTGTTTCATGCGTTACAATTTTTGAACTGTAATTTATGTTGATGCCACTAGACGGCGGCAGAAATCAAATGTGCTTAATTATCATTGAAAGTTTAGATTTTTCTTTTTATTCTTGTTCAGTTTATTGAAATGATTTCACCCAGTACTCTATATTTTAACTGATACTGACCATCAAAAAGGGCCCCTGTCTTAGAACCTGTCCAGGAATAGTTCAACTGGTTTGGTGAAAAAGTAGAGCAGAGTATACGGCACAACCTGTGGCCATACCCTGTAATATAAGACACAGTTATTATGTCTTGTTGTAAGTAAATTGTGTTAAAAATAAAATTTTGAAAAAGTAAAATGTATTCCTCCTTATATTGTGTATATGTGATGGGTCACAGCAGTTGCTTTTTAGTTAAAAATAAAAAATAAAAATAAAAATCCTTTCTATGATTTTTAAGTGTTTGTCGCCCTCTGACGGTCAACCTTTGTTACTACAGTCCAAGTTGTGCAACAAAAAGTTACACAAATTGTATTTTTTCTTGCTGAAGTACATGAGATTATGAGAAGTATTTATACAGTCCTTGTTTTTTTACTCTCACAGAGGTCTTCCCAAGCTGTGTGCTGGAATTATCCCAAGGGGGGATAATTAATGCTGAAGGGATGTTGATTTTTACTGTACGACTGTGACAGTTCCACCAGAGAGTACTTCTACTCCAACCACCAGGGTGCTGACATGAAACCCACTGAAGTACAGACAAAAGACAACATGATCCAGAGCAGAAAGAAGGTTGATCATGTTACTTTTATTGTACACACAGATACTGTATCGTGGATTCGGATCACTTGAGGATCCTATTCAGAACTGGTTGTCTCTGATTCCTAAGCCTCCCAATGTTCTGAGCTACAGAGCCAGGCTGGTGAGTCCATCAACACTCATGGCCTAATGTGTGTTCTTGTATTTGTGCTACAATCTAAATATTGTTAAATCCATATTCATTTCATTATATGATCTTGGAGAACGAAAAAGTGCTAAAGCTAAAACTCATCAGACTTTGAGGAGTTCTAAACACTGGGTAATGGCTGCAGCTCAGAGTGGCATCCATCCATTATTTTATTTTATTTTATCTCTACTCAGAATCAGCCTCTGATGCGGGCGGAGCTTATCTCAGCACAGGACTTTTTGTAACTTCAGAAAAAAAACAAAGTAGTTTAAATTCACTCAAGTGCAATGATATAGCTCCTTCAAGTGGTAAACGTTTGTCATTACAACTTTACCCAGAGGCGATTCTTTTCCCGTGTGGATACAAACGATTATTAGTTGATGTATTTCTCTGATTTTGGGATATAAATGTTTGTATTCTGGAGTATTTCCCTGAGTGCTCTACCCCCAGAAATGTCTACTTAATTCCTTACGTCTGTGGACAGCAGCCCTTAGTGGAACCCTTTGCCCACCCCTGTTCTAGTGTCTGTTGATAGAACTGTCTCTCGTTTGTACTGCCTTTCTCCACCAGGGGGCCTGGAGTGTGTGCTTTAGAGAGAGAGAAACAGACAGTGTTGGAGAATGACCTTGTTGTGAGTGTCCTGGAGGAGCTGGACGATGTTCGACTGATGATGGAGAGGCTCCTACCTCATTTCTTCACTGGAGTCCAGATAAGTTGGACACATTTAAAGTTTAACATTAGAGTAAAATTTCCATTCTTTTTTTTATTGAACAATCATAAAAATTATACATATAAAACAGAGCTAAACAATACATAATAGTAATGAATAATAATAGTTAATAATACTAATTAGAATATATATCGAAAGAGTGATGAGGATGTGACTCCTGTGGGGTTCGACTGTGAGTCTCTGGTTCTGGTGCTAAAAATAAGATACATTTGCATCACATAATTTTTCTGCAAACATATGATCATTTAAAAAATAAAAACTCAGCGAAGTAGGTGTTGGAATTAGGTCACTAAGGTCATATGTGAGAATAAAAGAAAAAAAAAACAAATTTCAGCAACATAAGTTTCATCCTAAATATGTAAGAACAACAACCTTTTGGATCCCTGCCGTGGATCACACAGAGTACCTGGCACTGCTAGTGTTATTTGGAGTACATCTGAAGCTGTAGTCTTCAAATGTACTTGTTTTTCTCCCTTGTCAAACACAATCACCTGCGACATATCAGGACACACAGATTCTCTGAAACTCCTGGCGAATGAATCAAAGCAGCTCTGTCCAGAAAAGGCATTTCTCTGTGATGTGTTTGGACAGACCATTACACAGGCTAACAGACGCTGATAGCAGCTGATGCTAAGTTTACACACAGTGTTCAGCAGCGTGTCTGACAGCAGCAGGTCAACATTAGAGCAGGTTGGGTTTTTTTAGCTCCATCTCTCCATCTGATCAAACTCCACCAGGTTTCTGGCCCAGTGTAATAAATTCCTCCTGACAGCCTCCACTGACGGTCTGTAAACAGGGTCTGTGAGCCCCGTCTCACCGCGTTATCTTCACCACCACCAGCTGATAACAGACCAAAGTCTTCAAAGTCAGGACACGAGATCCACAACTATTTAATCAGGAGCTTTTCTCTGGGCCTCTGGTGATACGCTCTGAAGACACACATTCGAGTGTTTGTGTGTGGTTTTGGGGGGGGGGGCTCATGTTTGTTTAGGCTGCCTGTCTGTTTCACTGGCCCTGGCTCAGAACCATAGGGGTATAATTCTGTGGTGAGACCACCAACCTTCTAGGTTTCTCCGTCTCAGACCCTGGGGTCTTGACATATCGTCCAGATTTAAGAATGTTGACGAAGGTCATTTTTCATCACCTACTTTGGAGACCACTGCTGTTACACCCACCTGTGGGGTCTAAGGATGACCCCCTTTGTTTCTTTGGTCAGAATGACCTCAAGGACAACACAAGGGTGAAGCTCTTTGTGGCTCAGATGGTTTTTTTTTTTGACAGTATAAATTAAGAGGAAAAGTCTTCTTTTTCCATAGAGCTTCGTTAAAGTTGTCTTCTTCCTGCCATCAGTAGCGTCACTCCCTGGTGGCCAACTACTGCTCCTGTCCTACTTTCATGCTTCCCTTTTTAAACCATGGACTTTCTTCATGTTACATGCAGCCCATCTCTGCTCCATTGATTTCCACAGCTGTGATAATCAAACCTCCGTCCTCCATCAGTCAAGTGGAGATTCTAAAAATGATCTTTTTTTCCTAATCCCACAGAAACAGAAGATGTTGGAGCATCACTCAATTTTATTTATTCCTTGGATCCTGTAAGTACCTATCACACACATCACTCTGTGTGCTGTGTCTCTATATTTACTGCAGTGTCCCAGTTCAGATATTTGTTATCCTGCTCCCAGGAATTCCACGACAGGGAGAAGAGGAAAAGGGAAAAGGTCCAGGATGATTACAGACTACAGTCTTCACTGCATGAATGGCATCAGGAGTGAAGACGGTGGAATGGTACTGCATGGCTTTGGAACAACAACATATACATGGAGCGTATAAATGGCTCTGTTGCTGCATGGAGCATGAAGGCCAAGACTCTGGACTGAATGTTTGGATTAGATTAGGAAAATAAAAAGGCATCACAGTTATTCCCCAAGTGCCAAAACACAAAAATACAGATTTTATTTCCAGAAAAGTTGGAACATTTGGTCAACTTCAGTCAGCAACGGTTCTGAGAGGGAACGAAAGAAAAACCAACACAAATAACTTTCTGGAAAGTTCCTCAGTTATCAGGTTTACTGGTAACAGGTCTGAGCATCAACACCAGCTGTACATGTCAAACTACAGTCGACCGTAAACCAGTCCACACAGACCACAGCGGGTCCATTCTACATCCAGTCTGTTCAGATTTCTAACTAGCGACGTCAGTTGGTTTCAGTCGATGAAGATGATCATTGTTTTTTCTTTCATTGGACAGAACCAACCAGTCAAGTCGAAGGACTCAACTGGACATGAAGACAAAACAAAGCTGATGACCAACAACATCAATGGCATCAAGATAAACATCAAGGTCAACACTGACACTGACAAACACCAAACCACACATCTGGCAGCTTCTCTAGCCTTTCATAAAATTCTGTAAAAAAAACATTTTTGTTGCTGTGAGTGTTAACAGCAGCTGTTCAAACCCAGAGGTGGTCTTTCCAATAGAGGTGGTCTATTAACATGTGATACATCTGCAGTGTGATAACCAATCAACCAAGCATGATTACTCACATCTGTGCACTGCAGATGAATGATGGATCCATCAACCAACCACCGTAACTGTTGTGTTTCATAGTTTGGACTGGACACAAGTGCTGAGAAAACATTGGACAACAGAAAGTGCACATCAATCAGAGCAAAACAAACAAAAATCTGAGGGAGAGCTCCAGAGCAGTTTTGACTGACTCGATGCTAGCCATTTGGTTCCTTTGGTGACATTATGCATCCATTGTAATTTTTATGATTTTTTTTTTCTGACTGCTTACAGAGTTGCCCCCTGACCCCAGCAGACGCTGCCCTGAATGACAGCCATGTTTTTATGGCTTATGTGAAAGGCTGGCTGTGAAACAACAACAACAACATTCAGAGCTGCCCCACTGGTAGAGATCAAGCTGCCCTGAGCAGACTACGTGGGCCACATACGACAAGGTGCTGTAACGACTGATGTCAATCCTTCGGTTTCATGCAAAATCAAGAAATTGGCTGTAATTCCTGTTGAAGCCACTAGGTGGCGGCAAACATCAAATGTGCCAAAGTATCTTTGAAAGTTTAGGTTTATTCTTGTACATTTAATTTGCATTATCATTAAGTATTGAACCTCATTTTAACCAGTGAGTCAAACAGTTTGCCCTCTGCTGGCCTAGATAAACACTCTGTAGAAGGAACCGCTCCAGTTCCAGTCTGCCCCCTGTAGCTACTGAAAGACAAGAAACAAGTTTGAAATCATTTTAGAAACATGGGCTGAGTGTAACATTTTCTGCCTGGGGCTCTTTCTTCTCTGGATCTGTGAGCTGATAGGCTGATTTCCTTCTATCTTGTTTTGTCTGGATCTCAACACACCTGAGTTCTTATCTCCTGCTCTTTTGTCGTCTTACGAGGCTGGACTTGGGCCATAAAAAAAACCCCTTCTGCTGTAGGGTTTTGAACCGTCAGCCTCCTGTCAGCACAAGTCACCTTGGGTTTCCCCAGAATCTTCTCAGAAGAATACATTTATAATGAGTGGATTCAAGTAAAAACAAAGGTCTGACTGCAGAAGCCAGACTCAGCTTTTGTTTGTTTGTTTCTTCTTTTCTTCTCACTTTTTATGCTGAAGTCTTAAAACGCTGCTCTTTCCATTTAATCGCCAGCAACACGGAAATGTGAGGTTTTTACGAGAGAACGTGGAAAACTGTTGGAACATAGTGCTCTGCAGTAAAAGTTTAAATGTGATAAGACAGGCACGCAACAGGCCACCTCAGAAACAAATCTAAATAATTAACTCTGCTTCAGATAGTCCCACGATTTGGGTTTTCCCTGTAGAATAAAATTTAAAAAAACATTTCGTATTTGCTGTTGAAACACACACACACAAAGAGACAAAAGTCATGTTATTATCAGTCCCATGAGGAATGTTAGTTTAACTGTGGTGTGTACAGATCAGCCGTAGATGGAAAAGGAACAAAAACTGCTGCCAGTCCTAAGAGAAAAACCTAAACAAGTTTTAAAATGACTAAAAAGATAACACAAAATTAGCTAGGTGTTTGCTAAAAGTGCATAAACAAAACAGCGGCAAACAATGTTAGCCAATTGATAACTTAAGGCTGCTAATTATTGTGATTATTTTAAAAATAATAATGACGTTTAATGTTAGCCAAAAATGTAGCATCAATTAAGCCAGAAATATTGATTTAAGTTAAATCCATAAATCCATTTGAGGTTCTTACTAATCTGAGTATATAGTAGATGAAGATTATTCTTTAATCTGACTGGGAGACGTTACTCCACTCTCCTACTTCAAGGTGATGCTGCTCATGTGCAGACACGTCAGAACCTGAAGGTGTTTCTCTTCCACTTCCTCGACTAAAACACAGTTTTTGTGAGCAGGCGTTGTGTGTGCGTGCTGTGTGTGTGTGGCCACACCCGTTTGATAATGTCCACTGCTGCCACGGCCTATACTTACAGCTGCTCACCGCAGAGCTCTGCCCTGCACTTATGGCTGAGAGTACGGCGCTGCCACTGGCTGCTTTCACACAACACACACTGAGTCACACGGGGCCGACGTGCCAGCTGTGTACAGGCTCTTCCCTCCTGACGTCGGACTGTGCTCTTGTTGTTGTTTTTGTGTGTAGGATTTTACAATAGGAATGCACCCTGACTGCTGTGACATATTTGAGGCAGCAGGGCTGGAATTCCCACGGAGTTTGGAGGAAGCTGTCAGTGTGGCACCGTGACGGTCCGACCCTTGTAGTGATTGGACAGAATGGCCATCTTTTTGGAGGAGTTCCTGTCAAAATGACTAGTTCTCAAAATACTGTTTTTTCTCGTGGTAAAAGTGACAGTGGACAGATTTTTAGAATAGTAGAATTCTACCCATGTTGAAAGTGTTCCACAACATGTAAAATAAATCCTAATAACCTAAGCTAACCTCATCACCTGCCGTGGTGCCGTTCAACCCTGAGTGCAGGTGCAGGAGCATGACATCACCGGTCCCACTGAGCTCTCAGCTGTGTCGTACGAACCTGGCAGCGGCTGTTTTTATTTTCCCTTTCCCCGACACGCCCTGATGTAATCACGCCACACTTAAATAACGTGTTTGAAACGCTTGCTTTCATGTGACACCTATGATGTCAAGACAAATTCCCCGTGTGGGTCAACAAAGGTGTCGGTTACATAAAACAAAATACGCTGACGTGACGCTATCCTCAAACCTGAGCTGGAATTATCCGGTTCAGTTTAGCTGCGTCTTCTGCTGCAGCCGTGGATCACATAACTGTGGGCCAGTGTGGGTACAGTGTCGGAGTAATCCTGAGTGACAGGGTAATGACGGTGTAATGTATAGGCGTATTTGCTGTTGAAACCACACACACACAGCCACACACACACACACCAGTGTCAGGTGTGTGTGGCTGTGTGAAGTCACAGGAAGCTCAGCTGTGTTCTCTCTAACCCTCAGTTCACGTCCTGGGGCAGCGGCACCTTCAAACACACCGTCTTTTTCCCATGATTCTCACTGCTGCTCCTGACGCTGCTCCATGTTCTGAGTTTGACATGGAGAAAGATATTCATGGAGGGTTCATCAACGTCATTTATTAAATGCTACGACTTATTATCTTTGGACAGATTTAAACTTGTCCTCACTTTTAACCATTATTTAATGTGATTTCTTTTCTTTTCTTTGTCTAAATTAATGTTCTATTGTTTGCTAATGGTTAGCACTGGTTGTGCAGAAATTGTTGGCTGGCTGTTAGATATTGTGGACCAACACTGTCATGTTTCCAAACAAACTAATTTAGCTTCCATTTTTGAAATATTCAGCAGTTTGTTTGCTATTATTTGGATTTTTTCTTACTATAATATAGGTTTTTTCTTACACTTATCCGTTGGTGTAACTTAAAAAAAAAATTTGGCCTAGGTGGCAAAAACTATTTTGTAAGTGTTAAAACTGTTCATTTTCCCCTCAGGCCTCTGCTGATCTCTGGGCCTGGGTTTAAAATATTGAATATATCCACAGGTTAAAGAAAACCAAACTCACAGTTTGACCTGAAGAGTTCAAATGTTCTTTGTGCCTGAATTCTGATTTTTTTTTTTTACAGTGTGTGTCACAGAAGAATGGTTCTCAGTTTTTGTGTTCCTCACAATGGCTTCTCTTCTCACAGGTTGTGGTGAATGGAGCAGACGTTGTCTCATTGTCCTCGGCAGGACGATGGAGTTTCTCATCTGCCTCAGGAGACGAAGCAGCTTTGTCCCCACACTTGTACTGGATCAGAGGAGACACAATGATACAGGGAGCTGCTCTTCAAACGACCCACGCTTACTCACCTGGTTGGAATGTCTCTCTCTGTAACACACACACACACACACACACACACACACACACACACTTGTCACCAAGTTCCCACAGACAGTAAAAAGAATTCCACAGATTTTTTTCCCTTGAAAATTTCAGATGTGTCAAATTGCACAGACCTTGTCCACGTTAGTTATGTTAACGTATTTGTGTGTGTGCGACTGATTTATAGTAGGTCAAAATATATCACTATGTCATAATAATAACAATAACAGTTGTATTATTTATTTCTGGTCAAATATAACAGAAAGCTAGTGCTAACGTTCAGCTGTTTTTGGCCCAGTGTTAGTCGTCTGTTTGAGGTTTTCTTTTACTCTGGTCATTCATTAGTTTTCATGTAGCTAAGTGCTGCTATGGTTTATACTTAGATATATAAGAGAAGCTAAAATAAATGTGTGCTAATTGCATTTCAGTTATTTCATTTATAAATGTTTGTAATTTTTTATATTCTGTCAGTTTGTGTTTCCAGATACCTTTAGTCGTCCACTTTAAATATCCACTCTATACACATTTAATAACGGTACAAACTTTGACATCAATGGTGAACAAACCAGAACCTGCCGCATTTATTAGGAGGCAGAGAGTGTAAATGAGGCGGGATTGACAGGAGAGCTGTAAGAACACATTTAATTTGTACATTTCCATCTTAGAGAAGAAGAGCGATGGATCCGTGCTCGGCGCCCGTTAAACAAAACAAAGCCAGGCCCGTGTTATTGATCACTTTGGATACGCAGTGACACGTCTCCAATTGTTTTCCAACATCGCAGCCGATCAATACGGAGGAGCGCAGGGAGAGAGCAGGGGGCTAAATGATGCCTTCTCTCTTTAGAGACTGGGGGAAATTGACAGACTGCCAGGTCTGAGGGGGCCGCGCTCGATAGGTATTGTCATCAGCTTCAGATTTATCATCCGTATGGATGTGCTGCCGTGTAGCACCTCACTTATTTTCCAACATGGAAGATGAAGGTGTCAATACTGTGTGAGTGATACTGTTACACCGAGCAGTGTCAGAAAACTGTTGTAGCA
>NC_024314.1:13499971-13505009 GCF_000523025.1 Cynoglossus semilaevis
GAAGGTTGGGGTTAAATCATACACCAGGGACAATCCCCGACACAGGCTGGGAGCTGCCACTGCTGGCCAACAGGTGAAACACTCAACTCTCGCCTCTGTGCCATTTCTGGTTCCCGGACCCACTGTTGAACCTTTGTTGACTAAAACCCTTAGTCTTATTGAATCCTCGTACTTCCCTGCCCCGTGTCACCTCGTCTGCTCTGTTGTCATTCTTTTTACCCCCGTGTGTCTTCAGGGGCTGCAATTTTAGGAAACGACTTATTAAAAAAAAGAAGTTCAGAGAAACCTTGACCCTGACCCTGACCCTGACCGTCCTGCGCTGACGTGGGACCCTTCCTGGAGGTTGAAGGTACACGCCGCACCTGCACACGTGGGAGGACTCCAGCTGCAGCTGTGTTGGACTCTGCTCCGCTGCTGACGTTCCTACTGTGTGTGGTTTGGACCGTCTTCACCAGGAACTTTCTCAGGGGTTGTTAATCATCACGGCTGTGGAGATAAGACAAGACCTCTCTGATGTAAGTTTACTGTACATTTAAAGATACAGCGGGCACAAAGGAGCGACATCTAGTGGTGAGACAGAGCATTTGGTTTAGTTTTTTTAGTTTAGTGTTGTTAATTTTTCTATTGTCACATGTTGTTATTTTAAGTTTATTTTCTTTTTCTTTTTTTTTTTCATTTTTGAATCTGTAACCCTTGAATTACGGGAAGCTGCCTGGGCTTCTGTGACACAAATGTGGGACTGTTGAGAACAACAGAGAACTGTTACCGACACAAAGAACCAGTGAGACGTCAGCCTGTACTCAGCTGCAGAGATCTGTTGTACCAGAGGAGTTTGTTTGTTTTTCTGATGCTTCCTGACACAGACGACGGCTCATAATGTTCTGTCAGTCTGAAGAGCCGCAACGGTGAATTATTAAATTAGCAAATGCACATTTATCAAATTTATCTTTGAGGGAGATGACAGGGAGAGAAAGTGATGGAGCTCTGCTGATCAGAGAATGTTTCTTTTTCTCACACACACACACACACTCACACTCACACACACTCTGTGAGCCCGTGAAGAGAGCGAGCCGCTGACACCTGCCGTCCCTGTTGGCCAGCAGAGTAAAGGTTAATGTGTGTGTCGTGGCTGGCTCCACAGGGGTGTGTGGTCAGAGGAGCCAGCAGACGGCAGGTGGTCAGTCGACAACACGCACCAACCTCCACCCAGTCGTATAGACAAGCACATATAGACTCAAGGTGGCGCTCAGGAACTTTGGCCTTTTGGCCTCTGAGCAGAAAAGTTTCCTTTTTGGACAGACCAGTTTGTCTGTTGACTTTCTCCAAACGTCCATTGGTGATTTGTAACATCCCATGATGATGTCATGGACAAGTCACTTTGATCTCCTGTCCTCCAGGTCAGATCATGTGACCTGGACCTTCAGGGTCTTCAGGTGAATTCACACATTTTCTTCGTTGAGGTCAGTGGGGAAAACCATGACAGTTCCACCTTTGTCCACGTGTCTCCTATATCTGTGCACGTCACTGAGGCTGGTGCACGTGGCAGTAATGAGTGTGGTGATTTGCAGGGGAAATGAATGAAGGGAGCCGCTGACTCCAGAGTCTGCAATTTAAAAAGTAATATTCCTGAACACATGTTCCAAAGGATTTGTTATTATTTTTCTTTTTTTTTCCAAACTCATTATATTTAATTGAAAATGACTTTCCCTCTTACTGTGTATTTGTGTGTGTGTGTGTGTGTGTGTGTGTGTGTGTGTGTGGAGTGCAGGGCAGGCTACAATTTTGAATAAACTACTGTTCACCAGACGAAACACGCTGCCTCGTCTGGACAGTTCTGCTGGTCCTCAGTAAATAAAACAGTTTGGACTTCATTTTAAATGTAAGGTCAGATTAGAGTTCAGGTGAAGATTGAGACTGGTCATGTATTTGGAAATGTAGAGGTTTTTTTTTTAGCGACCTCCTTTTGTAGATTGGAGTGTTGTCGAGTATCTAATTGGACAAAACAAAAATAAATCTAATTATAAGTTAGTGCACTTCTACACTGTGGCACAAATACTGTAAATATTAAATATTACACTGCTCAAAAAAGTAAAAACGCTCCGAACGGTCTCCCCCCCCCCCATCTGGGAAGAACATGCTGAAGGGGTTTTGGAACGAATTCTGTCGATGTGAAACGCGCCTGTGTGTGCACGGGTTTCTGTTTGTGTGTGCGTGACTGTGCGTCAGTTTTTGGAACACCTACCGACTGCTGCACTCATTATTATTTATCGTCTGTTATTCTAGAGTCGCGCGGCCGTGGATGGAGTGGGGGCGTGTGGGTGTGTGTGTGTGTGTGTGTGTGTGTGTGTGTGCGTGTGTGCGTGCGCTGGATCGTCAGGGCGTGGAGCTGCCAGTGGAGGAGGGTGGAACTCCGCTCCTTCCTTCCTACAGAGCTGAGGATCATCCAGCCGAGCGCACACCCCGACGGCACGCACCGCTGCTGCGCACAGGCTCGCGGACACGCGCACCTTATTCCAGGCTGCCAGGACTTTGTTGGAGCTTCAGAATAAACACCGCAGCTGGATGAGAAGCTGATGAGTCCAGTGAAGGTGGAGGCTGAGCTGGAGAAAGATGTGGAACTGCTTTACGCGCGGCCGTGCCTAGGTTTGCGCAGCATGCGCGCAGGTTTTGGTGAAGTGTCCCGGTGTGAGTGACTTCTTTCTCCGGTTCCTGTGGAGGAGTATGAAGTGCTGTGGCACGGCATGTTTCCTGCCCGCTGTCCCTCTGCTCAGGATTACGACTGATGGGATGTAGTAAATGGAGAGCTGCGGTCAACTTTGGACAGCTGAAGGTGCAGTCCAAGCTGTCCGTGCTCTTCACCATGATCGTCCTCTTCACCTACCTCTTCTACTGCCTCAACGGATACTGCGACTCTCTGCCCAGACCCGTGTTCAGCCACAGGACGAAGGGTAAAAACAGTCGGAATCTTGGCATTCGATGCACGATTGTTAGCAACAGCAGCAGCAGCAGCAGCAGCAGTTCGGTGCGTCTCCTCCATCACCGTCACATCTCACAGACCTGTGGAGCAGCGTGGCTCCTTCAGGCAGCAGCAGCAGCAGCAGCAGCAGCAACATGTCTATAGCCAACAGCTTCGGCAGTAAGAAGTTTCCTCAGGCCATCATCATCGGAGTGAAGAAGGGAGGAACCAGAGCTCTGCTGGAGTTTCTCCGCATCCACCCAGACGTCAGGGCGGTGGGATCTGAACCGCACTTCTTCGACCGCTTCTACGACAAGGGACTGGACTGGTACAGGTATGGACTTTACCAGTAGTAGTGATGGAGATGTTCTGGTCCAAACTCCTACTGTCTGTTCATGTTTGATGATGTTTATTTTTACTACATTTTCGAACTTTTCTCTTTTAAAAAATCTAGTCAAATTTAGAAAAGATAGAACGTGTCAAACAGCGCTTTTCAAATATTTAAAAAAATGATCTCACGTCGTTCAAGACAGTGTTTCTAATTTTTTTAAACTCCATTTATGATAATTCAAGTTCAACTTTGAACACTTTGGATGGTTTCTTCCTTCAAAAGATTTAAAGTTTTTATTTCACTGCGTGCTGTTTTCACGGCTGCCATTTCCACCTCTGCTTTAGCATCAGTGCCGTTCACTTCTTTTTACCCTTTTTTCTGCCCTACTCTTTTCCTTCCTGTTATATTTCTACATTTCAACATCCACCCAAATACTGTTGTTCTGTCCCAGACTGTATTAGTGTCTTCCTAATATAGACGTTGGCTGTGAGGTGTCAGAGTTCAGGTCAGAGGTCACAGTGGTAGAAGCTGCCACTGTCACTTCCAGACTGCAGTGTCTCTTTTAACAGTTTCATCAGATTTTATTTCAATGAGAATTTGTGCAAACAAACAAACAAATTCACACCATCTGTTCTGACTTTTATTTTTGAATATTCCTCACTCACCTTTTCTTTTGTCATTACTTGTCCTCTCCTTCATCCTTTGTTTCCTTTTCCTCATATTTTCCTCATCCCCTGATTTTCCCTTGTTCCCCCAGTTGTCTTCATTCCTTTTTATTACCTGTTGAATCTTTTTCAAGATTCATCATTATATTTTATTTTTTCTCTCCTCTCCTCTCTTTTCCTCCCTGTTGTCTTCTTGCCTTTATTCTCCTTTCCCCCTCGTCTCTCCTCTATCTTTCTGTTAAATCTCCTCTCTGTACATTTCTCCTCAGTGTGAACTGTTTCTCTGCTGGTCCATTAGAGTGCGTGTCCCTGAGGACCTTTGTCACCTCCTCTCCTGATCCTGATCTTGATCTTGATCCTTGTCTGATCCTGTTCATAGGGGGACAATGGATGGATGGATGGATGGATGGGGGGGGAGGGGGGTATGTTGCTGCAGATCAGACCAGCTGCTGTTTATTCTGTCAATTTCAGAGGATCAGTGAAAAGACATTCTGTTGTTGTTTGTCCAGAGGACACAGGTGGAGGAAGGTGTGAGAGGAGAGTGGTGATCAGATGGTGCTGCTGCTGCTGGAGTTGTCAGCATCACACAGTATCTACTGCATGTGATGGTAGATACAGAGACAGAGGAGGAGAGAGATGGGGGGGGGGTGAGGGAAAGAAGATGTGAGGAGACGAGGACAGTTTATGGAAGAGACGAGGAGACAAGTGAGGTCGGAGAACAAGGAGGGGCAGCAAACACACGTGTGAAGGATGTAGGAAAAGATCAATGTCTGACCACAGACTCTGACAGTCTGACACCACATCCGGCCAAAACGTGGCCCATATGATACTTTTATTTGGCCCACATATGGTGTTGAATAACAGTACGGGATGGAAATGACATCACAAAAAAGGTCAGACTCAAGTAGTTAAAAGTCAGCTAGCATAGGAAATTATTAAGAAAAGTTAAATACAATACTGCATTTTGTCTCTAAGCTGTTGCCTCGGTGCCAATGAAAATGGAACTGTTGTGGAAACTTCATCAGTTCATCATTAACCCTGTTCTGATGAACTGAGACAAACAGACAGAAGAGGTTTGGGTTTGGG
>NC_024314.1:13505063-13510009 GCF_000523025.1 Cynoglossus semilaevis
TACCCAAGTTAAACACATGCACATCCTTAAAGGAAGCATTTGGCAAATTGTTGGAGGAGAAAAATGCTTATATGTGGGGAAAGCCTTGGCTCTGCCTTCGACTGGAAACGATTGTGTGGTTTGGTGGTGGAGGAAGAGGCTTCAGACGGCCGTGGTGTCGAGAGAAAAAGAGTGATAGAGTGTGTGTCTGTGTGTGTGTCTGTGTGAGGGGGGGGGGATGAGGCTCATTCACACTAACGTCAGACATTAGTAAAGGTTGGAGGGAAAATACCCTTGAAAAACCTGAAATTACCCTTGAAATTCTAATGATGAACGTTTTTAATAAAGCCTTAAAATATAGAGTTAACGTGTGTTAACTGCTGCTCAGTCGGCCTGTGCCTTTTCACGGTCTTCACAGATGACGTAACTGTTGGTCAGACGCAGCCAAATGAAAAAAGATAAATGACATCTAGAAGTAAACATGAAGAAACAACTCAACGTTGGCCCAAAATACGGAACAACATCTAGAAGTAAACATGAAGAAACAAGTCAACGTTAATGCTAAAAAAACAAGAATTGACGTTCCATTGAAAATCAGAAATGTTGCCATAATATACATAAATAATGTGAAATCAACAAAAATAAAAAAAAGGGTTTAGAGTTAATTCAGAGACAAATAACAAACAGAAAAAAGATAAAAAAATACAATATTTACTGTAAAAAACCATGAAAAAACCCTTAAAACTAGCTGGAAGATTAGCAAGACAATAACTACATGTTAGCCTAAAAAGGCTAAATGTTAGCTTGAACTAAAAGTGTTTGCTGTTAAATAGCTAAACATTAGAGAGGAAAAAAGACAGGAAATGTAAAGGAAGTCTGAAAAGATTGGCACAAAAGCTGAATGTCGGCCAGAAAAATAGGGAAAAAAAAGTAGAGACATTAGTTGCACTTTAAAGGCTAAAACGTAGCTTAATTACTAGTTGTACCACTGATTGAATTGTCCAAAGACAATTGAAATTATCCTTAAACATATTTTTACAGAAATTAAGGTCATTTCCAATATTGATCTTTCCCAAACAGATTCCTTCTGTCGACCCCCGTCTCCTCTCCTCCTCTGAAGCGTTTTCCGTCTGTTACAGCAGAGATGAATTCACTTCTGTCTGAATATTCAGTCTCACTGACAGGAAGCTGCCGCCGCCCGGGTTCTGTTGGATTTATCGACTCGTTCTGATCAAGAACCTTTTCTCTCCTTTCTGTGGAGTCAATATTTTCTCCGTCTTCTGCTGTAAATCTTTTTCTCCCTCTCTCTCCCCCCTTGGATTATCCCTCTCCATCTCTGCTCTTGGGTGACGGGCTGGATGTTCCTGCCCAGATAGGAATGTCCAGGTTTGAGTTCCTCACAGCTCACATTCTTGGGAGCAGGAGAGAATGATTGTGAAGGGTTTTTTGGTTCCCTGGTAGAGAGAAGGTTTCAGGAGGGAATTTTGGGAAAATGTGAAAAGTGTAGATGTTACTAAAAGAAAGGACGGCTTTGTGTCAGAGACAGGGTTCACTGGATTGTGACAGTGTGAGGTTCCAGAAGGACAGAAAGAACAGATGCTGGGTTTTTAAATACCAGACTTAACACTGTGCTGACTGTGCTGTTGACGTGACACCCCCCCCCCCCCCCCCCCCCCCCCCCCGCCTCTCTGCACCCTGAGACACTGGGGGTCTCTCTGGAAACAAATGAAGAAATGAAATATTTAGCTGCTAAACAAGTGAGTGAAATGTTGAGAAAATGTTTGGAAAGTCGACCAGGAACTGCTGTTTACCTGTCACCTTAAATCAGCAGTTTTCTCTACGAACTTTGACACAACAAACCAACACATTTACAAAACTCATATATGTTTAATATTTTAAAAAATCCATAAGGGTGAGATAAAGTCCAGAAATACTGGTCACCATCGTATTAACCAGGCACCGGTGTGTTATTGGATAATGGAAGAACTCAGTTTTAGCAGCGTCTGCTGTACAGTCAGTCCGACTGTAGGACAGCATCTCAGAGTGGGTAATGACTGAACTATTACTTGAACCACAGTCATTAATGTTCGACAGCTTGTCCTCGGTTGCTCCTACCCAGCATGCCTTGTCTCGTCCACTCAGATACAGAGCACGGTAATTAGAGGGTGAGATGTTGTGGCATTTTGCTTCAATGACAGAGTACTGTGCAGAAGGAGAGCGGTGGTACCATCACCGTGTTCCACCTCGTCACAGTGAAGTTGGCTTTTGTTGAGGCAGACAAGCCCAGAAGAGTCTGTGGCTGGAGAACCATCATCACCAGCTGCCGCCTGTCTCCAGGAAGTGCAGCAGGAAGTGAAGCTGCAGAGGAAGGAGGAGATGAGGAAGACTGATAGGACGTTTGGATTTAATGGAGCTCAGCATTATCAGTGTCTCCTTCACTTCCTCACCAAACTCTTGGCAACATCAGTTGATTCTTCTTTTCTTTTCTGTTTTCTAAAACCGGTCTCCGTGCTTTACAGACCTGATCGTTGAGTAGAGAATGAACAAAACTATAACACAATAGTTTTGTTCAACTTCCAGAACCGTTTGATTGGACGAACTGAAGGGTAAATATTTGAAATGACAGAAACTTTGATTAAATTAAAATCTGAGCTTTCTATTCCAAAGTTCCAAACCTTCAAGACTCCGTGACAAATAGAACTTGATTGAAGCCAAAGGTCGAAGGTCACAGGAGTTTGTTTTGACAACAGCACTGACCTGCCTGTCCAACTCCAAACCACTCTCAGGGGCTACACCCGGATTGTTGGTCAAAATGGAAAATCCTGAAGTGCCAAGAAGAATTAATGAGTTCCACAGGACGGCCAAAAACAACAAGTTGGATCTTTAGTTTTCCTGAGATGTAGGAAGTTCAGAGAGGGTCACGTCAGACCACGAGTGATAACTGAGGTGACATCACAAAGATGATCAGGTACTACAACAGGTACAAGAAAACACCAAAAATGATTGGGAAAAAAAACGACTGAATTAATATTTCAGATTAAAATAGAAAATTAGCTCAAAGCCTTGATTTAAATACACGGAGTTCACCCTCGACTGCTGTTTCTAATTATTTACTGTGTGAGGTAGGTGTAGGTGTCTGTGTGTGTCTGTCTGTGTGTGTGTGTGGTGTAGGTGTGTGTGTCTGTGTGTCTGGTTAATATCTGACTCTGAGTTTAAGTAGGTTATGAGGTGTGTGTGTGTGTGGGTGGCTGGGTGGGTCGGGTGAGACAGAGTGTGTGTAGAATTATCGTGAGAACAGGCAGACGTCCCAGAAAACACACACACACACATACACACACACACTCCTTTGTCCCCCTGGTTAAAGCTTCCTGTGTCAGTTTGACATAAACCACTTAGACAATTAGTTAATTGTAGCTGTGTGTGTGTGTGTGTGTGTGTGTGTGTGTGTGTGTGTTGTGATCCAGAGGAAATGAGATTAATTACATCTGAGACTCTGGCTGAGATGCTGGAGCTGGAACATCAAACAGGACGTGTAGATGGTCAGGAAACCAGCAGCAGCAGCAGCAGCAGTAACAGCAGCAGCAGCAGCAGTACCAGCAGCAGTAACAGCAGCAGTAACAGTAACAGCAGCAGCAACAGCAGCAGTAACAGCAGCAGCAGCAACAGTAACAGCAGCAGCAGTAACAGCAGCAACAGTAACAGCAGCAGCAGTAACAGCAGCAACAGTAACAGCAGCAGCAGTAACAGCAGCAGTAGCAGCAGCAGCAGCAGCAGTAACAGCAGCAGCAGCAGCAACAGCAGCAGTAACAGCAGCAGCAGCAGCAGTACCAGCAGCAGTAACAGCAGCAGTAACAACAGTAACAGCAGCAGTAACAGCAGCAGGAACAGCAGCAGCAGCAACAGCAGCAGCAGCAGCAACAGCAGCAGTAACAGCAGCAGTAGCAGCAGCAGTAACAGCAGCAGCAGCAGCAGTACCAGCAGCAGTAACAGCAGCAGCAGCAGCAGCAACAGCAGCAGTAACAGCAGCAGTAACAGTAACAGCAGCAGTAACAGCAGCAGTAACAGTAACAGCAGCAGTAACAGCAGCAGCAGCAGCAGTACCAGCAGCAGTAACAGCAGCAGCAGCAGTAGCAGCAGCAGTAACAGCAGCAGTAACAGTAACAGCAGCAGCAACAGCAGCAGTAACAGCAGCAGCAGAGTCTGTGTGCTGTCCATGTCCTCTGTGTGTGCGTCTCTCTGAGACACTGATGTCCTCAGTGATGGAGCTGTAGAAGCTTTGACTGTAACAAAGTTAGCGTAGCTTCTGTAGCTGCTGCAGGAACTTCAAGTTAGTGAGGCTAACTTTGTAGTGTGAACACTAGGGGGTGCATTGGCAGGAATCTGGTGATCTGAAAGGTATTATGATACAGGGGAAAATATACGAAATATTCCAACGTACTGTGATACTATAGACACCTCAATATATTGACTTTTTAAAGTTTTTACCCCTCCAGAGTACTTCGACTCAGAACTTCTTCTGAATCAACTCAACTCACATTTATCAAGAACTGCCCCAAGTTGTAAAAGTGTTTTTCTAACCACAAATACAAATGTGATTATTAACACATTTAAGGGCGAAGGTTAAACCCACATCACATTGTTGCAGCGTGGCTGGTGAAAACCCAGAACTTGGACGTCAGGGATCAGTGTTTGTGTGGCCCGCTGAGTCCGCGCGGACCCACGAGTCAGAGTGATGGCATTAATACAGACTCCTGACTGGAGCGGTCCCAGGACTAAAAGCTGCCGGTTCTACTGCCAAGTGCGTTCTCTGCTAACAATGAGCTGAGAAACCACAGACAGCGTCCGGCTCTCGCTGCTCAGGAGAGGCTGTTTCAGGATGTAGACCGGGAGTTAGAGTTTCCAGATGAGCAGACGCCCAGGTTGACTCCATCACAGGGTTTCAGAGGTGTGTGTGTGTGTGTGTGTGT
>NC_024314.1:13510454-13512522 GCF_000523025.1 Cynoglossus semilaevis
AACAGCAGCAGTAACAGCAGCAGTAACAGCAGCAGCAGAGTCTGTGTGCTGTCCATGTCCTCTGTGTGTGCGTCTCTCTGAGACACTGATGTCCTCAGTGATGGAGCTGTAGAAGCTTTGACTGTAACAAAGTTAGCGTAGCTTCTGTAGCTGCTGCAGGAACTTCAAGTTAGTGAGGCTAACTTTGTAGTGTGAACACTAGGGGGTGCATTGGCAGGAATCTGGTGATCTGAAAGGTATTATGATACAGGGGAAAATATACGAAATATTCCAACGTACTGTGATACTATAGACACCTCAATATATTGACTTTTTAAAGTTTTTACCCCTCCAGAGTACTTCGACTCAGAACTTCTTCTGAATCAACTCAACTCACATTTATCAAGAACTGCCCCAAGTTGTAAAAGTGTTTTTCTAACCACAAATACAAATGTGATTATTAACACATTTATGGGCGAAGGTTAAACCCACATCACATTGTTGCAGCGTGGCTGGTGAAAACCCAGAACTTGGACGTCAGGGATCAGTGTTTGTGTGGCCCGCTGAGTCCGCGCGGACCCACGAGTCAGAGTGATGGCATTAATACAGACTCCTGACTGGAGCGGTCCCAGGACTAAAAGCTGCCGGTTCTACTGCCAAGTGCGTTCTCTGCTAACAATGAGCTGAGAAACCACAGACAGCGTCCGGCTCTCGCTGCTCAGGAGAGGCTGTTTCAGGATGTAGACCGGGAGTTAGAGTTTCCAGATGAGCAGACGCCCAGGTTGACTCCATCACAGGGTTTCAGAGGTGTGTGTGTGTGTGTGTGTGTTTAATTAGTGATCTAGTGGTTGCTTTCTCTGGGCCTGTGTGAAGTCAGAGAGTAAACACAACCATATGGTTCCGTGTTAATCTTTAACTGCAGTGAACTTGAAGGACAGACTCACAGCTGTTGTCGTACCAGGTCTGTGACATGAACCTCACCTCGCTCACACCACACCTGACACCGCTGCAGCATTAGCCACACTACATGAATTAGCAACTACAGTCGAAGTGGTGACAAATATAATGAGACAGAATACAGCATTAGTTATCTCCAACTTTTCCAAAATAAGGCTCGAGGACCCAATAGGTCTTTATTAAAGATATGTTTTTATTAAATAATAATACATTTATAGTAATTAATAAATGAATACTTATAAAAATATAAATAAATGTATCACTGTAGAGCGTCTGTATCTGGGCTGTCCTTTAGCTGTTTAGTTTTGGAAACATCTGTTTCTCAGCCTTTTTATTTTACAATTCTGAGCTAATTTTTGGACTTGGCAGAGCAGATATTTAAGTATTAAATTAAACTGTTATTAATACTGCATCATTGGTATTTTAACATAATTGCTGCTCTTTATACAAATGCTTTGGTGTAACCGCTAGTGTTTAGTTAGTTAGTTAGTTAGTTTAGTTAGTTTTTACCCATGAATCTGATGTTAATCACACTCTACTCCAGGGGTAGAACTTAAATTCACTGTGGGCCAAAATTAAAAACGTATTAAATACTACTTACTAAATATTTATTGAAAAATTGAGGGCAACTGTGCCTGTTTCCCCTTCTCTCCATATATGTAATGTAGAATTTTCTCATATGGAAACAAACTTTAGTTTTGCATTAACATTAAATCTGGACCAACCAAAGTTAATATTATAAACACGTGAGAAATTAACGTAAAAATAAAACACATTCTTTATCTGTAGCCTTTCCAACTGATTATTTAACAGTTTGTGATTTTTCTTCTTACTTTAACCTAAAGCTATCTCTTCAGTGTTTTAGCAGACAGTTTGTTGTCGTCTCTCTAAAAAAAACTAAAACAACCTGAGGATTCCACTGATTTCCTCCTTATCTTGTCAGCCTCATTACTGCCGTCTTCTTCTGTCCCTTCCACCTCCTCTGCTCCTCCCTGGCCTTCAGTGACAGATGTTTATCTTTGAAGAATATTTATCTAAATTTAACTGAATTCCATCTGTGTGGTCACTGGGACTCTGCCTGCGGTCAGGATGCAGCGGCGGCAGCAGCAGCAGTAACAGCAGCAGCAGTAAC
>NC_024314.1:13512862-13513290 GCF_000523025.1 Cynoglossus semilaevis
CAGCAGCAGTAACAGCAGCAGCAGCCACTGTCTGTCTCTACATCGTATCTCCCAGTACGTTTGTTCCTCCCTCCCTCCGTGCCCTCCTCCTGCCTGACTGTGTTCAGGGGGATCGAATGAAGGGCCGGGCGGGGCCCAGTGGCCCCCGGAGGCTGGGAGATAACGCCACACAAGTAGGCCACTGTGGGCCCCGGCAGGAACAACTCTGCTGATTTTCCCATTTGATAAATTTGGGAAGAGAAGGAGGGAGCAATCAACACACACACACACACACACACACACACACACACACACACACACACACACGGCCTCAGTGATGTACACTCACTCCTATGGACATGGATTTCCTCAATCTTGTCCATGTCCTGTCATTAGAAGTTGTTGCACCGTAGGAAAGACATGACCCCCACCCCCTGCCCCCCCACACC
>NC_024314.1:13513344-13525533 GCF_000523025.1 Cynoglossus semilaevis
CCCCCTGCCCCCCCACACCTCCTCCCACTCTCCCCCAACCCCTACATATTCTTAATTGTTCATTTATGCACATATTAACACAGTTTGTTTTTTGTAATGTTGTCAGTATTTTTTTAAATGTGTTATTTTTGTCTTTTTTCTGAGTTATTTCAGTGACCAACAATTGTCCATGTGTGTTTAGTCAATGAAACATTACAGCTAAAAGTTAGCCAGAAGGAGCTAAGATTTTGCACTAATCTGTAAACGTGTGTATTTAAAAGTGTTAGAAAAGAACAGAAACGTTTTGGCCTTTCAGCTCGAAACCCTGGTCATTTCTTAGCAACTGGCTGAAAAGATATTTGAGGGAAAAAAACAAACTACATTTTTAGGACACCATCCTGGTCAATGTCTGCTGCACTAGTGGAGGCCAGAAGCAGCTTCAAAGATTTGAGGACTTTTTTTATTTTATTTTATTTTCTATGTTCAGACAACTCAAGGACCTGGGTAGACCAGTGTGTAGAGATGGAGATGGAAAAGATAGAACACAGTGAGAACAACAGTCCAGGGTCAGACGTGATCAATCAGGAGAAACGTTGGATTTCGACAGGTTGGCAAAGCTGCATTTGAACAATTTTTTAATCTGTAATATTAAAAAAACAGTGACTGACGCACAACCGTCCACGTCTGCATCCCACGCTGACACACACACACACACACAGACTCACACAGACGGTGGATCTTTGTCTGTCATTACTGCAGCTCCTGGTCTCAGCAGAGGAAACTCTGACTGACCACTTCTCCTTCACTCATCATCCTTCTCCTGCTCTCTGATGTCTCCATTAGCTGCTGCTGCTGCTGCTGCTGCTGCTGCTGCTGCGCCTCCGTGTTTTTCCCCCTCCACACACACATTCTTCTGCCGCTCTTTCCTACCGACCTACCCCAGTGATGCAAACCTCCTCTGGTAAAAATACACCTCATCGCCTCCTCCTGCCAGACAGTAACCTTCGGAGTGCGTAATGGTTTGCCACACACACACACACACACACACACACACACACACACAGTGCAGCTCGGGCCCTGTGGGTTTGTGTCATGTAGATAGTGTGGAACTGGCTGATGGAGCTGAGCTAAGACAAACACTCAGCCCAGAGATGGATTCCACCTGAATTTATTCATCTCCAAAAATCTGTGAATATGATTTGGCTTTAAAGCTGCAGTAACTGAACACTGACTGAGGGGGCGCTTGTATGTGGGGAGTACGAGTAGGTGGGTATTTTTATGTACAACACAGAGCAGAGCCATGTTGTTGTTGTTGTTGTTGTTGTTGTTGTTGTTGTTGTTGTTGTTGTTGTTCTTCTTCTTCTTCTTCTTCTTTTCTTGTCGTCCTTCCTCTTCACCTTCATCGTTCAGAGGTAAAACCTAATCTCATGTTTCGTTTCCTGGAGACAAATGTTTCTTATTGTTTAAAGACTTTGTTCTTGTTATTCTTTCCTAAATGTTCCTGATCTGTTCAAGCTCTTTCTCACTAGAATATTAACTTCTTAGGTAGAAATTTTCTTTTCCCAAAAAAAGTCCCAAAACTGTTATCTGAATACTTCGGTTGAATTTAGTTTTGAAATCCTTCTGTTATTTCTACCTTGAATACACCTACTGTAGGTATATTTAAATGTGTATTTTTATATACTCCATAACACGATGATGAGTTAATAGTCAGACTTAGTCCTGACTTAAAATATCATCATTTTAATGAAGCATCAGCTCTCTGATGAAGGGGCCTGGTTCTGGTTCCACTGAGCTGTAATCAGTTCACAGGAGCTCCTCCTGCCCTGTGTTTGTCATCCATAATGACACACCTCAGCCTCCACACACACACACACACACACACACACACAGACAGAGACAGTCTTTATCTGTCTTCGTTCGTCCATCTGAGGAGCTGGAGGATTTGAGCCTGTTTTAAAATTCCTTCACACGTGTCAGATTTATTCATAACAATCTGACTCTGAGTGGAGGCTTTGAAGTCAGGAGAGAGAAAAAGGAAAAACAGGAGATGAAGTGCTGGTAGGAGAAGACAGGAGGCACGCCGACCGGAGAGAAAAGCCCCTCGTGATGACACGTTGCATTTCACGGTCCAACTGTGAGCGCCGGTGGTCTCGCCCTCGGAATCACAACCAGCTGCCTGTGACCTTCAGGCTGGAAGAGGCACGGAGTCCAGGCCGGTGGAGGAGTATTCAGGGGTTCTGGGTCACAGGGTCTGGGCCGACCAGAGCTGCTGTCTGGAACAGAGGGTTTTAGTTCTCAGGCCCTGCAGGAGCAGGCGGAGAGGAAACTTCGTTAGAACCCAGAAACACTACTCTACTTAACTCTGCTATAAACACACACACACACACACACACATAATGGCAGATCCACACACAAGCTGATCTACACAAGCTGAGAACTTCATTGCTCCCAGATGTGGGTTCATCCTGTTGGAAGTCTGTTCAGATGTTTGCTGTTTGCCCACTTTGCCCACTAGGAACATTTGTGTTTGATAAAAAAAATCAGAAAAAAACCCAAACATTTTCACAGTCAAACATTAACTAAAAGTTGTTTAAGCAGCTGTTTAAGCAGCCAAAAATATACAAAAAACCTCCAAAAAAACTAAAAGGAAAGGAAGACAACTAGAATAGTTAAATATATATATATATTTATTTGGTGAAGTACTTGGAAAAGGGCGGTGAGCTACTGGTAGTTCACAAGCGACGTGTTGGAGACCCCTGCTGTAGGTGCCCCAGCCTGACGGCACATGTGACTAAGGGTGTCATGGAGAGGAATTTCCCAGCACAAGACAGAGTTGTTTGACTTTCCTTGATTCTGTGGCCCACAGGCCCAGGGACTGGGCTGCTGAGCCCCAGGTTGTCACACACTCCTGGGCCTAAAGAGGCGATCATACCAAACCAAATGTAAAGAGGAGTAAAACCCCAGAATAGTTTCATCCCTCACTGTTGTACTGACTGCAGCACCAGTCGAACTCCCAGCGTTTCTTTTGTTAACACCATCAGTGGAGTTTCTTAGTGTTTCCATTGTTCTCTGATGCCAGGGGACAAGTGGGACCTGCAGAGTTTGTTTAACAGGGAATACCTCTGGTTTCTCCACCACAGACCGCAGCTCAGAGTGCCTCTGGACCGTCACTCACAGATCAACAACCACCACAACACAAAGGCCAAACACAATCACCAAGTGGCTGCTGCATGTCCTGACAGCTGGACGTTTTCTGCTCAAACCTCCCCAGGAATGTGTCTTCTCTTTATATAAATGACCATGGACGGAGCAGATTGAGGTCTGGTGCTAACGATGAAGGGGCAGACCTTAGTTTAGTCTCCCTGGCTATCTACAGGGGGGTCTTGGGGACTCCTCCTGTCCTGGCACTCCCCTGTCCTCTACCCTGTCCTCCTCTGTCTCCTTCCTAACTACTGGTCTCCTCTCAAGAGCTCCTCTATCTCACCTGATTGTTGATCCTCCTCTGTATGTCGCTTTGGATAAAAGCATCTGCTAAGTGCTTAAATTTGAGTTATTCAAATTCTGTTGAACGTTGTAGTAGCGTCAAGTTCAGCCAACGACTCAGGACCAACTGGTTTCCTGTTTCCACCCCCCCCCCCCCCCCCCCCCCATGTCCAACCAGCTCCCACACATTAACGTGCTCTGGGTCTCCTGGCTGACCGTGGCCTGGATGTTTACGTCCAGGGTTAGTTGACGCTCACTGAGGTGAGGCCGGGTCGCCCTCCTTTAGCCTCTGACTCATCTGAGTACGACTGAGATGAAGAGGAAGAGGATGAGGAAGGGGAAGAGGCCAGCTCAGAATATCTCCATCACTGATGATCATAACAATCACAGAGCCAAAGGCAACAGTGGCGGTCTGAATGGGAACACATGGAATTCCAGGTTTAGGGAAACCTTGGACTTGAGCCTGTTTGTCTGCAGGTAAATGCAGCCAAATATTCCCCAAATGAAGGGATCGTTCCTGGTTCTGTTTCACTAATGGTCTGTTTTCTTCAGTCAGTCCTATTAGTTATTACTCTACAGAACTCACTGATTGCTGAGGGTCAGGAAAGCAGCGGCAGACAAGTGGACGGATGAGGAACTCTGTCCTCCAGTGGATTGTTTTGTTTTTTTTAACCACGTCTGATTTCCTAATTATTTCTGCTGTGCTTTGGCCAAATTTAAATCACACTCATTTTTCCACTAAATTACAGCATAAAACATTTTCGACCAATGACATGCACCGAGGCTAAATTACACCTAATTATCAAGGTTGTTATGTTATAATTAGACACATCATGGCTCAACATCAGGTTCAACTCCAGACACTAGAAAAGCACAGAGTTGTGGAACAGAACAGAACAGGCTCCAGTGTCATTGTACCAGTTTTATTAATGTGGGAAAACAATTTTCAGTGTTGGAATAATTTTGAATAGAAAAAAAAACAGGTTTTATACAGAGATTTAATCACGATCAGTCAACAGCTACCCTGTGATTAATCACATTTACAGTCCTGAAGAATGCAGGAGGTTCACTGTAGACAGAAGTCCTCTATTAGAAAGAAATGTGGTTGATTAAAGAACATGAAGAGGTCAAAGGTCAAATTATGATTTATGTATCAAAATGGATTGTAATTAAATTTTTGTTGGAGGTCAGCACACAGCTGAAGTATACAGACAGAGATTACACTACTAAAAATAGCAACCCTTACTGATGTCACTCAGCTGGTCCACGGCCCTGGTGTTGAGCATACATTCATTCTGTTGTTCTTTGAATCTCTTTACATGCAACAGTTCCTGCAGAGTTACAGATCAGAGCTGACCTCCTCTCCCTGTCTGATCACATGACCACTCACCTGATCAGCTCTGCTCATTCCTCAGTCTCTGACTCTGACACATCATCTGCTCACGGTTCTCATCATGGCTGTTGTCGTCATCATGTTGTCGTCGTTGATTCTGATCTGTTGTTTAAAGAAAAAAAAACAGTCCATTCATTTTTACCAAAGAAACAGAACTGTAGCAGAAAACGACAACGTTCAGTCACCCCCTGAAATGACATTTGAGCTTTGACAAAAGGATTCCCTGAGCTTTGGATGTGTCATCGTCGTCAGTTACAGACCGCTGAACTTTGGTCAACACTTTAGATAAATGTCCAGGCTGACTTTGGGAGGATCTGTGCTCTAGTTCAAACATGTATGGACTCTAACTCTGCTGCAGCAGTTATGACAGTTAGGTGACTGTTATTTCACTCCAGACACAGAGTGAAGACACAGGAGATAAAATCCACAGTCGGTTATGAGTCTGTTAAAGATTCAGCAGCCGGAGGAAATGACTTTTTTTTCTGAGGTCAAATATACTTCTGTGGTTTTCCTACGGTAGCTGTTCCGTGACTCCCTCCTCTCCCCCGCTCCTCTCATCTGTTCTGACATGGTCACTCCATCACTGCCAGCCGGCTAATGTCATGTTTATCTCCCTCTAATCACTGATTTCAGCCACTAATTCCACAGCACCGTCTAATTACCTCAGAGGCAGAGGACGGGCTTCTACACTGAGCACATCTCTGTTGTTTTTGTGATGCGTTTTCAGTCTGTGTTGGCGTTCATTCAGGACCAAACCTCCTGGAATTTAGGTCATAGACGATCAACAAACGCACTGGGAATCAATGAAGTCGTCGATGAAGTGTTTATAACTGTTGTGTTTGACAAATGTTAGTTAAAAGTGACCAAAGTGTCGTGTTTGTCTCCTTGAAGGAACTTGATGCCTCGGACCCTGGATGGTCAGATCACCATGGAGAAGACCCCCAGTTACTTCATCACCAAAGAAGCCCCTCGCCGTGTGTTCTCCATGAGCCGCCGCACCAAACTCATTGTGGTGGTGCGGGATCCCGTGACCCGGGCTGTTTCCGACTACACCCAGACTCTGACCAAATCTCCAGGCCTGCCCTCGTTCCAGAACCTGGCCTTCCGTAACATCACCACGGGACTTATAGACACGTCGTGGAGCGCCGTACGCATTGGCATCTACGCCAAACACCTGGAGAACTGGCTGAGGTTCTTTCCGCTCTCACGCTTCCTCTTTGTGAGTGGAGAACGCCTTGTTTCAGACCCAGCTGGTGAAATGGGCCGCGTCCAGGACTTTCTGGGGCTCAAACGGGTGGTGACGGACAAGCATTTCTACTTTAACCAGACCAAAGGTTTCCCCTGCCTGAAGAAGCCGGAGGGGAGCAGCAGGCCACGCTGCCTGGGGAAATCCAAGGGCAGGCCCCACCCCCAGATCCCCTCTGGGGTCCTGCTCAGACTCAGAGACTTCTACAGACCCTTCAACCTCAAGTTCTACCAAATGACTGGACATAACTTTGGCTGGGACTAAAGGCTGACGTACTGAAGCTTTACATGCAGCTCCAGTCCAATCAGCTCTGAGCTCCACAGACTCAGCTCCTCAGTTCCATTACTCCTGAAAACGTGGGATTGGAGCAGTTGTGTCACCAAAGACTTTTCTGTTCTTATTTCCATCACTTTTAAGTTATTACATCAGTTCCTCGTCCCACATCACCTAGGGTTTACACACACCCAGCTGGTTTAGCGCTAGCCACAGTCAACACCAAAGCTGGTCGAGATATAAAATGTACATCAGAAATGGGTGTAGCCGAGTGAGGCCTAAATCAACAACATGGTCGCTGTTGTTTGCTGCTGGTGTTTCACCGAGACTTCTTTAACCCCGCGTTCACACCAAAGGCATTTTTCGATCATCGCTTCATTCAGGCTTGTCATACCTGACACGCAATCTGCTTAACTTCGCTTCGTCGGGATAAAGTCGTCGCTGATTGGATGTTGTGTGTTATTAAATCTCCTGCTGTCGCGTCATTTACATTGATGGTGTACGTGGAACAGCCACTTAATTTGCGTCTCTCGCATTTTGTGTGATCGCCAGTAGACAGTCCAGCTGTTTTTTTGGACAGCTAGGATTGGCTGGATTAATGGATTAGGCTGAACTAGAATTGCTAAGTAATAAGTAATGAACTGCACACAAGGTATTCAAAGATCAAAGATTCACTAAAGTATCAAATAAGACCAAGGAAACAGTTCTCCGAGGTACTCGAGGTGGAACTTCTGTAACTTTGATGGCTGCGTTCCATTTCTTTTATACCAGACTTGATACTCACTGGCTCTGAGTCCTACTGCGAGGACTTGGCCCCGTAAATTCCAAATGTATCTCTGGTTGTAATTGGTGACCACAACACAACATCTGTGTCAAAAATACCAGCGGGAAATGATGCCAGATGAGAAAAGAATGAGCGGGTTGGACAGACGGGCGGAGTCAGGACACGACACGACTCTCAGCTGCAGCAGTGACAGCCAATACAAATGTAAATGTATGAATGAGATGTGAAATAATCATCAGGTCATTTAAAAAAATCTCCATTCTTTTATCTCCCCTTCATACAGTCGTTCTCCAAACCCTCCTGAAGATTCTGTCTCTTCCTGGATTTATTTTTTCTTTTAATGAAGCTGCAGTTGAAGGTTCTGTTCCTTCAAACACAGTCCACGGTCTGTGCTGTTATTTAAAGTACTTACTTACAACTCTACGTTTGCCTAATTTTGTTTTTTTCAGAAATGTCTATAATTTATAAGAGGACAAATGTTGTTGGGTTGATGTTTACTCTGACACTTTTGTATCTGAAGCTCTGCTGAAATTCTTCAGTTAAAAAAATCTCTACTGAAATCTGTTGAAGACTTTTTATTTGCTATTTATATATTTATTTCTTCTTTTGGTTTCAAACAAGCGACGCCTGCTGCTCTTCATCATAGAATATGGAGTACATCTGTCACACAGACCACGGCTGTTTTTCTTCACAAGGATTTACCAGAATTATATAAGAAAATATATATTTTCAAAATATTTAATCATGGACGATGGGAAAAAACAAGTATATTTAGATTCAAATGGTAGGGTTATTGTTGAGAACTGGTCTGGAATCAGGATTCTTATTCCCTTCTGTCTAAAACACAAGGAGACGTTTGAATGAGAGAGATTGGATCTGTAAACCACAGGTTTTCCTGATTATTGTTCCTGATCACATTCATATTCAGTGTTGACAAATATTTTTGGTCCAGTTTAACTCTCTGCAGGAGTTAAACAGTCGTTCAAAGGCCTATGACAGTTGTCACCACATTGTTTTTAAAAGAAGACAGCTAAAGGTTAGCCTAGGATTAGCACCAAAAGCTTGAGCTGAAGCTGAAAGTGTCGTCGACCGTCACAGCAGCGTCGGCGTCACTGTGAGCTGAACATCCACCACAGCTGTAGGTTTGTGATGTGTAAGCAATCAATTCACTGAGGTGATTGGTGACCTCTGAGGGCTGACCTCTGAGGGCTGACCTCTTCACTGACGCCCCCCCCCCGTCACCCCCGCTCCGACCTGTGAGCCTGCTCATCATAAACCGCTGACCACCATCAACTGAGCTGCTTAATGGAGTGGCTGTGGACACAGAAATAAACCCACACACAGCAGCTCCTTAATATTCCGTTCTCCTCCTCTCCCTCCTTCTCCTCGTCTGAGGAGACCTCCACCCAGGAGAGCACCTCCTGATCAATACCTGCCTGTTTAGTTTATGGGCCACAGGGATATGTGCTTATACCAGGCCGTGTCCTGTTGTCACTTTGATTTACCTGGGGGGTCGGGCCCCGGTCGCCACCGTACATTTGTAAAATATTATTTAACACCTGATCTATCTTCCATACATCTGTAATCGATACTAGTCTAATACAAATACAGAGAGGCTGCAGCGGGGTGGGGGTGGGTTTAATCTGTCCACTGTTACAGCTGCTGGCCTTTATGTGGCTCCGCTCAACCCTCTTATTTATGTGGCCCTTAAAGTCCATTTTTCATTTTGTTACATATTGACGTCGGCTCCTGTTAGATTCAATTTTCTGCTTTCTTCTCACCACCGCAGTGCTGCATTTGGAAAACGTCAGACAGTCAGGAAAAAAAGAACATTTTATGTCCCTGAGTGCAGCCTGTGAGACCAGAGACCAGAGATCTGCCCCGGTCTCTAGTCTCCTTACCTGAAAACATTGATGTGCAAACTTCCTGGTTTAGCTGCAGGTCTGAGGTCAGAGCTGGTTTCATTCAGAAAATGCTCTCATGGGAGACATGACTTCTTCAAACATGTGGAATCTGAGGCTCCAGCCAGGATGTCAGGACCAGCGGTCAAAAGTCTCTTTCGTGTACAGTAGGATCCTGGTCCAGGACTGTGGTCCAGTGTGCTGGCTGGTACAGGTTCAGTCAGGCAGGGCACAGATGGTGGGTTCCCTGTGATCTGGTAGTTAAAGCGTCAGGGTTGTAATCAGATGATTGCTGGTTTGAATCCCAGCCTCTGTCAGGTATCCCATCTGGAGTTGAGTCCCTGCTCGTTCCTGACTATGGTGCAGCTAAAAACAAAAGACAAACCTTTTATTATTGCTATAAATACATCTTTATTGAACCCAATAATATTGACCAGAGCAACTGGTCCCTCTCTGGAGGTCAGGATCAAACCTTTGGCCTGCCCAGAGGTCAGAGGTCAAAGTGCATTCCAGCACCGGAGGCACTTACGGTCACTTGGCCATCAAATGTGTGGAGGCTCATTTTCGGAGCCGATGAGAAGGTGATGAATCTGTCACTGTTTCCTGCTCCTGTTGTGATGACGAGTTTGAACGGTTGCTGTTGCCTCATCCACCTCACAGTGTCACGTGACAGGAAGTGAAGCAGCAGTCTAATGGAACAACTGCCTGCCACAGGGATTTTGGTGGGAGGCTTTTCTGAGGCCTGGTGGTCGTTTAACGACAACGTCACCTGTTGACCTTTGACCTGTTGGTATGCAAGTGTCCAGAGAGTCGTTCCATCAGCCACACCAACCTGCATGTGACACCAGGAGGTGGAATTGATGATTAAATTCACAAACTGTCTGAAGTCTTTGCAGCCAGAGGCTGAAATATTTCCAACATAATTACGAAATTAAGACTTTGCCACAAGTTGAAGTTTCCTTGGCTGAGAAACACACAGAGAAACAGAAATACCTGCAGCAGCAGTAATAATGCATCATAAATCCAATCATCAAACCTTATTAACCACATAATATTTAACACCTTGGCTGGCTCTGACTGAGACGTTCCACACCACAAACCCTGACATTTTCATTTTCCTCATGGAGTGTCAGTGACGCATCTGCGAAAAAAACGCAAACCAACGTCCAAGAACTCCTTTTTTTAAGGTGGTAATTCAAAGAAATGATGCAAAGCTGCCGTGAACACGAGTGAAGTGACGACAGAGAATCATCCGGAACAACTGCCAGAGACTGAAGACACCACAAGATGTGAAACAGCTGCACCGCCAAAAAACAAACAAACAAAGAAACACAACAAACAAAGCAATGTGACAAAACCACAACAGTAAAGAACAAAGTGACTTCCAGTAAAGACACTGAGCTGCAGGAGACACAATGGCTGACAACAGACTCTGTCCAAAGGAAATGTAGAGACAAACCTGCAACTTTAAAACAAGCCAATATCATCTGACAATCAGGGACAACGGTGACGACGGAAGGAGACAAGTTTAAGAAGACACAGTGGACTGTGGAGAGAAAAACTAATCACTTCTGTGTTTGCTCCAACAGATGTGGAAGTTTTCTTTTGAACGACAACTCTGTCCACAAACATCCAGTTCTTAAACATATCTGTTCAAACGTTTGTTTGTTTGTTCAGTTGAGTAAATAAGCTGTGACTATTGTCATGTTCACTGACTCCAGGCAATAAACTGGAACCAGTCAAAAGTCACAGCTCGGCTTCTGGAGGAACTCCCGTCTCAGTGCGGTAATTGAACTACAGACCTACTTCTTGGCATGAGCTGGACTGTTGAATCTCACTGCTGCCCCTGCTTTGAGCTGATGAACTGCAATCAAAGCCTCCTGAAGTTCAAACCAGCGTCTGTTTATTGTACGGAGGCCAAGTCTCAGCCTGTGATTGGTTTAATACCAGGCCTCCTCCGCCGTAAATTAGAAGAAGATGCTGAGCTGTGGCAGCCGGAGCACAGATCATCTGAGTGAGGGGTTGAACAAAGAGGGATTTGCACCAGCGTTTCCTCTCTAATTAGCAGAGCAGGGCAGGAACAGAGATGTTGTAGCAACAGTTTAATTAGAAATCACAGGAGTTCATGCTGCTGCGTGACTTTTCACGTCTTAACTGCTTCCTTATGACATTTTAAAAACACAATCGGACACATGTGCAGCTGAGTCACAGCCGAGTCAGAGCCAAGGCAGCGCCGCTTCTGGTCTGGATCCGTTGATGTTCTGGTGTTTTGGACAGGAACCGAGAGAGAAGAGGAAACAGACAATAAAAAAAAGATTTCAACTTTACACAACGTTTTGTTGTTTTTTTTATAGCAGTAACGTCCACATTTGTTTTTCAAAGGGGCCAGGAGCTACGGTGCTGAAAAAGGGCCAGGAGCCAACAGTTACGCCTCTGATGTTAAAGAACAAATAATAAAAGAACAAAGATGATACTAAAATGTTAATTTGTGATGTCACTGAAACCCTGGGACTGACGACACACGTCTCTACTGAAAAACAAATAACACGACAAAAACCTCTCTGTCTCAGGGCGTAAAGAAATGTGCTGAGTGTGCAGGAGGGAAAGAATGGAGAGCAGAGGCAACAAGCTGCCCTCGGGGAGGGTCATTAACACCTAATGAAGCTGACCCCTCAGGGGGTATCTATGGACCACCTCTGACCCTCAAAGTGCATGTCCAGCTCCCTGAGTGGTCACATGACCACCCCTGCTGCTGCCTGACACCCTGTGGTATTTGTGATAATGAAGTCGACTGTTAATCCTCCACGACTGGTCAGTAATTATTAATGATTACCAAAAATCACACAATAATGTGACCTTCAAACACACATGTCCAGGGAGGCTGAGAGTGAAGGTTCTCACAGGACAGATGGAGGTTCCTCCAAGGCCAAGGAGAACGTCCTCAGGGCCCTGATCGTCTTTCTGCAGCTCCACGTCTGTTTGGAGAGGAAAAGCAGAATTGTGCCGTTGTATGGAAAATCTAAAGAAAAAAAAAGTATTACACCCACCCATCAATGTTACTACTGCTGCTGCTGCTGTTACTGCTGCTGCTGTTACTGCTGCTGCTGCTGCTGCTGTTACTGCTGCT
>NC_024314.1:13525640-13526164 GCF_000523025.1 Cynoglossus semilaevis
CTGCTGTTACTGCTGCTGCTGCTGTTACTGCTGCTGCTGCTGTTACTGCTGCTGCTGCTGCTGCTGTGGTGGTTGTTCAGTACTTTGGGTTTATTAGTTAAGTGATCGGTGATTTGCAGTTAGGTAATCCCACCGACATGTTTGTCCTGGCAGACCGACCTCTGGGTAGAGCCAGAATCTTTAGCTCCATGTCAACATTTTATATCATAAGGCTCACTGGCTCAGCGATGGACCACATAAACTGCTTTAGTGACCCACAGTGGGCCATCTCTGGTCTTAGGATGTGGGTCTCATCCTTTTCCAATCGTTGACAAAATATTAATTGAGATGTGGTCCATATGTGGGCTACTTATAACCCACAATTAATTGTTTAAAAAGGCCAAATGACGGTGATGTTCAGTGGCTCCCAACGTGGCCAACCCCATTTTATGTCTCCATGTGTATAATGACAATATTACAGACCACATTCACAAGGAATTTAACTGGAAAAAAGCTTCAATGTTCACATTGACTCAGGTTCATCC
>NC_024314.1:13526200-13526768 GCF_000523025.1 Cynoglossus semilaevis
AGAGTTAACACACTTACAAACACACACAGACGTCAAAATTACAACATATCGTCGTTACGTTATTTCTTCTGCTGCCCTTTTAAAATCGCTGACCGTCTCTTCTCTCTTTAAATGCCAGTGTTGTCTAAGCAAATACCGTCTGTCAGCCTGGAAAAAAACAGCCGGTGTTTTATTCCCTGCAGTTATTGCCCCAGCACACACTGGAGACGGCATCCTCTTCCTGCGTAGGCCTGGGAGCCACGCAGGCTGCAGTTAATTCCCACTTTGGAGGCAGATATGGGAAGAACATCACAACTCATCTCCAGTCGGGGCCACAGGGGGGCAGATCACCTCTCCGACTCCTATTATTTAATATCTGGGTGCTTTACTGGGAGGCTGCCGGGGGTCAGAGATTTATGGTTACCATTCAATAAGAGTGTTCCTGGACAGAGGAATGGTGGAGGAGACTTCCAGAAGATTCCCTGGGTTAGAGATTTAGAGATAAAGAAGAAGATGCAGATTCAGGACAGGACGTGTGGTAGAAGCTGAAACCACGCCGTACACCCCCCACCCCTCCACCATCCCCCCA
>NC_024314.1:13526802-13529482 GCF_000523025.1 Cynoglossus semilaevis
CCCCCACAAATCAACACAGTAATCAATCACAGTTCGACTCATCAATGACAAAATTACATGGTAGTGATGCAGTGAAGGCAGTGAAAGCCCTGACCAACATCCTTTGGTTTAAAGGAATGATCTAGAAAATCCTCTCCACTGGGTTTCTACCATGAATCCAAACAGATATGAATGTCCAGTGTTGAGTAGAAGATGCTGGTAAGACAAACTTTACTACTGGTACTACTTATTAAACTACATGGAACGACTACTCTGATAGTACTGTGGTAAGTTGTTGAGCCTTTAATTCACCTTCAGTCCACGGCTCTGCACAGAAGGTTCAAATTTAAAGATGAAATGACACAGTGTCTTTGCAAAGAGAAACGATGGAAACAGGAGACCTCATCCAGAGGTGACCTTTGACCTTTTCCTACAGCAGACAATAGAAATAGACCTGACTTAAGTACTTGTTTATTTCAATGTAATTCTATTCAAATGATCATTATTAATGAAATGAGGCCGTCAGTCCCTCAGTTTCAGTTGCCTCCTGACGTCGTGTCCAGACGACCGTAACGCGGTCCACACGCCACGAGGCCGACACACAGAGACATTTCACATTCCCACAGATCAATACTCACAGCGAGGATAACCATAATCCGCACACACCCTCGACCTCCCCCCGAGATGCACAGCCAATCTGAGTGTGTGACACTAACGCACGGGTAATAGAGCACATCGTAACCAGCGCACGAGCCGCTGCAGGCCAATCAATAAGCAGCTAAAGGAACAGGTAATATGATATTGATAGAGGCACAATTACAAGGACGGGGAGCAGATGTATGAATGACAATGCCTGTGTGTGTGTGTGTGTGTGTGTGTCTGCAGCTGTGCCACCATGCATGTCTAACTAAATGAATACGTCTTTTTACAACACAAATGTATCGTTGGCTAAAGTCGACGTTCCTTGCCTGGCGACTCTGCCTGACGCCTAAAGGAAATCAATGACATCATAGAGACTCTGGGTTAATAACAGAAGCACACTGGCTGTCCACCCTGTCCCTGCTGAAGCCACTCATGAAAAGAACTGCTCTGTTCTGTGTGTGTCTGCGTTCGACAGAACTAGTTTGATTTAAACAGTTCTCCTGACAGACCCCAGCACAGGAACATCCCCTCAGATCTATACTGAATCTACTGCTACTGCACGTGTGTGTGTGTGTGTTCTCGTCTCCGGTGGTCCAGAGATGAGTGTCACTGAAGGGTCAAGAGGTCAAAATGAGCTTTTATGTAGATTTTCTGAAATGTTTGTTCATCCTTAGAGTCCTTGTTGACAGTACTCATTTAGTGACTAAAATATATTTATTTAATTAATTTTTTTCATTGTGTTCCATTTGGAGCCTACTCTTCACTGTCATTTTAGTCGCTGCCTCCCAGACTTTTCTCAGACAGACGCTGATGAATGGGTTAAACTCAGACGATGAACTCCAACATCAGGAGCCAACTGGTCCTGATGGACTTATCAGGATTCCCTGTGTGTGTGTGTGTGTGTGTGCTGTAGGTCTGAGTGGAGCTGTCATCTCCAGCAGCAGCAGCTGATCTGAGGACACACGTGTCAGTGCACCTCAGTCCAGATCACAGACCCCTCTCTGTGCTGCTCTGCCCACCCACCGAGCCCCGGCCTGAACCCACCGTTGACTGTCGACCGACCGCGTCCTCATCACCTTCGTCTGTCTCTTCATCAGTCTGATGATTGACTTCTCACTTCAACCTAAAGAGGTGGTGATCAGGAGAGGGGCTGGGCTCTGAGGTGGTCTCAGTGGATGTCAGGGTGAGGGTCCTGCTAATTGTCAGTGACAGCACTGTCAGATGAGATTAAAACAACTCAACAGACTGTGCTCTGCAGCCACTTCAACACAAGAAACCTTTTTGTCTTCAACGTCAGACCAGGTTTTCAGGATTTATGTTGAAATGTATCTTTTTATTTTTGCTCACAAACGGAGCCGTTGATCAATGACTGCTTCACACACGTGAGAAAATCCTGAACTTTTTCTTTGTTTGAATAACTCACGACAGGAGTCGAGAACTTTTGAGCGCTCGTCCCATTTTCTGGTGGAGAGATACTCCAGGAGGATGTGGATCAAGTCAGGTCCTGTCCCATTTTTATGAAAGTGGGTTGATTTTATTTAGGTTGCTAACCTTTTACACTTAAAGCAAAGCTTCTTCTACTTTTAAGTCTGCTGTACAGAAGCTCATGATTTATGACCTGTCACTGCGCTCACACTTTCGCCTTAATGAAGTTGTTTTCTGGGCGGTGGAAAGAAATGTAAAAGAAACAAACCAATGACGGCAACATAGAAGTTTCATTTTTAACTTTTCAAAGCATGAATGAAAACTGGAGCTTTTCTTTTAAATATAAAGAACTGATTTTTAACTAACTATTATTAACCCAATTATTACTTTTTAATTTTATTTAAATTTATAAAATTAATTTTGCATTAATTTTACTTTACTTTTGTTTACATTTACATTTTCATTTTTAATTCAATTTTATCTATTGATAAAACTTCAATATTTTTATTTAATTTTCCAGTTTGTCTTTTTATATCTCTATTATTTGACCAGCGAGTCAATTAACAGTAAATAATAATTATTTGTCACATATTCATTCATAAACGTGAAACATGTTCTCCCCCCCTTTATTTTT
>NC_024314.1:13529500-13564540 GCF_000523025.1 Cynoglossus semilaevis
ATTTCATTCCATTTTTCCCGTGTCCAATCCGCCCGCTCTTCTTTACTTCGACTCCACTCACGTTGACGTGACCCGTTTTCTCTTCCCTTCACATCCACACTCTCTTTATCTGCCCTTGTCAAACCACTGCTGACATGCTATTACCCCTGTCAGACACCACCCACACCCACCCCATCCATCCATCTCCTCCTGGTTATTATTCCTGGATATTGCTGCGAAGCTCTCTCCGTCCTCAGTCACATTCCCTCCAGTTCTGGCCCCGGTCTCTGCTGCTCTGGGCCGGAGCAGCGGCTGCTGCCGAGGCCATGCTGATGAGCTTCAGTGTACACGATGGCCCTCACTGGGATGGGGCCCATAATTCGTTCCATTCCTTTTTATTAAACCCACAGCCACACTGTTATTAGTGCTTGCTCTGTAAAAGCCTGATGTCTTCCATATGTGATGTTACCAACCGTCCCAGGGAGAGGGGAGAAGGGTGAGACGCAGCATTTTTCCGTCTAAGGGCCGTTTGGGTTGAAGGTCTGAGTGACATCGTATACTGTTTGGAGTGGCACAGTTCAGCTGCAGGCCTGTTATTTATCTCTGCTGTGACGACCAATTCTTACATTAACCCACAACCTATGACACAAATTCATTTGTACATACACATTTGACATTTGAAAAAATAATTTAAAAAAACATCTGAAGAAGATTAAACAAAACTGCTGAAGACCCTGAGTCTGACTGTCATGAAAGGTCCACAATGGCTACTGCTGTCAGAGACCTAACTTCCTGCCTCATCCATTCATTCATTTATTTTGTTCATGCATATTTGAATTTTTTTACATCCTGGGTCGTTGGCTGGAGCCAGTCAGCAGGTGAGGACGGGGTGAGTCCCAGAACAGTTCCCCAGTCTAGTGTAGAGACACATGTTGGATTTTTACACTGAGTTAACAATTAACCTGATGACCAACTTTCACAGATAACACAGCTGCTGTATTTCACAAACAGTCAACAATAACAGAAAATCAGTGTCTTCAACACATTTGAAGAAATATTAAAAACTAAATTTAAAGATCAATACATTTTTTTTTGCATTTGAAAGACAAAAAATGGACCTGAGGTCAGATTTGAAGCTGGATATTTTCCACCAGGGCTTGTTGCAGCGGGGCAACTGTGTAAACAGTGGTGGTTGTTGTGGCGACGTTAGCGATGCGACATGAGGACGGACTTTGATGTCGCTGAAATACAGCTCTGGGTCTTTCCACAGTTAAAATGATGAATGGGTGAAAGTTTCTCGGGGGTAATATTAAATCAGCGGTGGGGGTAGATAAAAAGACTCTTGTTGTGTAAATCACCGCTTAAGAACACACTTGGACTCACAGACGTGTAGGACAGAAAAGAGACTCTGTTTAAGAAAATCCCGTGCTGTACATACTGTAAAGACAGTTAGTACACTCTTAATGTTATGACATACTGTGGATTTTGCAGCTACAAAAATTCTTCAGAAGTTGCGAGTTCATGTTTATGTTTTATCTTTATATATGTCCTTTATTTTGTTGATTTAATGCCAGTCAGGTAAAGGATGTTTTTACAATTAAATCAACTCTGAACCTTTCATACTGTAAAAAAAAAACCCAAATGTATTTACTCAGCTCCTCATACCCACACGTCCATTACTGCATGTTTTCATGTGACTAAAGGTTTATTCATTTACTCTGGTGTTCGTCATAGGTCACCCACCCATCGGTGGAATAAGTGTCTCCACCCGCTCCCCTGTCAGCTCTGTTCTCAGTGTGAAACCACAGCGTTGGATGGCGGCCACGTCTCCATAGAAAACACGGGCGGTGAAGGTCCAGTTACCTGTTCTGTTAGGAATGACGTTAAAAAATCGGAACAAGAAAACAATGATGTTTACGACAGTGAAGTAGGGTTGAAAAGATCTGTTGGGCAACTGGACCTGAAATTTTCTCAACAGTGGAGTAAATCAACTTCTCAAAGGATACGCTGAATATTTAACATTCACAGCTGCAAATGTTCATGTAGGTTTTGGAGGTGACTGTATTTTAGTTAATACTACCAACTCTTTTAAATAACTTCAACTTAAACTTCAACTTTAACTTTGGTTATTCCTGCCTTAGTTTTTGTCTAGTTGCAAACTATTTCAACACACAGTTTGGATCTAAGGGCAGTTGGACATGTCAGATTTTGCCTCTGGTCTTAAACCTGAGTTGACCTGTTCACCAGACATGCACTTACTATAAAACCAGTTTTTGTTTCTGTATCTTCTTTTTTTTATGGCCGTCAGCATCATGTCGTGCCCTGGTTCTGTCCAACATCGACTTCTCCAGCCGAACAGAAGCCTCTATGTCTCTCTATAGCACATCAAACAGGCCGTCTGAGTAATAACACGGCCGGTGCAACAGTCTTCATCCCATTACCTCAACAGAGTGGCATAGTAGTGTGCGCTGACATCATGCATGCCTCTGATGTCTCCCTCCGTCCTGCTTTTCAACAGCACGTCATTAACGTCTTTTAAAGATTTCCTCAGCGGTCATATAAGTCCTGTATCTGTGGACCTGAAGATTCATAGACGGAGCACATTGTTCTACCAGCTGGGCTCTTGTGTATGAGCAGCAGCAGTGAGAGCCAGTCAGTCAGTCAGTCAGTCAGCCAGTCAGTCAGTCACACAGGTGGCGAGGAAATTACAGTCTGTACATACTTGTCGTTTGGACGTCTTCCATTTCTGGAGGGCTATAAAAACTTCTGCCAGCGACTGTGAAAGCTATACTTGGATAGGCTGAGGCCATGCCAAGACATTTCTCACAGTACACTACTCATGCAGAACAATATTTCTTTTAATGATCAGATTCAATAAAATAATGATTATGGGTTCCATCAGAGCCTAACTGAACATGTCTGTCAGGAGTCAGCAGAGTGGAGCGGCTCAACAATGGCATTCTTGTTTCTGTGTACTGTACATATGTGAGCCTGCATGTGAACTGGACGCCTCTTTGGTTGACCAGCCGCTGCACTACAGTGTCTACCCACTTCCTCTGTGCTAAATTACATGGAACATCACATGAAAAGCAACTGTTGGACTTCGGACGCACAAACGGTCGTTAAGATCAAACGTCTACACAGCTCTGTTGTTGGACATGGAAAGAAAACAGGGAAGTGTGCGGAGAAAATGTCTAGCTGTCGGGCCTTTTCAGTTTCCCAGCGTTAGGCACCAGTTTGTGTTGGGTCTTTCTTCGTTTTTCTTTTTTTTGTGTGTGTTGTTGGCAGATCTGTGCCGTTTTTGGAGCAATTACCATCTCATTTGCTCTGAGGTTTAAGGGGCCGTTCACAAGAAACATGTTGAAGATGTGCCAAGTTGTTAACAATTGCAAGCCATTATTTATATGTTGGTCCCATGGGAGTAGGACCCTTACGTGTCGTTGTGCAAGGCGCCATACATATGACACATTGGCTGTTGGCCAGGAAGAAATGAACTCCTGTCTTTAAGACCTGAGAGGTGTCTGGTGCTTCATTACATACACATTATTGGGACATTATTGGGATTGTTTGATGGTCCACCATCAAACAAACCAATTATTGGGATTGTTTGATGGTCCACCAAGGAGTTTTTTCAAAATTTTCCTGAAGGGTTTTTTTCTCTCTTTGTTCTTATTCGGGCAGTGTGTACACCACCATGAGCTCAACGCTACAGCAGTTTTATTTTAATGTTGCCACTACTGTGAGGTGTGTCTCCCTTCCCTCCTGCTGTCTCTGTGTGGAGTTAGTTAGTGTCATCACACTCACCTGTGTCTCTGTCATTAGTCTCACTGGTGTCACCTGGTACCCTGGCTATATGTACCTCTCTCCCTCACTCTGTTGTTGTGCTGTGGGTATGTTAATGCTATGTGTTCATGCTGTGTGTTTGGTGTTCCTGCCCTGATGTCTAGGCCTTGAAGTCCTGCTCTTTGTTCATTGCCCTGAGTTGTTTCTTCCTGAAACTCAGTGCATTTTTGTATTTTTGCACCTTTGAAAATAAACTGCCTACACCTGAAGAGAGTCTTCCTAGTACTACATTTGGGTCCTGCCATGTCGTCACGTGACAACTACATCATTAAAGGTGATTCTAACATTTGCTTTTCTAATTTCTATAAACTAGAAATCTGTATTTTTACAGATATTATAGACTGGAAAATGAATTTAGCAGCAAAAAGGTGGTAGATTAATATGTAAGGAAGGGTCAGAGGCTGCAGACGCTCCTGGGGGCTGACCTATGGGGCAGAGGTTACACCAACCCAGTGTGCTCTTCCAGCAGCTATTCACCTACAAGTACTTTCTTTTGGGTACATGCCGGAAGACGTGACTGCTCATGAAGTTCAAAATGACTTCATTGGAGCTTGACTACCGCTGGTGTGATTGATGACGGATTAACAGACAGTGTGAATTCAATAGGAATAAATCATTGAACCCACAGAAGGCACTTGCTTCACATGCTGCTGTGATTAATGGACTCACACACATTGTAGTGGAGGGAAAAAAAAACCCTAATGAAATTAGAATTTGAAATTTTGTTGTAATTGAATAAAGAGCCGCTGGTGTCAATGACGGATCGATTAGTCTACATAAGTAAATGTTCGATGTTTTTAATCAGTCCAGGTTAACATTATACAACATTGTAAAGTCTGTCGATACATTGATAAACATTAGGAATGAGAACTCATCTGGCCTTGTTGATAGTGTTGTTACAAACATAACACTTATCTACTATTACATTGTTTTGTATATTTATGTTGAGGGTTAAAATCTGTGGATTGAAGTCAAGGGGTGTATCACTGCTTAAATCTTTATTACTCACAAGAAGGATCTTTGTTGAGTCAGAAACATGACCAAGAGGATTAGTCACCATGAAACCCAGTGTTATGGTTACACTGTCTGAGTCCTGACTAAGTATGTAAGAAGGGATCACATGTCAAAAGCAGCTCTGAGCTTTTGAAGCAAAAGCTGGAAACTGTCAAAGTCAGATCAACAAATCCTGTCTCAGAGATAATCCCAGGCTGTGAAAGGACAACTGGAATCAAGTTCTTAAACCCGTATAAAGGTGTGCAAAGAAAAAAGATGCTTTTCACAGCAGCAGAGCCTGAAAAAGTAACGCTGGGAAAATATCATAATATGTAAGGCTCTGAACTGGTTCATCTGTAAGAACTGTTACAAAGAAATTGCTTTTAATATTATTTTTAAAGGCAAAGGATCAAATAAGTTTTGTTCTTTGCCCCTTATTTCCTTTATTTCAACATATTCAACATGAAAAACATGTTTAACATATGTAAAAGATTAAAATATTGTTGTGTTCACAGCACCTCCGGTTGAAATGGTCCATTCAATCGACTTTAGAAATTCCATGCATTTAATGACTCCAAACATTCAAACATTTTTTTCTATGGTAATCTTACAAGACACCGTGCCCGTTGTTTCTGAAATATTTTATAACGCGGTTGGTCGTTGTTTAATTTCTTTCTTATTTATTTATTCATTTGTTGCTGTTTTGTTATTGTGTTTTTATTGGAACGTCTATAAATCTCGGAAAGTGATCAACTACATTTGAACGCAGCACTGTTGTCCGTTAAATACCGCCGAAAATATTTTTAATTGCAACGGAAACAGTGCCACGGTAAAAGCAGAAGAACACTCAACATTTTTAATTAATAACTCAAAATGTGTTTTAATGTTTTTAAACAAACTATAGTAAAATGTGTAAATATACATAATCGTCCACCTGGGTTGTTAATTAAATATCTGCAAATAACCTATTGCCGTAAGATCTAAGCTAATAAGCTAAATTTTGCTCAGCTGTTGCTAGGGGAAAGCTTACATTTAGACCATATAACCTATTTGTAAACTAAATGTGCGATTTTAACTTATTTGTTTTCTGTAACCTAAAATATACGCGGTGTTCACGTTTAACAAGGTAAAGTTCATGGCGAACGTTCCTGCTCAGAGCTACATTGCTATCTCCGAGCTTCATCCCAACTTCTCTCATCCTGTGAGTTTTAAATATGTTTGTTACATTATAAATTATCAAGTCAAAGGTTTTCCCTTTAATATGTTTATTCATATGTGGTGTTTAATTTCGTTTAAATAAACTGCTGTCCATTGTATTTTAGAAAGTGGCTGGGATTGTCATCTGGAAATCTGACGTGAAAAGTTTCCCAGACAGAAAGAGTGAGTACTTACTTTTTTAAATACCGTATATTTTATTTCAAGTTCTATCCCACTGACGCCCCTGCTACTTGGTGTCCTGCACTCCAGCTCCCTCTTTTGGAGAGACGGCCATTCATCGGTCTTTTTCCGTAATCATCCAGATAGATGCAGCTCCTAACAAGGACATTTCTGTTTAAATTTCAGATTTTGGTTCAGACAGATTCACCTTTGGCTTCATCATCAAAGACTCTCCTGACTTCTCTGTTAATGTGACAGCCTGGGGCAATGATGGCTACATCAACACACTCTCCAACAGCTTCACCATCGGAGACTGTGGTGAGACTAAATTAATGTCTTTGATTTCTTTTAGTTTTTTTACGTTATAGTTAAAACTCAAAAAACAAGTTCCAAGTCCTTAAATAAAATGTACAAAACAACATATTTTTGTTTTCCAGTTAATATTGAAAGTCCTTTGATTGTCACTAAAGACCAAGAGAAAGATGAAAAATTCTGTCCCACAACACCAAGGTAATGGCCACATTACCAGTAGATGTCGGTGTGTAGAGCCTGATGACAGCGTCAGACACTCACTCTCTTCTGCTCTCTCTCAGCCACTACAAGCTTCTGTTGACCGAGGCTCACTCCCAAGTGTGTCTGTGTGCTGACACGCGCACCGTCGACAGGCTGCTGCCGCTGATCCACATACCAGCGAAGGACTCCAGAGACTTCTACTCACTAGGAGACATTATGGCCAATGGGCAGCAACTGGACGGCACCATGATAAATATACTGGCTGCAGTAAAATCGGTGGGAAACAGTAAAGTCCCAGTCCCATCAAGTGATTGCCAGATTATTCCCAATCCCCCCCCGTTCTTTAATAGCCATGTTGCCAGTTTGCTTTCTGTGCACTGATGGTTTGTATGGCCAGGAACCACAGTGGTTCTGAGGAGGTGTCATGAAGTTCACACAGAGGCTGCATCACTGCAATTTAATATCACTGCATTTTTTTCAGTGTCGCACCATAAAAACAACAGAAAGTCAGTCGACATGTGTTTGCTCTTCAGACCGGCCAACTGAAACAGTTCACCACTTCAGACGGACGCAGAGGCCAGAGGCTGGAAGTGAAGCTCTTTGATGACTCGGTCTCTTCCTTCCCTCTTGTGTGGTGCGTCATAGGCATTTAGAAATTTGGAAATTCAATAAATATCTGATACTTTGGCTGCTTTGGTGCCTTATACCATTTCTCTGACTGCACGGGTCAACACTGTTCATCATTAGGTTTCCATAAATTTACTCTGGTGACACGACTCCTAAGTGAACTGCACTATACTGCATGTGTGTTTGATTTTCACTCTTGGCCTCCCCTCTGACTAACTCTCCGACCTCTGTTTGACTCAGCTGGGACAGAGAAGCCATTCAGTTTGCACAAACATGGATACCCAAGGAGACGGGTAGGTTCTCCTCCACAGCAGGAAATCCTTTTATCCAGCTGTTTTTCCAGCCTGTCATTTCCTATTAACACAGTTTACCAAGCAGAGACATGGATATGTGAGGCATGGTGGAGTTCTGGTGTTGAAGATAACTTTACTGCGGTTTCTGTTTCAAAAGTTCTCTTCATAGCCGACGTCAGGATCAGCTTTGACAACTTCCGCAGAGGCATGACAGCAACAGTTAACTGGAAAACCATCATCACTGTCAATCCTGGTAAGGTATCTGAGTGGTGTTTACAAAAATATTGGGGTTTGAAACCAATGTTTCATCCACAATTAATCAGAGGCAAACCTAAAACACTGGTCCAGGAATTTGGCCAAACAGCGCTAGTGTAGCATGTAGGAAAACTTTCAGCTTCCTGTTGTGTCACAGTCAATCATGATCTGTTCTCAGACACCAGGGAGGCCAGTGCGCTCTTCACCTACGCTAAAGAAGTGTTGGAGTCAGGTGCACTGGATGACGATGAGAAACCAGAAGATGTACCAGGTGAGTGATAGTGATCCATTCATCCACTTGTAATTTTCCATCCTGTACCAACTAAAAACTTTAATTCTTTAATTTCTATTTTCTTTAGTCATTTCAGAACTGATCTATGTTCAGCTTGTTTTTCCACCATAATCCTTTAAATTCAGTTCTAGGCTCAGGCACAGTTTCCACGAGAAAAATCTGTTTTTTTGTTTTGTTTTTTGTCGTCCTATTCCAAATCATCAGAATAGAAAACTAGAGCAGCCAAGGACTGAACCTTCAACCTTCTAGTTGGAAGGAGACATGTGCTCTGATTGAACTTGACACAAGTTATTTGTAAAATCTAGAAAAGTGTCAAAAGCAATTACTGAAGAAATCTGACCTCAGTGCCTGTGAAATAAAGGAAGAACTGCTAGAGATTCCAAACCTTAGACGCTGATGGAATTCTTCAAGCTTCAAATCTGAAGAATACATTAAAAAAAATAAACATTCAAACCATGAAAAAAAAACAAAGCATTCAAAAAATGAAATGGAAAAATTATAAATACAGAATGGAAGGAGTTGTTCTGTGTCAACAATTGTTTTGTAAATTTCTTGGGTACAACAGCAAGTGAATAACTTTTTTACAAGCAAAAGCATTTCAAAGTTTGAAATATTGGAAGAAACAAGTTAACTAATTGTAAAAATGCAGCCTAAACCACTATGTATTTTACTCAGGTGTCCACGCACCCCCTCCCCTCACCCCTTTTTACAGTTGATTCCATCATCGACATTTATACGGTGAGTCAGCTGAAGCTCAAAGCTCAGGAGAATCCAGAACCTTTCTTTGGTATTACTTACAGCTTTATCTCCAAGCTGGCCCTGGACTCCTCTGTGTCAAAGGTCATACGGACACGGTGGTAAGGGGATCTTTTTTTTTTTTTAATTTATTTTCTTTCTTCTTTTTTTTTTTTAAAGATTTTCCTGGAAGACTTGTTTCCTCTTTTTTCCCAGCTGCAGATGTGGGTTCCAGGTGACTGAAGATGCTCAGAGCTGTAACAATGAGCTGTGTCCAGACAGGGACCAGGGTTTGTCTGCAGCCACTGGTTTTGACCTGCTGGTTGATTTGAGTGACCACAGCGGGACCCTGCAGGCCTGCATTTTCAGAGGTCCAGTGGCAGAGAAGACCCTCGGCTGCACGGTCAGTGCAACCATCTGTCATTCTAATGGGCAGTATCTGTGAATAATTTATACTTTAACTGAGAACTCAGAAAAATGTTTAAGTATCAATTCAGAATTTCGCTCCTTGATTACAAGACTATTTAAAAGAAGAGGAGGTTTTTGCTCTTCTGTTGTCTGTTTATTTATCAAAATTTAAATGTCCTGCAGACGGATGAATTCAGCAGTCTGACTGATGACCAGCGTACGGCCATGAAGTGGAAATTTCTTTTGGAGAGATGCAAAATATATGTGAAGGTAGGTATATCTTTTTTTTTTTTAATATTAGTAATTAAATGATACAAAATATATAAATATATATTAATACACCTTGCAGATACTGCCTTCACCTAAGTTTAAATCTGGAATCCGAGGAGTGATCATTGACTGTTCTCTGGCTGATCCAGGGGAGTTGAAACAACACATGTCTGCACTGCTAGGTCTTTGAGAACTCTCCACACACACACTCACACACACACACACACACATCTGCTGTTAAGGTAGTGGCTTCCATATAAGTTGTTTTAGAGTTGTTTAACTTATACTACAGGTCATTGTTTTGGTGAATGTATTGATGTTTGTTTGCTCTTTGTCTTTAAGATGAACTATTTATTTATGTATTTATTTGTTCATTGTAGGTATACTTGAGGTTTTTACCTTTACAATATGTAAGTTGTTCAATAATTGAACTCAAGAACAAGAATAAATCTAAAAAGATCAAGATAATGTTATTTATTCAATATTCTTAATATTTTCTTGTACTTTTCTTGCTAGGAATAATCATAAATATTACAGAAATGCCAAAGTGTTTGGCAAAAGGCACAACATTAATAAGTTGGAGCAGTTTATTAAAATATATTTTCAAACTGTATGCTTTATAATTATTTAAAGAAATCATTCCGTTTAAAAGATAGCACAGTACTAGTGTTGCTCTATTGTATTGCAATAACATTAAATCTACCACAAGATGGCGGCATTGCGCTTTCACATAAAGTGGAACCTTCGCGGAACTGCGGAGTGTTGTTGGGGACACCTTAAAACAACGGACACGTTTACAGTAAACATCAGTGGTAAGGTAAGACTAATGTTTTTTATTGTATCATCTTATTTTAACATATATGGAATCATTCAGTAAAATAACGGCACGCTGTACATTCAGGGTTTGCTAAATGTAATCAAATGTTGAAGTTGTCGTGAGACTGCTTTAATTAGCATTAGCGTGTACGTTTAGTTTTTAAAAGTTGACATCTAAAGGATTGTTATTAAGGGAACCAATGATGACGTGTTGTTCTCTGTATCCCTATAGTTTGTGACTGGTCCAACATGAACGTAAATCAGGGCACTGTGGGCAGTGACCCAGTCATTTTGGCCACGGCTGGATATGACCACACTGTCCGCTTCTGGCAGGCCCACAGCGGTATCTGTACTAGAACAGTCCAACATCAGGACTCTGTATCCTTCACGTTAGTGGAATAATTAGAGATTCTCTCTGTGAGTAACAAGGATGGACAGAGGTAGAGTTTAACTTTGAATGGCTTGGACTATTGTTTAGGAAGGTTTACGTCTTGGACAGGTGATGATGACGATGGAGCACCAGACTTGATACATTAACTTGCAGATCATTTAAAAAAAATATTCCTTAGTGTTTACTTACAGCAAGTCAATTCACTTGAAGTCACACCAGACAGAAGCATGATTGCAGCTGCAGGTTTGTAAATATTTGTTGTGAAGTACAAACTGCTTTTTAATTGAAAATTCTATTGTTTTTTTCGTTATTAGTTTTTAGACCCTTTTAGCATAAAATCCAACATTAATAGTTGTTAAGACTGGGTTTAAACTTATTTCATTTTAGGTTATCAACACATCCGCATGTATGACCTGAACTCCAACAACCCAAACCCAGTAATCAACTATGATGGAGTGAGTAAAAACATCACGTCTGTGGGCTTCCATGAAGATGGACGTTGGATGTACACAGGAGGAGAGGACTGCATGGCTCGTATATGGGACTTGAGGTGATGCAGGTTCTCTGGTCATTTCTACAGTTGATCATATCTGTCATCAACAAACATCTGCATCGCTGCTCCTTTTCTAGGTCAAGAAACCTGCAGTGTCAAAGAATTTTCCAAGTCAATGCACCAATCAACTGTGTGTGTCTGCATCCCAACCAAGTAAGACTTCATATTGTTGACTTTGTTTCTTTAAATCAAATTGAAAAGTTGTCATTCTACTTTGAACTCAGTAAAGACATCAGCTGTGTCCCTGAGCTTTAACTATGAGCTCGGAGGTAAAGCTTAAATCACAAAAGTAAACCTTGTTGACAAGTTTTTGTTTCACGTTTTTTCTTTACAGGCAGAACTAATTGTTGGAGACCAAAGTGGAGTGATCCACATATGGGATCTCAAAACTGATCACAACGAACAGCTGATCCCTGAACCAGAGGTCTCAGTTAATGCGGTTCACATCGACCCAGACGCCAGTTACATGGCAGCAGTCAACAGTTCAGTAAGTGCTTCATCTGTCTAAGTGTCAATATAAAAGTGACGTCTCCTTCAATAACAGCCCCCACTGTACTTATCTTACAGGGAAACTGTTATGTTTGGAACCTGGCTGGAGGCATGGGAGACGAAGTGACTCAGCTCATTCCCAAAACTAAGATCCCAGCACACAAACGTTACTCCCTCCGCTGCAAATTTAGTCCCGACTCGACGTGAGTTGACCGACCACAGAAACCTTCATCTGCTTTGATGTCTGTTTTGTTGATTTTACTTTATCACCTTTACCTTCTACAGACTGTTGGCCACATGCTCCGCAGACCAGACCTGTAAGATCTGGAGAACGTCCAACTTCTCCCTCATGACTGAACTGAGCATCAAAAGCAACAATCCTGGAGAGACATCCAGAGGCTGGATGTGGGACTGCGCTTTCTCTGGAGACTCCCAATATATTGTAACTGGTCAGTGTTAGAAATTAGATTTTTAATGTGGAAATCTTAGGTTATAGATCAGAATGTGTTGCAACATATAAGGTTAAAGAGACCATTCAATTAATTTAGGATATTTTATGTTTTTTGTTTTTTTACAGCATCTTCTGATAACCTTGCTCGTCTGTGGTGTGTGGAAACTGGTGAGATAAAGAGAGAATACAGTGGCCATCAGAAGGCTGTAGTTTGTCTGGCTTTCAATGACAGTGTCCTGGGCTGAGCAGGAAGAGGAGGTGGAGGAGAACCAAGTGGAAATAGCAACTAATGACTAATAACTTCTGAGTAGGGGGAGTGAGAACTCTGTGAAAGGTCTGGGTTTCTTCACTGATGATGGGTGCTACTCATACATTTTGAAGGAACAGGCTTGTTTGAACACATATCTACACGTACTTGAAGGACGTGTTCTGTATTTGTTCATCAGCTCCCCTTCAGGCTTTTTGACTTATTTTTGTTTGTTTGCCTCGGGGTTTGCCTGTATTTATTTGTATCCTTTCGACCAGATGGATCATTACCTTCAAGCTGAAAAGTCTTTCTGTAATATGAACATTCACTAAAATACTTTTTATTTGAAGTATTTAATCGTTCCTGTCTTGAATTCTTCCTTGTGAAACTAGTAAATCCTGTCAGCACTCTCATTTTGTAAATGTGTTTTTACAGGATGCGACCAACGTCTACAGGATTTTAGGTGTTTTTTTTAATCCTCAGTACTACTTAATTACTATTAAAATGTAATACACAAAATGTTAGCTTGTCCTACACAAGCCTGGGGGAGATTCTTACTACTGCTGAAGTTTGCTCTGCCTCTTATTACAGGGTCTCCAAAATTTGCAGTACTGTAAACATCTTTTTGCTAAACTTAAGCTCTCATTTAGACTTCTGTTGGAAGATTAAAAATCTACTTTAAACTATGTTTTTACAAACACGATTTATCTTTACCCCGTGACACTTTTACCTAACTTTTTGCTAACACAACTGAATTTATTGCCATTTCATTACTGTCTTACTATGTTAGTTTATTAGGTTTTAGCTCAAAGAAAAAAATAATGAATCAAAAAGCATTTTTTATTATTTGATTAACCATGTTGCTAGACATAATTAAAAGTTACAGGTTACAGTAAATACAGATGGGGTTTTGTACAAAGATTTTTTTTGTTCTTTTCTAATCTCTGAACTGTGTCACCAGAGGCAGGATTACACATGAAGCCAATGAGGACAGAACTTTGGCGTTGGTTGTGACGGCTCATATTTTCTTCTTCTCTGTTTTCCTCTTGGATGGATTGAAATGGACTCAGGAGGTTTGGACAGTTTTACTAGCAACTGTATGGCATAGAAACCATCAAAGCAGGCTTTTGTTCTGTTGCTTTCTGCCTTCTATTTTGCAGTGCCTGGTTTTTCCTGCTGGTCTGTTGTTGCGAGATCCAGCATCACTCCGGCAGGTAGTAGAAACAGACAGAGACGCAGATGTTGCTGGGAAAGCAAACGTCAATGCAGAAGTAGACCAGCCTCTGTTTCCCTGGACCTGAGAGAGTAGGAGACATGTCATCTTTTGTATACAAGTTTATGATGTTGGAGAAGATGATGGTTTTTATAGACATACTTCTCCAGGCATACTTTAACTTTAACTGCCACTATCTTAACCTAAATTAAGTTTAATCACACAGGTTTTCTGCAGTATTTGTCAAAACTATTGATGTCATCTGATACATGTTTGTCTGATGTCCTCAGCAAGTTGACATATGCTAAAGTACTGAGTGCGTGTACAGTAAAGTACTGAGTGCACTCTCAGCCATTTCACTTCTGTTAAAGGTCAGTCAGTTCATGGCTGAGGGTCAAGTTTCAGGCTGAGTCCTTTCTCTGTTATGGAGCTGCCAACAGTTACTGCACGGACACTAAGCTCTCGCAAATGACGTGAACATTTGAACCTTGCCGTGTGTTTTATACATAAAAAAATAATGGTCATTTGAAAGTAGAGGAATACTACAAATCCATTGTCAAAACTATGTAAGATTCACTAACATTATTGCTGATCTTATCTCTCTACTTTGTACCTGCAGTTGCAGATGTTGCTAAGAAACCATGATTGGTCCTATTTCAACAGCCATGTTCCCTGATGTGTTTGTTCCTACCATGAGCCATCTTGGTCCAATGGACAGAGCTATTGTTGCACAGACCCTGCAATGGTTTGTCAAGTGTGGACATGTCCACCCGACTGTCTGCTGGAACCCCCAGGAACTGTGTCTTCCACTGGGTCTCATTCCCAGTCAGCTGGTAATAACTCTAGAAACAAAGGCCAGCAAGTCAGGAAGAGGAAACCTCTCAATCAGACAGAAATACCAATTTTGATAAAACACATTAACTAAGAAACAAGGGAATCTGTTGATTGAAAGCAAAGGAAAGATAAGGAAGTAACTGAAGTGGCAATAAGGGCCTTTTCCCTCCTCTGTCCAGGTCACCAGGATTTTACAAAGGCTGCATCAAATCCCTTAACTTACCACCTTTGATAGTGAACCACTCAGAATGAGGTAATGCTTGAGTGGGTCCCATAAGAATCAAACCTCTGCTGAAGTACCAAGAAAACCTTTGTACCTAAACACTGAGCCAAACATCATCTGGTCTGGAGCCCTTCTGACAAAGGTAGATAAGATGGCCCCATTCTACGGATAGGTCTGAAAACCAAGGAGTCATGTGAGACTTGACCACCAGAGGAGGTTTTTTTAAACAACGCTCACATGCAGCTTTTAATGCAGGGGAATGCCCATTGTGGAAAAGAAGATAAGTCACAGAAACAATACTTTGCAGGTTAACCTCAACATCTACCATGTTCCTGGTCACCTTATTGATTCTGCCACCTACTGTCAAAGTTATGGACATCCAGGTGTTGTTTTTAATCTTGCAGCTTGTACCACATGCAGTTTTTAGGCTAATGCAAGTCTTAAAGACCCTTCACACAAAGTGAGCATTGTTTTCTACACCAGGTTTCAGGCTTGTTGCCACAGCCTCTTGAAAGAGGATACAAGTTCCTGTGAGGGGGAGAAAGAAGAGATCAAATGTGCTGAGGAATTTTTGCAACTGAGGGAGACTGTATGGTTCTTCAAGGTCCTGCACGCTTCACCTGTCCCTTTGTACGGAGTGGAAGTGATGCCAGATGTACAAAACCTATCAGGCCCTAGCTAAGTGGCTATTGAAGTGTGAGTCGGAGTCAGACACACTGCTTTCTGGACTTAAAAAACTGAAACTCATCATTCATTAAGCAATCCACACAACTTCTGAAAAACATGACGAGGATCAAGATTGAATCACACAAACGCTCCCAGGATTTTGGTGGCATCCTAATTTCCAGAGTTTACTGTTCACATGTGCCCAAGGCATAAACAAATAGTCCATTACTGAATGTCCACATAACGCCGGAAATGGGTAGCATCATGCTTGAGACACGGCTTCTGGAGACCTAAGCTCTTCAAGACTGGCATGGCTTTAAATATTGCAAACAAGAAATATCTCATCGTTTCCAAAACAGAACTACAGCCTGGATCTGATTCTCACATTTCACTTTTTTTCTGCCCCATTTCACATGTCCAGACTTAAGCTTATCTGTGAGAGAAGTTTGATCGATGGTTATCAGCTCACTACAGTGAAACAGACCCAACAAGTTTAAGCACAAGATGCACTGAGAAACGTCGGCTTCTATCTTGACATAATGAAATGCCCACTCCTCACCTGATGTGCTTTCTTCTGAAGGAGGGATTGAATGTTGTCATAATCAAACTGTTGCATCTTCTGCAGGAAGCAGCTGTTCTGTTCCTCTGGTCTGTAACATATCAAACCCTGAAAGACAACAGTGGACAAACCTAAGTTTTAAAACCCTAACCCTTGGGTCAATAATTCACATCAGCTCGACATACATGTTTGATATCAAACAGTACTGTGGAAGTCTGATTTGCAGCTGAAGTCACAGTAAAGGTCACTAGGTGGTTCTGCTGATCCACTACTGCAGACTGATTGATCAGAAATCCTGTCTGATCTGGCGCTGAAAGTCTCACAATCTGTGAAGACTACAAACACAATAGTAGAATTTACCAAGTTATCAAGAAAAAGGCCCATGGTTGCACAGATACTTGACATACCTGAGAGTGTGGTTTAAGCAGACCAAAATGACCTGTCAAACCCAGACCAATGAGGAGCAGAAGCAGAGAAGCTGAGAGACTGACCCAAAATGCCTTGTGAGGAAAATGAGCACCGGAGACAGAATTGGACGTCCCACCCTGTCAAGAAGATGTTAAAGAAAGAGAATTCATTAAGATATTTAAATGGCACCTAGTACTCAATGAAAATTGTGGACTAGAAGAAAGAGTGCAGTTTCCTGTCTCTACCTCCTACTGTATATGTCAGGACTCTTATTCCTCTACTACTTACCGTACACTGCTCGTCCTCCACACAGTTTCCTGTCTCTTTCCAACAACTCACCATCCTGTGTCCTGTGACAGTACCTGGATCGACTGCTCCCTCCTCACGACTATCAACACGGAGCTGCTGTAGTCATTGGTGCAGCTCAAATTCACCTGACCAGCTCCTCTTTGTCAGACCTCAGACCTCCCACCTTCATCCATCCCCTCCTCCTTTCAAATTCAGTCACCCTTACACGGTTAATCTAGACAATTGTGTAGTCTACCAGCAATTTTATTTTATTTAGGCTCTAGTATATCTTTCTGGCAGTATCAGTCATTTTAATGACTTTGCTGCTCTTGAAGGTCAAACATAAGACCAACATCAAAGGACTTGGCCCTCGTCCCCAGGTCAGACAATGAACAATGGATTGTTCAAAAGTAGTGATCTGTGGCTCAAACCTCAGCTGCAGGGTGCAGTTGATGGCTAACTGGACACAAGGTGATCCCAACAGGATTCACACATAAATAAACGATGGCTAACTGGACACAAGGTGATCCCGACAGGATTCACACATAAATAAACTAGTTTTGCTGTCACAAAACTAATTACAAAAATTATATATTGTTGAAAGTTTGGGTTGAAGAAGAGGAAAGACAAAACTCCAAGGTCTGCATCAGAAGACATTGTTCCAGGATTCTATTATAATTGTGAACCATCACCTTTTCAGTTTAAATGAATTTTAGATAGTGGAATACACACTTTTAAGGTTGCTTTTAAGAAATCTTTAGCAGGCATCAAGAAAATGAGCTTCCATTAGAGCCTGATATCAGATAAAACCTAGTCTTACAGGAGGTCTTAGTCGTAATGCAGAGTAGGGTTTGTTTTAATTGATTTAAACAAACCAATGGAGTAAAACTGGACCCCAGGAAAGAAGAGCAGAGATTGATGGAATTAAGACAGTTCATAATTTATTGTTCTAGAGGTGGTGTAGAGATTCTGGTCGTCACTGCTCCTTAATATGAATCAGAAAATGGTTGTTTAAAAGAAGACAAAAACCGTCTTCGTCACTAACAAAACAGAAAAGAAATACAGCTGAGGTATTTGCATGACCTTGTTAATGTAAGTGCAGAGACATTTTGTAAAGGTGTTGAAATACACTTGGTAAATACAAGAAACTGAGGTCACAAAGCTTTGCATTTCACAACATGTTGTTAGAAATGAAATTAAACTGAAGACAGACTCACAAAGTTAGCCACACTCTGATATAACTTGTGAATTGTCTAATCTAGTTATTGCACCACAGACAAAATAGTAGTTTCTAAAGTTGACCTCTTTTATCTTATCCGAATGCCTTGTTACATTTAAGAAATACCAAAAATATTATTTTATATAACATTTAAGTGTCATTTGTAGTGACAACAAAAATAAAATTAATGTTAAAAATATATTTATATATTTTACTCTTTTCACTACGACTTTGGTAAGCACAACTGCAACAATGCTCATACAAGAAAATGTGCATTTCAGTCTCTCACAGATGTGGTAGCTGCAGCCTCATTTGATGTTACATGTATTTAAACAAGATTCTTGAAAACAGTCAGGGTGTATGTGAACTACATAATGTAAACTCATTCATTATGTCTCATTATGTCTAAAATTGCAGGTATTATAAACTCACTTTAAAATTAGTTTTTTTGTAGCCTTTACCCTAAGAGAACTTTGTATTTTTGCCAATTCCATAAATCTGTTTTTCTTGTGTATTTGCTTGTATCAATGTTTTCAGAATTCTGTGTTGATCTGGTTGTTGACAACTGTACCACAGCGTCACACCAACAAATTGGAACTGTCCCTCAGATACATCAGAGACAGTGGGACACTGGTATGTCCCACGCTCCTCAATCTTCTAAGTTTTACAGCTGTTGCTGTACTTAGCTGCTCCTTATTCTCGACACATTTGCAGCAGCTTCATGCCTGCAGAGCAGGAAGCAAATCTGCAATACTGTCCACATAATAATCTGGTACCATCTTCTGTCGCTCTGTGCAGCCACTCTTTTCGTGAGCCTCAGCATCTGCCAGTGTGCTGACCCCAGTGAGGGTCAGCAGGGTCTTCAAGCCACAGTTGGACCCCAGCAAGATATCTGTGTCCAGGCGGTCGCCCACCATGAGACAGCGCTCGCGGTCCACGCCAAACTGGAGGGCCAAAGACTCGAACATGAATTTGCTTGGTTTGCCAACCGTCTGGGCTTTCTGTTGGGCGGCTGTCTCCACGGCCTGCAGGAGGCAGCCTGTACCTGAGGAGGAGAGGAGTAAAAGGTGAGCATTTACATAACACAGCATGTAACAATACTGTATGTGGGAAGCAACCACTTTAAGGCTGTAGCTTAAAAACTATCAGTGCAGGTGTAACAACATAAGGGGCTTCTTTAGAGTCAAGGCTGGGATTAAAGTTTTAGGCTTTAGGATTTACAGTTGGGTTATGGGTAATGTCGTTCTGTTTTGTAACGGTTGCGACAAGTGTTGTCATTTGTGTATAAGCATCCATACCTGGAACAGCCTTGCCCCCCTCAAGGGGCAGCCTGGAGTCCCTGTTGGTGCCTACAAACATACAGTCCTGCCGGATCAGATACTGCAAGGCTCGGTTCAGCTTCATGTAACTGAAATGCTGGTCAAAACCGACCACCACCGCCTTCACATCTGGGTCCAGAGGCACGTTGGCCCAGTCGATCTGCTGTCCACAGATGAGGTCCGGCCCCTCACCGGTCTGCTGGATCCCGGCGGCCGCCAGCTCCTGCGCCATGGCAGGGTTACCGATCAAGTAGACTTTTTTACCCTGCAGCTGGCATACGTTTTTTAGGTAGATGGCGCAGCAGTACGCGGTCCCGAACACTTCCTCCTCTGCTACTTTGAAGCCCATCTTGGCCATCTTCTCCGCGTACATCGTCCGCGTCTTAGTGCTGTTGTTGGTGACAAAGAAGACCCGTTTCCCGGCCTCCTTCAGGCGGTTTATCACATCAGCAGCGCCGCTGATTACCTGGTCCCCACGCCAGATCACTCCGTCACAGTCAAAGAGGACCGTGTCCACGGAGTCCAGGACTTGTTTGAGCAGGATCCCGCCTAGCTTGGAACATTTGGACCCGGACATGGATGAGGAAGGAAACGGACTCTGTCGCGTTGTTTTTTTTTTATAAAGCTGCACTGCGCACGGCCTCAACAGCAAAGTATAGCGATAAAAAACGAAAACAAGCGACGTGTTGAGTCTGAAAGATCACTTGAGGAAAAATAATTATTTTGAAAAGAGTAACTCCTGCTCAGATGGAGACATAAACCTGACCTTCCACCAAGAACATGAAGTATCAGTGTTACTTCCGCACCGGCTTAAAGGGACAGTAACCATGGAAAGGAGGCGTCTACTGTACAGGGGCGGAGCTAGACGTTCTTGTGCAACTGTTTTACACAAACCCACACGTGCCGTACAATTTCAAAATCGCCCTGGTTCTTCTTGTTAGGCAGTCGTACTATTACTACAGTACCTGTGGCCACTGTGAAGTCTGGTACAGAGACATCAGAGATTCTTTAAAAAATTACAAAAATTTTATTAATTTTGTTATAAAGTATACTCAGCAGTGTTTTAAAGTAAGAGCACCGTAACCAAAACAGCAAATGTACATATTTTAGTTAACTTTTCTTTTAGGAAGTCGGGGTGGGAAAAATATTTCCCCCAAGTTTCTGAGAATCCCATGGCTGTAAAAGTATCTCTTAGAATGTTCTGGGACTGGAGTTTTCAGTGGGTCAACAGCTGATGCCGGATGACAGTGCTGACAGAAGTAACCTCGGCTTTTGTACCACTCATTGGAGGTTTGGTTGACAAGAGCCAGGTAGGAATGGAACAGTGCATAACCTCCTAACAGGAAGAAGACAAAGACCAGGAAGCCCAGCATGAAGATGATGCGGGGGAAGCTCATGAAGAGATGCTGCAAAGATAAAAGAACAACAAAAAGGATTGCATCAGGAAAAAACTAAGGCAATATATATGTTGCTGCAGCACATTTCTGAGACACGTGGTGGATGTTTCTCAAAGTCAAGAAGTCATGGTTATTTAACATCATTTGACTGTTCAAATCAGATGAGGTTTCAAATTCTGTAGACTAGGCAAGGTGAGGCTGACGGTACAGCAAAGTTGTCAACATACAGAAGGCAGAATATTGTTTCAACCCTTGTGTTCCATTTATGTATGGTCTGTTAAAGAGCTACAGAATCATGAAATCAAAGAATCAAAGACTGTTCCAATTCCAATGATGCTTTATAAAATAAATGGGCAAGGATTTGTACTTAAAGAACCTACAAGAACAAAGGCATAAACTTCTTGATGACACTGAGCTCCATTTCTGCCTTGGCAAGAATAGAAGCTTTTATATTATATATATTATTTGTAAGAATTATGCTCTATGCCAGGGATGTTCACACTTTTTCGGCTTGGGAGCTACTTCAAAAAGTAAAGTGATCTACCTGGATTGAAAACTATATATGTATAAATATATATTTACTACGTTGATTAAATGGCTGTAGTTGCATGGCACAATACCGTCTGACTCAATACTTCTATGGTCCTTACTTTAGCCCTAGTGATTGGCATTAAAGTAGAAATAAATCTATCATTTAAAAAAAAACGTGTTTCTTTAAATGTAATTGCTCAGGATCTACCAGCACTCCCTTTGAGTTCTACTGGTAGATCCCGATCTACCTTTTGGGCACCCCTGCTCTATGCAGTAACAAAAAAGATAACCAACTTTGAGAAGCCCCAAAGAATGCAGAAGGTACCCCTGAGTGTCACCTGGATAACAAACAAAAACCCTGCTGGCTGCTGCTGGTCATATTCATCGATATAACTGGCCCCCAGGAGTCCTGAGCGCAGGACAACATGAAGCAGCATGTCTGTTGTCAAGAGGGCGATGTCTCCAGCCATGGCACACACACTGAAGAGGTAGAGCAGGAAATAACGTGTGTTCAAAGCGCCAATGCAGTTGTTAACCCAGACACAGTGGTGGTCAAAACGGTGGACACAGCGGTCACAGACTCCTGCAAAACAGAACAAGTGCAGTGGTGACCAAGCTGGACTTAACATCCATTATAGAAAAACCTGCCAAGATATGTTTTAGCAACACTGGTGCAATTCAAGAGAAGCCGTTCATCCAACAAAATACATCAAAGATCAAATCACTCACTGCAGTGCTTGGAGCGTGCCGGTTTGACCAGCTGGCAGGTTGGACAGTGGACGCCAGGGTGAAACATTCTCCGATCATATTGGTATATACTCACCTGACCAACAACTCTCTTCTTAGTTACTGTGCCTGAATGAGAAAAAAAAAACTCTTTTTTTTTTCATGTCTGTTATGAACTTAATTTCAAATCACACCTAATTAATGAGCAGCAGGAAAACCTTAAACCTTATTCATACATTAAAGAGGAATTGTCATGGTTATGAAACATGGATAGAATAATTGAACAGTGGGTGACAGTCTTGAAGGGACTTCTTGAAGATTGCAGTAAAAAAAAGATTATAATATTATTTTTCTCACTTTCACTTTTAATTTCTACTTGCCAATAGTAAAACTGTAGATTTATGTGGGGCAACTTTTGTGGAGGTTTAAATATTCTAAATATTTCTCTTCACAGACCTGGATCTTTGCTGATGCATAGGTAGAAAAAGCAGGTCTTGAAGATGAGAAGGACGTAAGGCACACACAGACTGGTTAGAGCCGTCTCCATCTCCCTGCAGAAGTTGAACACCTCAAAGGTGAACTCTGTATAGACAGCACCTTCTAAAACCAGGTGCAGGTAGATAAACATGTTGCTCCTGCAGTGACAAGAAGATGAAACACACTAGACAACTTTTGCACTGACAGAGGACTTTTTTTAATGTACTTTTTTTTTTTTACATTGAATTGTAAGTGACAGAAGTGTTTAGAAACACACCTCTCATGAAAGAGACTGTGCATGCTCTTCTGTGACCACTTCTGGAGCCATTTTGGTGTAACTGGAGCTAGGATCTGTTGAAAATTGGATATAAAACAAATTACTGTATTTCTTATTTTGTAATTAACTTTTGGCTCATTTATTTCTCTTATTTTAGCCATGTTGTAATAACAAATTTTAAGCTGTTGCATTTCTGATATAACTCCAACGCCACTCAACTCACTTGAGTTAAGTGCTGTAACAGCGCCATCAAGTGTCAGTTTGTAGTATCAACAAAGTAAAATTGGAAAAACGATCAGTAATTACATTTCTCACCTTCGTGATGAAGTTGAAGAGTGTGTGAAAGGGACTTTGCTGCTTTCCTGAGTATTTACACACTAGGGCTATACACGCGAGCACCACCAGTACGTAGATACCAAACAGAGTCAGAAAATCCATCTTTTTTACCCTTAGCTGTTTTTTTCCGACCCCAAAACAAGCCACCGACAGGGCGAAAACTCGACAACAGGCTGTCGCAAGAATAGCATGGAGTTCTAAATCATTACGTTCAAAGAATATGCACTTTGAAGGAAAAATTGAAAGTACTGTCAGGTCGTGTACTGTAAATTTAAGAGACTAGGCACCAGCATGCTTACCAGTTAGCAAGATCAAAAAGTGTCCAAAATATTTACTAAGTCTGCGTAAATACATGTATGTCTCATGTGCTCGACTCTAGGTGTGCCCGTTATAAATCAAAGCAGTTCTGTTCGCTATTGCCAACGGCCTCACTCTCACCCCCACGTTGTTGTTCCGTATATACTGTCACTTCCGTAGCATCCATGGAGCATTTCGTGCTACGTTCGCCGAGTTAGCATTAGCCACGTTTGCTTAGCATAGTGATAATGAAGTGTGTCCTTGCAGGAGGAGGGGGGCGCTGTTGTTGTTCTTTACTGCACTTTGAAGTTAAAGAAATAAATGGTAGTTGTCGCATCATATCTCTCATGAGTTATATGTTAAAACATTGAATGTTTGTATAGATAATATATTTCGTATGGCGGCATATAAATGCCACATTAAGGATACAATAATGAAAAGTACGTGATCAAAGCTACATGCAAGGGAAAAGGTTACACATTTTTTAAATTGCATTTAAGATAATAAAGTATTCATGTGTTATGCTTTTATAAACAATAAAAAGAGCCACACTTGAACATACTATGAACTGTTTTCAGACTGTTTTCATGATTAATCAGCTTTTTTATATAATCACCAGCTAATGTTCACAGTAAAAGCTGCAAAAAATTATATTATCAGAGCAACCAGTGTTTAAGAAGGTTGGCATTCATATTAACTAAACTTTTTTTTTAGTTTGTAAAGTGTCTGAAGACCAGACATCAGTTCATTAACTTAATTGTTTTCTTTGCTTTGCTGCTGTCCAGCTTCACAGGACACCTGATGGATCTGGTTGCAGACATGGACCAGTGCTCATGTTACAGCTCACAGTGCTGGAGGAAAGAGTTTTACTCATACGGTGTGTGCTTACATCTATGGATGCTGCTTAAAAAGGTAAGTGGTGTGTAGTTGTTGGTGTGGTGTGAGGACGTTTTCTAAATGTGTCCTTAAACTTGTTATTGGTCATTAAGTTCATTCATTTGTTAGTATCCTAAAAACATTTTTATATACAAAATACTATACTGTAGGTAGTCCATGGACAAAGCATTGTTTCTCTAAGATGCTTTTTTAAATGAAAATTGTGTTTTCATCTTAAAGTTTTGTAATTTTGTTTCTACAAAACATGTGTTTGATTCAAGTAATTTGACTGAAGTGTTTGTTAGTGTTTGCACATAGAAGTCATTTGTGTTTAATAATTCAGTTTTCTCTGAGCTGCCTGTTTGGTTGTAGTTCGTCTACACCAACTACTACAGTTCTACCTACAACTTTAACTCACATTGTTGCTCCTTTGATTGCTTCCCACAGCGTTTTTTCATTGTGTACTTTCACGATACACAAACACTGATTAAATCTTGTTAAGAAACAGCTCTACATTTTAGCCAGTGAAACTAAATTTTGAAAGTCAACACCTCTAAACCTGTGGCAGATACAGCAGCTCTAGTCCAAATCACTGACTGGACCTTCAGCTAATAAGAACTGAAAATAACAGAGTGACTGCAGCACTTTTCCCTAGAGTTCGCCAATGTCACCATTTGAAAGACAATATAATCAATAAAAAACAGCACAGAGGAGCTGGTGTCTAATATTAACCTGCATGATTTTTATTCCACCTTTTTTTACCAGAATATCCAGTAGATGCTTTTAGGATTTGAAGACTGTTTGCATATTTTTTTTATGGACAGAAATAAACTATCAAAAGAACACAGTGTATTTTGGAGGACAAAGTGAAGACAATTGTATAAAAAATACATTGTTATTTTAGTTCAGGATTTATTCATCCTAACATACAGCAAATCGTTTTGCTAACATTGTTCTGCTTAAATCTAAGGTTAGCTTTTAGCAATAACATTTTGGTTATTCCTCTATCATTAAATGGCATTTTTTTAGGAGATTTGTTCATTTCTGTTTCTTTGGTGGAGATTAAAGCAGTCATGTTTGTGATAAAAAGACTCTAATGTTTATTTGTTATCTGTGGTAGATAACAGATGTGATGTGCTGTGATTTTGAGCAGGGGTTTTGGCTCTTTGAATCACTGTGAGTTGAATATAACAGTCAAGGCAGAGCATATGTACTGACCCCCCCTGTATTGATGGCACTTTGGGGGAGAGGATCTGAAGATCTAGCTCCTAATCCAAATAATCCCACAGGCTAAAGTCTTAAATACGTCCCTGTTCCTTCTTATATCCTTCCCAACATTCTAGCCTGGACACAGAAGTCCAGACGGGCTGCAGCTCCAAATTAGTACTCATCAGGCTTACTCATGTCGCTGCAGAGTGATTCTGGGCCAGGAGCGGTCCCTCTGAGAGTCACCTAGCCTGACAGAGGGAGAGGAGGAGGAAAGAGACACACCGGTGTATTTATAGAAAAATGAGGCCTCACCAAACCTCTTTTTGAGAGAGTATTATTAAGGAGCTGAGGTGCAGGCGTCCCAGTTTTCTGATTAACACTGTGCTGCCGGCCCAAGGATGAATCAGGGATGAGATGCAGCAGGACCAGCTTCTCAGCACTGGCTTTTCATGAACACTCACTCTTTTTCCTGACGAGGTTTCAGGGTGGAAGAAATGAGGCTTTATCCTGATCTGGACGAGCTGTCGCTTTGACTTTAGGCTCTGGGCTTGTCAAAGGGAACGGTTTTTCTTTTCTTTTTTACATTTGTCAGGACAGAGAGTTCTTGCGTGCCACCTGCTCTCTGGATTTCACGATGAAGAAGTTTTTGCAAAACAGGAAGGGAAGAACCTCAGTTCGGCAGAGCAAAAAGGGATTTCGATATCCGCCGAAAGATTTCTGTAAGTCTGTCGTCTAGGTCTGTCCACTGCTGTGGGTGAGAAACACAAGGAGGCCCTGGACCATGCATTTTAGCCAAATGTGATTTGAATGCTGTATTCAGGTTTCAGAACTGATAATCTGTCAAAAATCAAACATTATTTAGTCTTTACTTACCATTCCTCCATAGCTGCAGTCACTGATCAGCTGCATCCCCACTGTTCATACTGAAGGAACTTTTGTCTCTTAGGGTTTATGAAGGTCACGATCTCTGCAGCAATTCCTAATTTGATTGGCTGCTGTGGCGATTGTGAACCAGGTCAGGGTGTGTGTGCTTGTGTCACAGTCCAGGAAAGAAGGTTAAAAAGACGTCTGTTCACACAGAAGACAGCAGGAGGAAGGAGAGTGGAGACAACGTCCTGAAAATGAGTCAAACAGACAAAAGCAAAGAGTGCTTTGATTTGAACGGTCTTTAATCTTTTCAATAGTGTTTTTTAGCAATTGATTTGGCTTAGTTTTAGCAATATAACATTTGAATATTTTTACTACTTTAGGCGATAACTTCTGCTACCTAGATGGCAATAGGCAAGCTAGCTTTTAGTTTACTTTTGGCTAATATTTGATTAGCTGTTTTAGAAGTTGTTTGCTTTTGCTTTTTAGCATTTGTCTAAATCATTTTTGTGAATGTTCGTGCAGTTGAATGTTTTGAAATTGTCTGGTAAGTAGATATTGCTAAAAGTCTCTTCACTCATTTTCTCTGTGTTTAGTCCTCAACATGCCAACGTCCAATCAGGGCTGGCCAGAGGACTTTGGCTTCCAGCTGGGTGGGAATGGACCCAGTTACATCCTGTCAGTGGAGGAAGGCAGCAGTGCTCACCTGGCTGGACTGCAGGCTGGAGACCAGGTCCTGGAGATTGAGGGCCACAATGTGTCCACACTGGGGCCACAAGCTGTTATAGCAATCGCTCAGACGCAGAAGAACATCCCTCCGAGTATTGGAGTGGTGTCACGTATACAGCAGGTACAACTCCTCTGCTGACCTTCAGTTCTAGTCTTGCTAAAAGTTAGCCATGTTAGCAGTTTCAGTGAATTTGTTTTGATTTTGTTTGATTGAAGCTGTTTTGTTATAGCTTGTTAACCATAAATTATAGCTGTATATTTCTTACTAATCTTTAGCCATGTAGACTAACTGTGTTTACCCAACATTCTAACCATGAGGTTTTTATCTAGGTTTATCCAGGTTTTTCTGAAAAAAAAACCAAAAAACTTTTGGGAAACCTTTAGTTTTTTTTTACTAGAATTTTGATTTAATTTTACCACTATTTATTGTACTCCTTTTCACTAATTTAATCCATAGGTACAAGTGAGGAGTGTTTTTGGTTTATTACTTAATTAGCATGTAGTAAAATACCTTTTAGCATAGCTCCAAGGCTTTGGTCATCAGCAATTTCTAACTCTGCTAAAAAAAAATGTAGAATTTAAATTAAATAAAAGAAAGTTAGTTAACTTCTACATTGATTGGCTAATTAATACTATTCTTGGGTCAAACAAGATTAAAATTTAAGATCTAAAGTCTGCTTCACTTGTTTGTGCCAGATGGACATCATACCAGGGCCAGATGGTCGTTTTGGCTTCACTATCGTGGGCGACTGCCCCCTGCTGGTGGAGGACTGTTCCCCATGCTCTCCTGCTGGCCGTGCAGGTCTGAGGGTTGGAGATTTTGTCATGGAGGTGAACGGGATCCCTGTCAGGCAGCATGAGACAGCAGCCGCACTGATCAAGGCCTCACAGGGCAGAACGCTGCGTCTGGGCGTGTTGTGTTTGTGTCAGAGGCAGAAGCGCAGCAGCAGCATGGAGGACAGTCAAGCAGGAGGAGAGGGAACCAAGCAAGGACGGAAACATAAAGCTCTGGAGTTTAACAGGAAGGTATGAAATAGAAAAAGTCTTTAATGTGGGTTCCCAAGTTGGATTTTGTATCCCTTGTCAATAAGGTACTGGTTGAAACCGTTACTTTTCAGAGGAAAGGTGTTGATGGTTACAAAATCACATGGCCCATCATCAAACCAAAACATCACAAAAAGTAAACGTAATGAAATATAATCATTTTCAAATTAATCTAGTTTCAAATTACTCTCAGTTTATTTGATCAGTGTGAAATCTGGACCTGTTTAGTTGAACAAAACAAATGCACAAAGACCTCAAACTTCCTTTTTAGTTTTTACAGCCATCCCCTGCCACCTAGTGGAAGAGTATTTCGTTGTTCTGCCTGTTATTATTGAATAGACAAAGAAGTTAGTTCCCTTTAATAAATCATATTTCTCATACTACTTAATTGCCCGGTGTACAGAGATCACTGTTCTACAGTGTGTGTAAGTACTGTTACATCACTGTTCTACAGTGTGTGTAAGTACGATGTAGTGCAACTGTTACCTTTAAAACAAAGTAAGTTTGGCAAGAGAAAAAAAAAGTAAACTCTTTGACAGAAATTCAAAAATGCTTGCAATTAAGACAACTGATTAAAAGTTTTATTTAAGCCTTATCTTAAGTCATTTCAGGAATCATTAAGTTTTGATTAAAAATCTGTCTAATCTCCCTGCAGGTGGAAGAGATCCTGGGAGAAGAACCAGAGGTGAAGGACAAGCTCTTCTCAGTGCTGAAGCAGTACGCAGCGGAGAAGAGTTATGAGTGGTTGGCCTCTGTCCTGCCGGAGATTCTGACCACGGACGAGCAGCGGCAGCTCTTCACCAACATTAGGTAAGAGCTCCACCTGGAGAGAGAAAAATGTATGGCTAACAATAACCCTAAACACGCTGTACTTCTGGTGGTACTCACTCAGACTGTGGTTCTAGCAGAGAAGATTTATGGATGATAACATTAAACTCAGGTTTTTCCTGCTGCGTCTTCGGTTGTAAAATCAGATTAAAGGCAGTTCTCACTCACTGTGAGGCTTTATTAGGCTGCACCCCATCTGCCACTCAAGGGAAATCTGCACTGACCTTCCAAGTCTCTTTAGGTTCCATCATTATCACAGTAAAGCTGAGGTAGTAAACCAACACATGGAGACCTGTGAGGTTTCCCAGCGCATCACGGTCAGCAGCTTCAATAAGTCATGAGCCACACATATAATAATGAAGTCATTCTTTATTAAAATGTATTTTCTGGTGACCCTGGCACTCTGTTTTCACAATAATCTCCTAATAAAAAATAGAACAATACCGTAAATGTCCAAAGTCTGGGCTGGCACCCAACACTTGGCCCTCGGCATAGTTGTATTTTCTAGTTTTATTAATAGATAATTCAGATGTTAAAACAGTTTTATTTTTACCCCCATTACTGTGGCTCCTATTCCTACTGCTTGCTTCAGAATCAGAAGTCGGCCCTGAAGTATTTTCACATGATCTCTTTTCAAAAGCCTGGGCTCCAGAGAGCTGCGCTAATAAAGATTTCTGTGTGTCAGCTGGAATAAAGCCAGGTGAGTGTGTGAAAACCTTCAGACGGACGGATTTATCTCAGTGTCTTTCTGCCAGTGTGAGTCAGAATCAGAGAAGTTTTGTGTCTTTGAAGACAGAAAATCCTCTCAGATGGAGTTCAGCTCTCACTCCAGACAAATCTATTTATACAGTAAATAGATCTGAATAAAAAGAAAAATCACACTGAGAAGCAGCAGAATCTCAGCTTTGACTCTAATCCCTGACAGACGCTCAGCAGGTTGGACTGATGTTAGAGAGCGGGCCGACTAAACCATTTAACTACTACTACTGCTACTGCTACTGCTACTACTACTGCTACTGCTACTGCTACTACTACTACTGCTACTGCTACTACTACTACTACTACTGCTGTTGCTACTACTACAATCTGCTACTACTACTACTACTACTACTACTGCTGCTACTGCTGTTGCTACTACTACAAATACTAGTATTACTGTTGTTACTATTACTACAAATACTACTGTTGCTACTACTACTAATAATAATACCACTACTTTTGCTACTTACTATTACTACAAATACTACTGTTGCCACTACTACTAATAAAAATACCACTACAACTACTACTACTGCTGCTACTGCTATTACTACTACTGCAACTGCTGATTCTACTACTACTACTGCTGCTGCCACCGCTGTTACCACTAACGTAGTATTTTCTGTACACATACTCTAGTACTTTTGCTAGTTGTTCTTTACCCAGATATTGGATTTCTTACAGTGCAGTGCCTGCAGTGACATCATCAGACCACAGTACTCCATACAGTATATCATTTTCTTTTCTGTCTAATTTGCTCTTGAATATTTCACACAGTTTGTGCCCATTGGTGGTAGATGTGTGTAAATGAAACTGAAACCATTTTACAACTCTAGTCTCCCCCCTCTCTCTCCTCTGTGTTCCCTCTCACAAGGTGAGGTTTGTGTTTGGTTCTGATGGATTTTCTTTTAGCCTGCGTCTCCCTCTCTCCCTCCCTCCCTCCCTCCCTTCCTTTCTCCCTCTCTCTCTCTGTGTTTCCCCCTGACACTTTGGTAAAAGCAGCTTCCTGCACCAAAGTCCCACCATATTTTCCGTCCTCCTCCTCCTCCCCCTCCTCCTCCTTGAAGCAGCAGTAGGTGTGTCAGCGGCTCCTGTCCACCAGCACTAATCATGCTGCTTGTCCTCTAGATTTTGTCTTTCTGAATTTTTCAAAAATGGCTTTCAGCTGAAGTCATGAATTGTCTTGGGTGAGTAGTTCTTAATGTTTAGATTCTCTTCCAACTGTGGTGTTTGTGAAAATCTGCTTGTTTGTTTGCTGAAATTGCATTTTGTTGTGCAGCACCTGCAGCACTTTAACCATCGGTGTATTTATGTGAACGCAGTGGGGAGGTGATTGGGGAGGGGGTGAATAATTAATGGAATTTGATCCTGATCCTGTAGTTGTGGACTAGTGCTCTGAATCCAGGGGGTTTGATGCCATGTGTTTGGAGACATGGTGTGTTTGTTTATGATTTTTTTAACTTTTTATGATTTTATGATGTATATGTGCAAATATGTTTTTAAACCTAGTCCAGTTATTAGATCCTAGGGCTTTGATAATAACAGCTCTCGTAGCAATGAATACACACCACAGGGCAATAATTTGATTTTTTTTTTTTTAACAATAATGTTGTTGTTGATGAACGTTTTAGCCAAAGTACAGCTAATCATAGTCAACACATTTGGAAAAGCTAACAGATAATGTAGCTTAGCTAAATGTTAGCCAGATATATAGCAAATCTGGGAAACAGCCTACAGTAAAACAGTAAAAATACCCATAAATAAATCAAGTTAACCTTTAAATGGCTGTCAGCATAAATTTAGTTAAAGCATTAAATTAAATAGCATTGAAGTTTCCGAAAATGTCCCTGAGACATGTGTCACTGCAGCCACAGTGGTCTCTGGTTATTTTCTGCTCTGCTAAACTCAGTTCTCTTTCACGGTGTTGATAATTATGGTGTTTTATCTTGGCTGAAGGAGTCGGCAGCTGGAGCTGAGACTGAACTGAACACAAAACCAAAGCCTGAGAGTCAGGGAAAACAGAATCCATAACCCGACAGATCAATAAGTTGTTAACCAATAAACTCTCGGTAAATTATATTAAAAACAAATATAAGGGTTATTCTTTTTTTTTTTTTTTTTGGTTCCATTTGTAAACATTTGTAACACATACATGAAGAGTATTGTAAGAAAATAACCTGTACGCAGGGTAAACATGATTTGTGAAAGTTTGTTAAGTTTTTTGCTATATTTCACCCCCTATGTTGCCTCCTAAAGCAGTGTTTCCCAAACTTTTTTTCTGGGGACCCGTATTTTAAAAGTCACAAACCTTCTCGACCCAAATCAATAGACATTATTGGTAATCTTCTGGGAAACATGATGCGAGACGACCCAAAGAAAATATCTTACGACCCACTTGAGGGTCAGAGCCCGGTCTTTGGGAAACAAAAGGGTTCGTAAAGGGTTAATACGTATATGCGTAAATAATATAATAACTTTTGCATCTCTACTTTGAGGTTTTTCGTTCTACATTCTAAGACCGCCCACGATAGGCCAGGGGCCACTGTATATATATGGTCAACAAAGAGCAAACGTGGTAAAATAGTAAATTGTGCTGTTGGATTATTTACAAAATTCAAATTGTAATCAAAAATCAAACAACAGAATTTTGGTTAAAAAATAAACATCAATGTGGCAGTCATGTGGCCAACCTGATTCTGATTTAGTGAGTAGGTGTTCCAGCCTCCAGATGGTTCAGGGGGTTCTCTGTGGATGGTTTTCCTCAGACCAGGAGCCAAAGCTGAGCTCTGAAGAGAGACTTTGTACAGAACTACATTTTTTGCCAACCCTGAGTGAAAGTGTAAACACTGAACAATTATAACGGTAGGCTTTTATCAATGACCACAGAAAAATCTAAAGATTAGGATGAATGCCAAAAATAAACACCCATATACAAAGGTAAGGCCTGACCTCCAAATGTAACCAGTAACAAACTTGAGAGGAAAATAAATAAAAAAAAGTTAGTGCAGAAATCTCTTCAAGTACGCTTCTAAAACAGAAATACCACCTGAATGTGCAGCCACAAAATAAAAGTAATTAGTCTAAATATATTAAATGTTAGCACTTGGGCTTTTTTCTTCATTCATTTTTCTATCCTCACAGAACAGTAAAGGTGAAAAGGTCAAATAGAAAGAACATGTTCAGACAGCTTTCATTAATTTTTAAGGACACACACATTGTTGCATAACCTTGACACTCCATTTAGTCGCTGACAGCAGCAGCAGCAGCAGCAGCAGCAGCCAGCGACCTGTCCATTTGTCTGCCACCGTGCCCTCAAGTCTCATCTGGACCCTGGAAATGAAACACTGTCCTTTTCTTGTCACTTTTCTGCCTGTCATTCCTCCCTCTGAGAAATCCCTCCTGTCCTCCCTTGTCGATTCCTCCTCCACAAACCTTTTTTTCTTCAGATAATTATAGATCTCTGCTCTTCACAAAGGAGGTCAAACCACAGCACAAACTCCTATTGTAGCTCTGAGGTGGATAAACATCTACATGGTGATGAGTAAACCTCAGAGGAGAGCTACGTACGTGCAGCACATACAGTATAGTCTGGAGCGGAACGTGAGAAAATGATGACAAATATCGGAGAGAATGAACAGAGAGAAGGAGCGACTGTGTGACTCCAACACCTACAGAACAGAGGAGCTACAGTACGTTTATTTATAACACTGCAGTTTATTCCTGTTGTTTTTTTTTACCCAGTCAGGCAACACTGTCTAAGACTGCAGTCACACACCGGTTCAACAAGCATCTGCAGAGACGCTGGGCCAGATAAAGATGTGTTTCATTCCACTGGTGACACTGAAGAGCCACTGCTCTGATGTGTGACTGAAGCATGAGTCTAAGGCATAAACACAGTGGAGATTAGTGTTCACATTTTACTGTCTTATCTGGCAGACTGCAGAGGAGAACGCCAGTTTCCTTGGTGACTGTTCTTGGTGGCTGTTCTTGATGACTGGCAGTTCTTAACTGACGACTGATGAATGATAAAAATCTCACGCATTGCTCTCAGAAATTGTCTCTGCTTCGCTGCTTGCTTCCGCTGTGCCGTAGTGCTGAACGGAGAGCTCCATCAAAGAGCGAACCATTGTTGTTTAGTCATTTCACCACAAGAGGGAACCAACGGTTTCTTGTGGCCTTTCTGAGTTTTACCGTCGGAGCTAAAGTTTCTGTATTATTCTGTAGTATGAATCTGTTTGACCTTGAGAGTGGTAGAACATTATTATTTAATTAGATGAAATTGGAACAGTTAGCTCCCAATGTACTAATAATAATATTGCAAATGTTTTAAATTGCTAGTTAAAGCTTATTTAACTAGCCATTAAAGCTTATTTAAAAAATCCCAGAAATGTTTTTAAAACACAATTTAAATTGGTAGACTCTAACTAATTGTAACAAGACTAAAACTTACGAAGTATTAAAAGTATTGAGCTAAACCTTGGGTCTCCTGTATTAACTAGTGCAGTGTTTTATATCTATAAAGGTGTTAGAGCCATAGCTTGATACCACCAGTGTTGTTAAAATATCTGCTGTCTTTTATATCCTGACCCAGAATTAGACTTAACTTAATTAAACTAAACTAAACTAAATTCCAGTCTAAAACAGTGCAGGAGCTGGAGGTGCTGAGAACATTCAGCCTGAATCATTTGTAACAAAGTGCTTGAACAGCTAAGGGTAATAATGACAACAGCCTCAGCTTGGCCTCAGCATTGCTGTGATATTACATTTTCTTCCCTCTCTCTCTCTCTCTCTCTCTCTCTCACGTTGTCCTAATTGTTTAACATATCTGTCTGATGTGTTTTCACACAGTTTAATTAGACTCCAGTGGACGTGTCCACACCAACTCTTCCATCTCCCTCATCTTTACCAGCTTAGCTGCTGCTAATTACTCGCTTGGTGCAGTTTTTTTTTTTAGCCGGTCTGCTGGTGGATGATTCATCTCGTCAGCAGTAGAACCAACCAGTCCAATCACAACAGACTGGTGTAGGTGGGAATCAGAAAAAAAACAGTCGCCTGTTCAAATCTGTGCTGGAGCTCAGCCCTCAGTTGGGTTCTGGTGTCTGTGTGATTCAGGAACAAATGGTCCTCAGCTGATTCCCTCTGTACCTGTGCTGGCATTTAGATTTCTTGAATTTGCACATCTTCTGTTCATGCTTTGGAATGGTCAGTGTTAACGTGTGTGACATGATGTGTGTTTATTCTGTGTAGGCTTCTAGATCTGTGCACGTGGTTCTAATGTGAATGTTTCCATGATCCTCATATTCATGGAAGAGTTGGTTCTTCAGCGTTCTCCAAAGTTCCTCAATAAACATCTTAAAAAAACCTTGAAAATCACAGATCATTTTCCAGTAATGGAAAACATGAAAAAAAAAAATTAGGCCGACATC